>NW_028273657.1:600000-900000 GCF_024610735.1 Ursus americanus
TGACCTCACAAATGCCCACAACCACTTACCATAGGGATTCAATATTAAGCAAAGATACTGTTCCTTGGAAGAGAGGTCCTGCCCACTGTTGTTTCTCACTTATATGCTCATCTTCCTTACCTCATGGTAACATAACCACCTTGATTCCTGCTTCCGTCTTCAGGAAGGCTGAGGTGACTTGAAGGGCATTACCCTGACATCATTCTTTCTTAGCAATAAGATGTGGACATTTCCCTAGTCCTACACACCCAAAGTTGAATCGGAATCAGGATTGAGGAGGCTGATGAGAGTTGAAGGTGTTTTCCTGTACACGGTGGTTTATTACCAATAAGGATGGGTCAGAGTCCTCGAAATTCCAGAACCTTTTCATTAATGCTTCCTACTCGTGAAAGATGATGTACATTGGTCTTTCCCTGTATAGTGTGGTGACTCAGAGAAAAGTGCTTAGCGGGTTCGTCAGACTTCCACGACCACTTTGGGGCTGGCTTCCATATTCACAAAGGATGATGTTAGGGCTAAGAGGGTTCCTGTAAACTGTTATTTCTTACAGATAAGTGTATGGCATTTTTGTTACATTGCCAGAGCCACTTAGCGCTGGGCTTGCCGGCCTCCTGGGGACGAACCCTAACCCTAGGTCGGCCCCCGAGGGGCCCCTCCCAAGGGGCCTGGCGCCACAACGCCGGGGATTGTGGACACCCGAGCCCAGCGCCGGAGTCACCCTGCCACCCCCCAGCAACCTGGGCTGCTAGGGGCGCCGCCAGTCTTTCAGGGCGAGAGAACAGGCAGGGCCCTCCAAGCCCCCGGCGACCTTTGAAGCCCCCCGCGCCAAAACGCTTGGGCCTACACTCCCTCTCGCTAGTGCCCTCACCTCGGCCTGCCCCTCTGCCTGCCGCAGAGCTGGCGGAAGGGGCCTGCTGGAATCCTGGAGGCTAACACTTACCCTAGGTCGGCCCCCGAGAGGCCCCTCCCAAGGAGCCTGGCACCGCAATGCCAGGGGTTTGGGGCCCCCGAGCCCCAGTGCTGGACTCACTCTGCCACCCCGCAATCACCCAGGGCGCTAGGGGCGTGGGAAGTCATTCAGGAAGGGAGAACGGGCAGGGCCCTCTGATCCCCCTGCGACCTTCGAAGGCCCCCCGCACAAAAACTCTGGCTTCCACGCTCCTGCTCGCCAGCGCCCTAACCTCGGCTCACCCCTCCGCTCTCTGCAGAGCTGGCGGATCGGGCCTGCTGGCTTCCTGGGGGCTAACCCTATCCCTAGGTCACCCCCAAGGGGCCCCTCCCAAGTGGCCTGGCGCCACATGCCAGGGATTGGGGACCCCAAGTCCCAGCGCCGGACGCACCCTGCCGCCCCGCTGCCACATGGGGTGCTAGGGGCGTCGCCAGTCCTTCAGGGCGACAGAACGGGCAGGACCCTCTGAGCCACCTACGACCTTCGAAGGCACCCCGAGCCAAAGCCAAATGCTCTGGCCCACGCTCCCGCTCGCCAGCTACCTCACCTGGACCCACACCTCCATTCTCTGCACATGGGTGGAACGAGCCTGCCAGTCTCCTGGGGGCTAACCCTAACCCTAGGTCAGCCCCCGAGGGGCCCGTCCCAAGGGGCCTGGCGCCGCAACGCCGGGTATTAGGGACCCCCGAGCCTCAGCACCGGAATCACTGTGCTGCCCCGCCGCCACCCGGGCCGCTAGGGGTGCTGCTGGTCATTCAGTGCAGAATGGGCAGGGCCCTCCGAGCCCACGGCGACCTTCGAAGGACCCCCGCACCAAAACGCTTGGGCCCACGCTCCGGCTCGCCAGCGCCCTTACCTCGGCCCTCCCCCCCGCTCGCCACACAGCTGGCGGATCAGGCCTGGGGGCCTTCTGGGGGCTAAACCAAACCCTAGGTCTGCCCCCTAGTGGCCCCTCCCAAGGGGCCTGGCGCTGCAACGAGGGGGATTGGGGACTCCTGAGCCCCAGCGCCGGACTCACCATACCCCCCACCGCCACCCGGGCCACAAGGGGCACCCCCGGTCATTCAGGGCAGGAGAACGGGCAGGACCCTCTGAGCCCCTGGTGACCTTCGAAGGCCCCTCGCTCCAAAACTTTGGGCCCACGTTCCCGCTCGCCAACGCCGTCATCTCAACCCGCCCCTCTGCTCACTGCACAGCTGGCAGATCGGGCCTACTGGCCTCCTGGGGTAACCCTAACCCTAGGTCGGCACCCAAGGGGGCCCTCTCAAGGGGTCTGGGGCCACAACGCTGGTAATTGGGGACCCCAGAGCCCTAGCGTCGGACTCAACCTGCCGCTCCGCCACCATCTGGGCTTCTAGGGGCGCCGCCGGTCATACAGGGTATGAGAACGGGCAGGGCCCTCCTAGCCCACGGTGACATTTGAAGGCGCCCCGCGCCAAAACGCTTGGGCCCATGCTCCCGCTCGCCAGCGCCCTCACCTAGGCCTGCCCCTTCGCTCGCCCGACAGAGGGCGGATCAGGCCTGCCCGACTCCTGGGGGCTAACTCAAACCCTAGGTCGGCCCCCCAGGGACCCGTCCGATGGGTCCTGGCGCCTCAACGCCTGGGACTGCTGAACCATGAGCTCCAGCGCCGGACTGACCGTGCTGCCCTGCTGACACCCGGGCCTCTAGAGGCGCCGCTGGTCATTCAGGGCGTGAGCACGGGCAGGGGCCTCCGAGCCCCCCTTGTCCTTCGAAGGCCCACCGCACCAAAACGCTTGGGTCCAGGCTCGCACTCGTCAGCACCCTCACTTCATCCCGCCCCTCCGCTCGCCACCCAATGGGTGGATCGGGACTGCCGGCCTCCTGGGGGTTAACCCTAACCCTAGGTCGACCACCGAGGGGCCCTTCCCAAGGGGCCTGGCACCGCAATGCGGAGATTGGGGACCCCCGAACCCCAGCACCAGACTAACCTTACCACTCTGCCAGCAGCCGAGCCGCTAGGGGCGCCGCCGGTCATTCAGGGCGGGAGAACGTGTAGGGCCCTCCGAGCCCCCGGCGACCTACGAAGGCCCCCCGCGCCAAAACGGTTGGGCCCACCCTCCTGTTCGCCAGCATCCTCATCTCGGCCCGCACCTCCGCTCGTAGTAGAGCCCGCGGATCAGGCCTGCCGGCCTCCTGGGGGCAAATTCTAACCCTAGGTCGACCACCGAGGGGCCCTTCCCAAGCGGCGTGGTGCTGCAACGCCGGGGATTGGGGATACCTGAGCTGCAGCACGGGAATCACCCTGCCACCCCACCGCCAACGGAGCCACAAAGCGCGCCGCTGGTTATTCAGGGCAGGAGAACAGGCAGGGCCCTTCGAGACATGGCAACATTCGAAGGCCCAGGGCGCCAAAACGCTGGGGATCACGCTCCCGCTCTGCATCACCCTCAACTCGGCCCACACCTCCACTCTTCGCAGAGCCAGCGACTCAGGCCTGCCGGCCTCCTAGGCACTAACACTAACCCTAGGACAGCCCCTGAAGGTCCCTTCCTAAGGGGCCTGACGCCGCAACGCCAGGGATTGGGGACCCCCAAGCCCCAGCGCCGGATTCACGCTGCCGCCCCACCCCACATGGGCTGCTAGGGGCGCCGCCATTCATTCAGGGTGGGAGAACTGGAGGGCCCTCCGAACCCCTATCGACATTCGAAGGCACACCGAACCAAAACGCTTGGGCCCAGGCTCATGTTCACCAGGACCCTCACCTCGGCCCAACTCTCCGCTCGACGCACAGGTGGTGTACCGGGCCTGCGGCGCTCCTGGAGGCTAACCCTAACCATAGGTCGGCCCCCGAGGGGACCTTCCCAAGGGGCCTGGCGTCGCAACACTGGGGATGGGGACCCCGAGCCCATGTGCCGGACTCACCCTGCTGCCCTTCAGCCACCCGATCCACTAGAGGCCCCGCCGGTCAATCAGGGCAGGAGATCGGACAGGGCCCTCCGAGCCCACGCTGACCATTGAAGGCTCCCCGTGCAAAACCGTTGGCTCCCTGGATCCTGCTCGCCAGTGCCCTCACCTCGGCCCGCCCCTCCGCTTGCTTCAGAGCTGGTGGATAGGGCCTGCTGGGCTCCTGGCAGCTAACCAAAACCTAGGTCGGCCCTGTGGGGACATCCCAAGAAGCCTGGCTCTGCAATGCTGGGGATTGGTGACTCAGAGCCCCAGAGCCAGACTCACCCTGCCGCACTGTACCCACCCGGGCCGCTAGGGGCGCAGCCGGTCATAGAGAGCGAGAGAAGGGCAGGGCCTTCTGAGCCACCGGTGACCTTCAAAGGCTCCCCACGCCAAAACGCTGGTTCCCACGCTCCTGCTCCCCAGCGCCCTCACCTGGGCCCGCACCTCCGCTCGCCGCACAGTGTGCGGATTGGGCCTGACGGTCTCCTTGGGGCTAACCCTAACCCTAGGGCCCCTCCCAAGGGTCCTGGTGCCACTAAGCCTGGGATCTGGGACTCCAAGCCCCAGAGCCAGACTCACCCTCCCACAACACTGCCACACGGGCCGCTAGGGGCGCCGCTGGTCATTCAGGGCGGTAGAAGGGACAGGGCCCTGGAGAAACAAGCGTCATTTGAAGCCTCCAGCGCCAAAATGCAGGGGCCCACAATCCCGCTCCCCAGCACCCTCACCTCGGCCCACCCCTCCGCTCGCCCCACAGCCATCATATCCGGACTGCCGGCCTCCTGGGGGCTAACCCTAACCCTAGGTCGGCCCCCGAAGGGCACTCCCAAAGGGCCTGGCACCGCGACGCCAGACATTGGGGACCCACAAGCCCCAGCGATGTACTCAACCTGCCCCTCTGCCGCCACCCGGGGCACTTGGGGCGCCGCCGGCCAATCAGGGTGGGGGAATGGGCACGGCCCTCCGAGCCCCCGGTGACATTCGTAGGTCCCCCATGCCAAAACGCTGAGGCCCATGCTCCCGCTCTACAGCGCCCTCACCTTGGCCTGCCCCCCCTCTAGCCACACAGCTGGCAGATCCTGCCTCCCGGGCTCCTCGGGGCTAACCGTAACCCTAGGTGGGCCCCAGAGTGGCCCCTCCCAAGAGGCTTGGTGCCGCAACGGCAGGGATTGGGGACCTGCAAGCCCCAGCGCCGGGCTCACCCTGCCGCCCCGCCGCCACGTGGGCCGCTAGGGGTGCCGCCGGGCATTCAGGGCGGGATAACCGGCAGGGCCCTCCGAGCCCCTGGTAAAATAAGAAGGCCCCCACGCCAAAACGCTGGGTACCACGCTACCGCTCGACTGCGCCCTACCATGGTCAATCCCTCGGCTCACTGCACAGCCGGCGGATCTGGACTGCGGCCTCCTGGGGGTTAACCTAACCCTAGGACAGTCCCCGAGGGGCCCCTCCCAAGGGGCCTGGCGCTGCAACGCTGGGGATTGGGGAAACCCAAGCACCAGTGCAGGACTGACCCTGCCACCCCGCTGCCACCCAGGGAGCTAAGGGCGTCGCCGGTCCTTCATGGCGGGAGAACGAGCAGGGCCCTCCGAGCCCCCTGCGACATTCGAAGGCCCACCGAGCCAAAATGTTGGGGCCCACGCTTCCGCTCGCCAGCGACCTCACCTTGGCCCACCCCTCCATTTGCCACGGAGCCGGTGGATCGAGCCTGCCAGCCTCCTGGGGGCTAACCCTAACCCTAGGTCGGCCTCCAAGGGGCCCCTCCCAAAGGGACTGCCGCCGAACGCCAGGGATTGGGGACCCCTGAGTCACAACGCTGGACTCACCGTTCTGCCCCACCCACACCCGGGCCACTAGGGTACCGCCGATCATTCAGGGCTGGAGAATGGGCAGGGCCCTCCCTGCCCCGGTGACCTTCGAAGGCCCCCAGCGCCAAAAGGCTGGGACCCACTCTCCTGCTCGCCAGCGCCCTGATCTTCGACCGCGTCTCCATTCGCCCCAGACTGCGGATTGTGCCTACGGCCTCCAAGAGCTAACCTTTACCCTAGGTCGGCCCCCAAGGGGCCTCTCCCAAGGGGCCTCATGCTGCAACGTCTGGCATTGGAGACCCCCGAGCCTCAGCGCCAGACCCACCCTGCCGCCCCGCCACCACTCGGGCTGCTAGTGGAGCCGCCACTCATTCAGGGCAAGAGAATGGGCAGGGCCCTCTGAGTCCCCGGCGACATTCGAGGGCCCCCGGCGCCAAAACTTTGGGTACCACCTTCCAGCTCGCCAGTCCCTCACCATGGCCCGCCCCTCCGCTCACCGCACAGCTGGCGTATGGGGCCTGCTGGCCTCCTGGGGGCTAACGCTAACACTAGATTGGCCCCAGAGGGGGCCCTCACAAGGGGACTGGTGACCAAAGCCGGGGATTGGGGACACCCGAGCTGCAGTGCCGGACTCACCCTGCCGCCCCGTCGACATCGGCCCGCTGGGGCGTCACTGGTCATTTAGGGCGGGAGAACGGGCAGGGCCCTCCGAGCCTCTAGCAATGTTCAAAGGCCTCCTGCGCCAAAACGCTGGATACCATACTCCTGCTCGCCAGCGCCCTCACCTCGTCCCACTCCTCCGCTCCCCGCACAGCAGGCGCATCGGTCCTGCTGGCCTACTGGGGTCTAACCCTAAGCCTAAACCCTAACACCTAACCTTAAACCCTAAAACTTAACCCCTAACCCTAACCCCTAACCCTACCCCTTCAGCTAACCCTACCCGTAACCCGTAACCTAACCCTAAACCTAACCCTAACCCGTACCCTAACCCTAACCCTACCCGTACCCTAACCCTAAACCTAACCTGTACCCTAACCCTAACCGTAACCCTAAAACGTACTCTAACCCATACCCTAACCCTAACCCTAAACTGTACCCTAACCCATAACTTAAACCGTACCCTAAACCTAACCGTAACCCTAACAAGTACCCTAACCCATACCCTAACTTTAACCCTAAACCTTAAAACCTGACACTAACCCATGTCCTAACTGATACCATAACCCGTACCCTAACCCTACCCATAACCTAACCCTAACCCATACCCTAACCGTAACCCTAAACACTAAACTGTAACCCTTACCCTAACCCTAACCAGTACCCTTACCTTAACTTTAACCCATACCCTAACCCGTACCCTAACCCATAAACTAACCCATACCCTATCACTAACCTGGACCCTAACCCATACCCTAACCCATACCTAACCCTAATCTGTACCCTAACCTGTACCCTAACCCATACCCTAACCCTAAACCGTACCCAATCCCAATCCCTAACGTGTTTCCTAACCCGTACCCTAACCCTAATCCGTACCCTATGCCGTACCCAAATCCGTACGCCAACACTTACTCTAAACCGTCCCCTAACCTGTACCCTAAACCGTACCCTAATGCGTACCCTAACCCATACCCTAAACCTAACCCATACCCTAAACCTAACCCGTACTCCAACCTTAACCCTAACCCTAAACCCGAACCCTAAACCCTAACCCGTACCCTAAACCCTAATCTGTACCCTAACCCATAACCTCTAACCTGTAACCCCAAAACCCAACCCTAACCCGTACCCTCTCCTTACCCTAACCCTAACCCCTACCCTCACCCATACCCTAACCGTAACCCATACCCTAACCTTAACCCATACCCTAACCTCAACCCATACCCTAATCTGTACCCTAACCCCAGGGATTGGGTACACCTGAGCCCCACCACGGGACTCATCCTGCCACCCCTCAGGAAACCATGCCCATTGGGGCGCCACAGAACATCCCATGCAAGAGAACTGGTAGGGCCCCCCTGAGCCCCCAGGGATCCTCGGTGGCCCCTACACCCCAACCCTGAGGCCCACACTCATCCCGCCCCACGCCTTCCCTTCAGGTTGCCACTGAACTCGTCGCAGAGCCGGCAGATCAGGCCTGCCGGGTTCCTGGGGCCTACACCTGACCCTAGGTCGGCTGGGTAGGGCCCCTCCCCTGGGGCCCGGTGCCGCAGCCCCAGGGACTGGGGACACCTGAGCCCCACTGAAGGATAAAGCCTGCCAGCCCGCGGGAAACTGTGCCCCTTGGGAGGCTGTAGAGCATTCAGGGCGGAAGAACCAGGAGGGCCCCCAGAGCCCCCGGCGAACTTCGGCGATCCCTAAACTCAACCGTGAAGCCCATGCTCACCCCACCCCGCACCTTCAACTCAGCCCAGGGCGGAGCTTGCCACATAGTGGGCAGATCTGGCCTGCGGGATTCCTGGGCCCCAACCCTAACCATAGTTCATCTGTGGAGGGGCCCCTCCCCAGGAGCCTAGAGCCGCAGCCGCGGGGATTCGGGACACCTGAGCCCCACAGCAGGACTCAGTTTGCCACCCTGCAGGAAACCGTGTGCCTTGGGAGGCCATAGAGCATTCAGGGCGGGAGAACCAGGAGGGCCCTCCTGAGCCACCAGCGAACTTCGGTGGCCTCCCGCACCCCAACCCTGAGGCCCATGCTCACTCTCCCCACATCCTCACCTCAGCCCGTGTAGCTCGCCATACAGCCAACAGATCGGGCCTGTGGGGCTCCTGGGCCTATCCCTAGCCCTAGGTCTGCCGTGGGTTTGGGGGCCTCCCCAGGAGCCTTACACCACAGACCCGGGTAATTGGGATACCTGTGCCCCACCGCAGGACTCAGCTTGCCACCCGACAGGAAACCGTGCCCCTTGTTGCTCTACAGAGCCTACAGGGCACGAGAACTTGGGGAGGCCCCCGGAGCCCATCCCCATCCTTTGGCAGCCCCCCGTGCCCCAACCCTGAGGCCCATGCTCACCCTCCCCAATGGCCTCCTCTCAGCCCTCCACAGAGCTCGCTGCACAGCCTACAGATTGTCCCTGCCGGGCTCCTGAACACTAACCCTTACCCAAGGTTGGCCACAGAGGGGCCCCTCCCCGGGGTCCTGGCACCCCACTCCAGCGGATTGGGGACACCCAAGACCCACTGTAGGACTCAGCCTGCAACCCACAGTAAACTGTACCATTTTGGGGCACAACAGAGCATTCAGGGCAAGAGAATTGGGGCACCCCCTGAGAGCTCCTTCTGCTGAACCCCGACCTTTGTGGGCCCTTCCGGATGGAACCTCAGGCTCACACTCACCCGCCCTTGTGCCCTCATCTCACTCGGCCTGGGAGTTCTCTGAGCACTGGGCAGTTCGGACCTGCAGTCTCTTGAGGCCTAACCTAACTCTGGGTCTTCTGCTGAGGGTCCCTCCCCGTTTGCCTGCCTCCAAGGCACCAGGCATTGGGCTCACCTCTGTACGACTAGAGGACTCACCCTGCCCCACAGGAGGAAACTGTCCATTTGGGGCTGAAGCAAGGATTCATAGGAAAATCGGAGGGCCCCCCTCAGCCCATCCCAGGCAACCCCCACTTTCAGAGATCTCCCCGGATCCAATTAGTAGCTTCACACTGACCTTTAAACTTGCTCTCCACGGAGATCTTTTGAAATTCTCCACACTTCCAACCGATGGCATCATCCAGCTTCAGTGCCTTACCCAGCTTTAGGTCTTGAGATGGATTAAAATGGGAAGTCATTTCAATGATGACGACATACTGGTGACCAAAAGATACATGCATAAATGCTTCATATCACTTGGCTTCAGGGAAATGGAAATCTTAACCCCTATAGATGCCCTACCACACGAGGCCGAATATCTAAAAATAAGAAGATATGAAACTACACATCTTGGAGAGGATGTGGAGAAACGGGAACCCTCTTACACCCCTGTAAGAATGCAGTGCGGTACAGCCACTCTTGAAAATGGTACAGAGTTTCCTCAAGAAGTTATAAATAAAGCTACCCTATGTCCCAGCAATTGCACTACGGGGTATCGACCCCAAAGAGACAGATGTAGTGAAGACGGGACACATGCACCCCAGTGTTCATAGAAGCAATGTCCATAATAGACAAACTGTGGAAGGAGTGCAGATGATCATGGACAGATGAATGGATAAAGAAAATGTGGATCATATATATATATAATGGAATATTACTCAGCCATCAGAAAGGATGAATACTTACCATCACACTGACCTGGGTGGAGCTGGAGGGTATTATGCTGAGTGGAATAAGTCAATGAAAGAAAGACAATGATCATATGCTTTCACTCCTATGTGGAATATCAGAAACAAGGAAGAAGACCATAGGGGAAGGAAGGGAAAATAGAATGGGAAGTCATCAGAGAGGGAGAAAACCCATGATGGACTCTTAACTATCGCAAGAAACTGATGATTGTTGGAGAAGTTGGGGGGGGTAACTGGGTGAGTAGCATTAAGGAGGCCACATGATACAATGAGCACTGGGTGTTACACACGACTGAAAATTTATTTAAGACTACATCTGAAACTAATGGTGTACTGTAAGTTGGCTAATTGAATTTAAATTAAAGAACAAAAGACCTCGAATAAAGAATCCTAAACATTTGTATGGATCCACTAAAGATTTCGAACAGACAGTGCAATGTGGAAAAGAAAAACAAAGCTGGAGGACTCACTATTTCAGATTTCAGGTTATACTACAAAGCTGCAGTCATCCTAACAAGACAGTATGGCACAAAAATAGACACAGCGACCAAAGGAACAGGATACAAGTTCAGACAGAAACCCACAATTATGTGGTCCATGAATCTTCCACAAAGCAAGCAACGATATCAAAAGGGAAAAGGACAGTCTCTACAGCAAATGGTGTTGGGAAAACTAGACAGCTACGCACAAAAGAATGAAATTAGACTGCTTTCTTACACAATACAGACAAACACAAAACAGTTTCAAGACCTCAATATGAGACCTGAATCCATAAAAATCCTACAGGAGGGAAGACAGTAACTTCTTGACATGGACCATACCAACGTTTTTCTAGACTGTGTCCTGAGGCAAAGGAAATGAAAGCAAAAATAAACTATTGGGAATACAGCAAAATAAAAAGTTTCCACACAGCAGAAGAACAATGAAAACGTAAAAATCATAAGACAACCTACTCAAAGGGAGATGATATTTGCAAAGATCATATGCAATAAAGGAATAGTGTTCAAAACATATACAATTGATTCTACTCGACCCCCCAAAAAACAAATAATCCAGTTAAAAAATAGGCAGAAGACATGGACAGACATTTCTCCAAAGAAGAAATACAAATGGTCAAGAGTCCCGTGAAAAGATGTTCACCATCACCCATCATCAGGAAAATGTAAATCCAAAGGACAATGAGGTATTACATCAAACCTGTCAGAATGGCTAACATCAAAAGCACAACAAAGAGCAGGTGTTGGGAGGATGTGGATGAAGGGGAATCCTCGTGAACTGTGGGTGGGAATGCAAACTGTGGTGGCCACCGTGGAAAACAGTATGAAGTTTCCTCAAAAAATTAAATATAGAACTACCCTACGATCCAACAATCACACTACTCGTATTTACCCAAAGAATAGGAAAACAGTAAGTAAAAAGGATACGTGCACCCCTATGTTTCTTGCACTATTATTTACAATATCACAATATGGAAGCAACCCAAGTGTCTGTAGAAAAATTGACAAATGAGATGATAGATGTGTGTATTCACACACACACACACACACACACACACACACACACACAATGGAGTATTACTCGGCTTGAAAAAGAATGAAACCTTGCCATTTGCAGCCACATGGATGGAGCTAGAGAGTATTATCCAAACTAAAATCAGTCAGTCAAAGACAAATCCCATATGATGTCACTCTAATGGGGAATTTAAAAAACAAACAAAAATAAATAACTAAAAGAGAAAAAGGAGACACACCAAAATACAAACTCTTTTCAATAGAGAACAAACGGATGGTTACCAGAGAGGAGGTGGATAGAGGGATGAGTGAAATAGATGAAGGGGATTAAGAGGACACTTTTCTTGATGACCACTTTGTAATATATAGAATTACTGAATCACTCTACTGTACACCTGAAACGAATGTAACACTGTATGTTAGCTCTAATGGAATTAAAATAAATTTTAAAAAAATATTTTTCTTTCAGAAACCTCTTTGAAAAAGCTTTTCCTGTGCAATGTGCAAAAGCCCTACTTGGGATTCACTCTACAATAATTATTTACTTAATGCCTAAAATTCAGATTTCACTGCGTTCTTACTGTGGATCCCAGCCCACGGGAGCATTGGTCCCTTTCTGTCCAGGTTCAGCACCTATGCATTCAAGACTGGAAGTAGAGACACATATCACTTCACAGTCCAGAAAGCTATTATTGTTTCTGTTTCAGTGTGAGAGAGTCACAGACTTTGGGACAGGTTTCAGAGCAGGTTTATTATGGATTCTGGATCTCTACTTCAATGTTCATTGCCTGGATCCATTTGTCTAATAGGTTCTCTGTGGATGGGCTTGCTTCCAAGCACATACATGGAAGATGAAACGGTCGGTGGGCTCGGTGCGGGACAGGAAGAAGACCAAAAGCAGACAAGGGTCCGACCCCTCCCCTGATCAAGGAACTGCTATGGGAGAGGGTACGGGAGGTAGAATCCATGCGAAACTCCAAGGTCACCAGCTGAACACATGAGGCACAGGTCAAGGGATCTGGAGATGCAGGGGTTGAAGGCTGCTCTGAGCTACTTCTGGGAGGAAGGGAGGGAAGGAATGAGAAGGAGACACTGCCTGCCCCTGGCCCATGCCAGCTGCCCACCGCTCCGACACGCATCAGTCTATGAGCTGACACAGCCTGGGCTCAGGATGGGCTGGCTCAGGTCCCTCAATCCTCAGTGGGACAGCTGGCCCCAGGGCTCAGAGACATGCTGAGGGAGATGAGAGGGAAAGCTGCCCTGCCCAGGTCATCCCCTCCTTGAGCAGACAGCCCTTCAGAACTGCTAAAAAAAAAAACCCACTAACGGGGTTGAAAGACATGCCATGGATGAACTAAAGCATAGAGATATGTAAAATAACATTCATTTTTAAGTTCAGAGCTGTCAGCTCAGGAAGTGGGGAGAGCTTCCCTGAAGAAGACTGAGGGGAGTGCAGGCCATGCTGAAAAGGCAGACATGGCTCTCCTGATTTTGGACCTGCAGCCCCCTTCCAGGGCAGGGCATCATCCTCGCATCACACGAGATCCATGGAAGTTTTCCATCAGGGCCAGATGTTTGTCTCGAGAAGGCTACCCTGTCATCGGACTGCACAGGGCACCAGGGACGAGGGCCAGATGGAGGACGGACAATACCCCGGAGGCCATGGGGCAAGAGCAGAGGCACATGACCTTGAAGATGATGATGAAAAGCAGGAGGTGGCAGCATGGAGCCGGCCCAAAAGTGCCATGGGAGCAGTGCCCACAGCTACACTGACTGGGTGCCTTCTGTGCCAGGTGTGGCTGACTTCAGTGGGCTCCAGACTAGTCCTGAGCACAAGTCTAGGAAGTGTGCACCACCCCGGCCTCCTCTTCCCTTGCAGCTGCTAGGAATCACGGTCACAGACCCTGGTCAGCTTTCGGGGAAAACAAGCAGTGGCTCCCCCGCACGCTGCACCTCTGGTGGTGGTCCATTGCGACCCTCGTGCCTGGCCAGACAGTGATGTCTACCTGTCTCCACACAAATCCACAGACAGGAGGGTGTCCCTGAATTGCACAGCACCTGATGAGACAGATCCACAGAACCCAACACCCAGTGGGTCACCTGGGACCTCAAGTATGGTCATGGAGCTCACCATACCCTATTTCTGTCACTTCCCACAGAAAGCCTGCTTCTGATCCCCCACAATACCATACATCCTGGTTGCTGACCTGGGGTAATGCCATGAACCCACATGGCACCTTTCTTTAAGTAAAGGCTATGCCTACACCTCCTAGAAAATATTTAATGAAGTACAAGTCCATCAGGACTATGGTGTGAACGGTAGCACACAGCCTGCATGGTAGTAGTCAGTAATTCTAACGAGGGTTAACCCCACCCCCCGTCTCACAAAACCTTCCTCCATCCCCACTGAACTCATGGTCTGCCCTCAGAAAACCCTCCAGGAAACAAACCTTTCATCTGAATGCTCTTTTCACCTTCTGCTTCAAATCTTGTCCAACCACAATGATATGAAATTAGAAATCAGTCTCAAGAAAAAAATGGGACAGTCAAAAATAGGTGGAGATTTTTGGGGCCTGTGTGGCTCAGTCGTTAAGGATGTGCTTTCAGCTCAGGTCTTGACCCCGGCTCCTGGGATCTAGCCCCAAATCAGGCTCCTTGCTCAGTGGGAAGCCTGCTTCTCCCTCTCCCACCCCCCTGCTTGTGTTCCCTCTCTCGCTGTCTCACTCTCTGTCAGATACTAAAATAATCTTAAAAAATATGTGGAGATTTAACAACATGCTACTGAACATCCAACAGTCAAAGAAGAAATCAAAAAACTTTTAGAAGTACCTGGTCACTGATGAAAAAGACAACCTACAAAAACTTATGGGATGCAGCAAAAGTAGCTTTATGGGGGACATTCATAGAAATTAAAGTCTTCATCAATCCATGAAAATGCTCTCCAATAAACAACCTGCTTTATGTGGTAAATAAGTAGAAAAAAAAAAACAACAAACAAAGCCCCAAATTAGTAGAAATAAGGAAATAACAAAAAGGAATGCATTAATAAATCCAACGGAGACTAAAAAGACAAAAAAAAAAAAACAATGAAAATGAGAGCAGCCTTTTTTGGAAAGATAAACAAAACTGACAAACTTAGCTAGACTCACCAACAAAGACAGAGGACTCGAATACAATCAGGAAAATAAGATAATGGATTCCTGTCTCATATCAAAATCAAAAGAACTCTTCAACCTTGGACACAACAACTTCTTGCAAGCCACGTCTCTAAAGGCACAGGAAATAAAAGCAAAAAATGAACTATTGGCACTTCATCAGGATAAAAGGCTTCTGCTTGGCAAAGCAAATGATCAAAAAACAAAAAGGCAACCTATGGAATTGAAGAAGATATCTGCAAATGATATTACAGATAAAGGGTTGGTATCCAAGATCTATAAAGAACTCCTCAAACTCGACATCAAAAAAATGGGCAGACCACAAAGAGATACTTCTCCAGAGAAGACATACAAATGGCCAACAGACACATGAAAAAATGCTCCACATCACTTGCCATCAGGCAAATACAAATCAAAATGACAATGAGATACCACCTTACACCAGTTAGAAATGTTAAAATTAACAAGGCAGGGGGCACCTGGGTGGCACAGAGGTTAAGCCTCTGCCTTCGGCTAAGGGCGTGATCCTGGCATTATGGGATCAAACCCCACATCAGGCTCCTCCGTTATGAGCCTGCTTCTTCCTCTCCCACTCCCCTGTTTGTGTTCCCTCTCTCGCTGGATGTCTCTATCTCTGTGGAATGAATAAATAAAATCTTGAAAAAAAATTAACAAGACAGAAATAAAAAAAAGTCAGAGAGTATGTGAAGAAAGGGGAGCCCTCTTACACTACTCGTGAGAATTCAAGCTGGTACAGCCACTTTTGAAAACAATATGGAGGTTCCTCAAGACGTTAAAAACAGAGCTATCCTAAGACCCACCAATTGAACTACTGGGTATTTACCCCATCGACACAGAGTAATGAAAAGAAGGGGCACCTGTATCCCAATGTACATAGCAGCAATGTCCATAATAGCCTAACTGTGGAAGGAGCCAAGATGTCCTTCAGCAGATGATTGGACAAAGAAGATGTGGTTCATCTATACAATGGAATATTACTCAGTCATCAGAAAGGATGAATACCCCCCATTTGCACCAACGTTGATGGACCAGGAGGGGATTATGCTAAGTGAAATTAAGTCAAGCAGAGAAAGACAATTATCATATGGTTTCACTCCTATGTGGAACGGAAGGAGTAGCATGGAGGACATTAGAAGAAGGAAGGGAAAAGTGAAGGGGGGGGAATGAGAGGGGGAGATGAACCATGAGAGACTATTGACACTGGGAAACAAACTGAAGGTTGCAGAAAGGGAGGGGTAGGGTAATGGGTTAACCTGGTGATGGGTATTAAGGAGGGCACCTGTTGGGGCCCCTGGGTGGCACAGCGGTTAAGCGTCTGACTTTGGCTCAGGGTGTGATCCCGGCATTATGGGATCGAGCCCCACAACAGGCTCCTCCGCTGTGAGCCTGCTTCTTCCTCTCCCACTCCCCCTGCTTGTGTTCCCTCTCTCGCTGGCAGTCTCTATATCTGTTGAATAAATAAATAAATTCTTTTTTTAAAAAAGGAGGGCATGTGTCATAATGAGCACTTGGTGTTATATGCAAACAATGAATCATGGAACACTACATCAAAAACAAATGAAGTACTGTAGGGTGACATCATTTTAAAAAAAGAAAGATATGAAATCCATACAGGAAAACTGTCACTATTTGCAAATGACATGAAATCCCGACTGATTCCACAAAAAAAAAAAAAAAAAACTGTTAGAATAAACAAATTCAAGAAAGCTGCAGGATATAAAGTCAATATGCAGAGACCTGTTGTCTTTATGTATTTTCAAATTTTATTTATTTATTTATTTGACAGGAAGAGAAAAAGCACGAGCAGGGGGAGTGTGAGAAAGAGGGAGAAACAGACCCTCTGTAAGCGGGGAGCCCAACACGGGGCTCGAACCCAGAAATCTGGGTTCATGACCTGAGCTGAAGGCAGACGCTTCACCTATGGGGCCACCCAGATGACCCAACTTCTTGCATTTCTGTATACTGATGACACACTTTCGCAAAGAGAAATTAAAAAAGCAATGCCATTTACAATTGCATCAAAAAAAATTTAGGAATAAAAGCAACCAAAAATGAGAAAGACATAGTACACTCAACACATGGCAGAAAAGAAATGAAAAACATGTGTGTCGAGGGGGGCAGGATGTATGGGTCAAAGATTTGGAAGGCAACACAAACAAATGGAAGCATACGCCATGCTCCTTAACTGGAAGAGTTAATTATGTGAACATGTCCATCGTACCCAAAGCAATTGACACATGTGATGAAATCCCTATCTGAATTCCAGTGGCATTATTCGAGCAAATAGAAAACAGTCCTCAAACTTGTATGGAATCATAAAACACCCCAAATACCCAAAGCAACGTGAAGAAAGAAAGGTGCAGACAACACACTGTTGGATTTCAAGCTAGATTACAAAGCTGTTGTCATCAAAACAGGATGGTACTGGCATAAACACAGACACCAGGTCAGTGGAACAGAACAGAAAGCTCAGAAACGTACCCACACGTAGATGATCCTAACTTACGACACAGCAGCAGAAGATATGACATGAGGGAAGGACTGTGTCTTCAGTGAGCGGTAACAGGCAAACTGGACACTAAATGCAGAAGAATATAACTGGGTCACTTTCTTACACCACACACAAAATTTTTAATGGATGAATGATATGAACGTAAGACCTGAATCCATAAACCTCCAAGAAGACACAGGTACTAAGTCTCTCGACATTGGTTTTGGCAAAGAGTCTTCAGATTGGACACCAAATGCAAAGGCAACAAAAGCAAAAATAAACAGGTGGAACAACTTCAACTGAAATCTTCCACACGGAAAAAGAAACCAGCAAAAACTTACAAGGCCACAGACCTAATAAGAAAAAAAATATCTGCGAATCATATGTGTGAGAAGAGGCTAACATCCAAAATACACACAACACTCATACAAATCAAAACAAACAAACAAAAAAAACTGTATAAAAAATGTGGGGAATATGTGAATAGATACTTTCCAAAGACAGCTCACAGGTGCCAACAGACAGAAAAAGTTGTTCGACATCACTAAATATCGTCAGGGAAACATCAGTCAAACCCAAAACTGGTTATTCCCTCACAAGTGTTGGAACACCTATTGTCCCAGAGACAGACACCAGGTGGGGTCAAGGGTGTGCAGACGAGAGGACTCTGAGCATTGTTGGTGGGAATGGAAATTGGTGCAGCCACTGTGACAAACGGTATGGAGGTTCCTGAAAAAATTAATGCAACTACCCCATGACCCAGTAATGGCTCTACTGAGTATTGATTCGGAGAACACAAAAATACTGCCTCAAAAAGACAGATGCACTCCCACGTTCACTGCAGCATTATTCACAAGAACCAGACATGGAAACACAGACCTTGGGGGCCTTATGCCAAGTAACTCAGACACAGAAAGACCAATACCAGATGCTCTCATGTACATTCCACGAGGAATAAACAAATACTGAACACATAGACACTGAGAGCAGATTGGTAGGTGCCAGATTCGGGGATGGGGTGGTAGAAACGGGTGAAGGTGGTCAAAGTCTCAATGTTGAAGTGAGAAAATCCGACAGTCATGAAATGTTCTGTCCAGCATGGAGACTAAAACTAACCCTGAAGCATCGGGTATAGGTTTCCCTGGCTTTGAAAGTACAGGGCTTCTGAGAAAACTTGCACAGCAGAAATGGTGTCAAGAAGGAATGGCCATTAATTTACACGGAACAATTAGACAGTGTGCTCAGACTCCAAAATTCCTTCTCTTTGGCTTTTCTTAGGCCTCAGGACACAAGTTTCTAAGGGAGGCCCAGCATAAATGAAGATAAAGCACAGCAGAGGCTCACAGACACCATTCAAAGTGCTGGTGGCTGGATGTGGATAGCTGTTCCCAGCGGAAGGAGCTGGTTGGGGTGCACGCTGCCTCTGTTGTGCTTCTCCCCAAAACAGATGCTGAACGCGATTCTCACTGTTCACCTTTTTGCATAAGAGGGAAAGCCTCTTCAGGTCTCTTCCTCTTACTGAAGCTGGGTAATAACATAGTTCTTTCAAGAAAGCCCAGTGTCTTACTGTGAACGCTTAAAAAGTGGGGGATACTTGTACTTGAGCATTTCTGAGGGAGGAGATGTGAAAGGTTCTCCCAGACACAAATCTCAGCAGACCCACCGGGAAAGACACCTTCCTCAGGATGCGGAACACAGACTACCTCCTATCCCCAGAAACACTCTCCTTCCCCTCGATCAGGACAACCCACAACAGCTGGGAGTTACCCCAACGCCTCCGTTCTCCTGCTCCTAATAGCTAACCCATCAGCAAATCCTGTGAGCTCCATCTTCAAAATGGACCCAGAAGAGGTCTAACCACTCCATCCAAGGCCACCTGTCTGGTCCACAGTGCCTGAGTTCCTGGAAAAGCCTCGTCATTGACCTGCCTTGCCGTCTTCAACCCTCTGTCATCTGTTCTCAACACTGTAGCCAGGATGG
The DNA here is from genome assembly GCF_024610735.1 of Ursus americanus. Classification (NCBI taxonomy): domain Eukaryota; kingdom Metazoa; phylum Chordata; class Mammalia; order Carnivora; family Ursidae; genus Ursus; species Ursus americanus. The sequence continues at coordinate 619,087 of NW_028273657.1, forward strand.
CCTAGTGAAACAGGGTCTCATGGGGTTATAGCCCTGGAATGGCTTTCTGTCACCTCTCTGAGCTCATGTCCTAAGCTGTCTCCTGTGGCCACAGGGCCTTCTTGCTGCTCCTGGACATACCTGGAAATCTCCTGCCCCAGAGCCATTGCACATGCTTTCCCTTTTGTTCAGAATGCTCTTGATGTGTTCTCACTCACCTTCGGAGAAGTCTGAATTGGAGTGACAGGGACAGAAGATGAGGCTGTGTGTGTTGGGTGAGGCTGGTGGCCCAGAAGAAGGTTCTCTGCCAGCTCTCCGCCTGTGCCTCCCTTGTCCTCAGCCAGGAACTTGCACACAGCCCTCACCTGTCACAACTCTCACCCAGGAGACCCACAGCCACCCCTGGAGCCCACCCTGCCCACACCCTGCTGCAGAATGCATTCAGCTCTCATCTGGGACCCCTGTCAGCTTTACCCAGACCTGGAACTCCCCTGTCTCCTCCAATGCTCCCGGATTCCCCCTCTTCTTCCAAAATCACACTGGCGCAAGGCTTTCATGAGAAAGATATAATGCTAACTAATGAAAGGTTCACACCTACTTTCCCCTTCTGTTGCCTTTCTCTCCACCTTCTTTCCTACCTGTGCAAACTGTAACATATCAGTGGAACATGAAGATGCTCTGAGACCTGAATCTTTCATTGCAGCTCTCTGAGGACTCCTTATGTGATAAGAAACTAGTGTATCCTACAACAGGGTGTTTTACATCTATCCTCTATAGAATAGTACAGCCCAAATCACTACAATTTTACCTCACTCTTCATGAAGCAGAACACTTTTTCCTTTCTTCTTTTACTTAAATTCCAGTTAGTTCACATGCCATGGAATATTCGCTTCAGGGGTAGGATTTAGTGATTCCTCACCTGCATACAGTACCTGGTGCTCATCACAAGTACCCTCCTTAATACCCCTCACCCATTTAACTCTTCCCCCCACACCCCTGTCCTGCAGCAACGCTCAGTTTGTTCTCCAAGGTTGAGTCTATTTCCTTGTTTGCCTCTCTCATCACCCCAACACTCTGTTCATCTGTTTTCTTTCTGAAATTCCACAAGCATGAGAGGATAGGATATTAGTCTTTCCTCACTGATTTTGCTTAGCTTAATACACTCTATGTCCATCCACATCCTTGCAAGTGGTAAGATTTCATTCTTTTTGAAGCTGTGTCATATTCCATTATATATAGGTATCCCACATCTGCTTGATCCATTCATCAGTGCATGGACTTTGGGATTCTCTCCATAATTTGGCTACTGTGGACATTGCTGCTCTAAACATCATGGTGCATGGACCCCCTTTGAATCCACATTTTTGTATCCTTTGGGTAAATACCTAGGAGAGCAATAGCTTGATCATGGGGTTGTTCAATGTTTAACTTTTTGAGGAACCCCCACACTGTTTCCTAGACTGGCTGCACCACTTTGCATTCCCACCAACAGGATGGGAGGGTTCCCCTTCAAGCAGAACATTATCTGCCGGCAATTTCATAAGAGGAAACAAAACCTCTGGGAGATGCACCCAGGGTCAGACAAGCAGTTGCAGAATTCACCCCAAGGCTCCTGATGCCAAGCCCCTTGAAGCCACCAGCATGCCACTCTCCGAAAGAATTCCCAGACTCTCCTTCTGACTCCACCACCAAAGAAACTACAGAGAGAATATGGCACCTCAAAATATCGAGATAATACTTTTAGTAAAACTAGAAAGTCAAGCTCAACTTTTAAACAGGAACAGGCCGCTTTGGATAATTTTGAATTTTCCCTCCACCCTAATTTTAACTCTTCTGATGAATAAACTAATCAATGATGAAACATCACCTTTGTCAAATGACATCATCCAAGTCTGTATCAGATGATAAAAGCCACCTAACTCTAGATGCTGACCACTCAACCATATCTAAGGCATAATTGAATAAACAGTGTTACAGGAAGGAACAAATTAGATGTTACAAACAGGCACAGAGTGAATCTCACCTTCCCTTTCTAATAAAAGAGGGTTCCTAGGAAACAGATGGTCAAAATACATTTGTAAGCAATAAATGGACAGAGAAATTGTGATCCCCTGCAAAGTTCTATCTGCAGGGAAACTAAGTAATTCTTGCACCAAACCCAGAATGCTGACAGCTACTTCAATTTTACTTTGTGGCTCAACTAGAGAAAAGACAAAAGCCCAGGAGGTTTGGTATAATGAGAGGTTTTACCTCCAGCCCTGACATAGATAGGACATTTTGCCAAACATACCTGTGCTTTCTCTGAACACTGGCGTCCTGTGACAATCTGCCTCGCTGACTCTGATGCTGACTTTCAAAACCTCGGGTGTCTAGGAGCCAGAGCAGAGAAGTGTTCTCAGCTGTGGAGAAGAAGGCACCTCTGACCTAAAGCCTGCACACCTGCTTCGGTTTCTGGGCGAAGGGGCAACACATACTTGTTGTTTAGCAGTAATTATCTTCATTCTCAACAGACCAATGACCTTGCCTTTTCTGGAAAGCTGACTTACTCTTCTAAAGAAACCCTCAATTCGTCTATTCCCAATGCAACTAGAGTGGGGTCTGGTTTACGCCCGCCTCCAGGCCCCCACCTGGAGGATTTTCCTGCATGCTTCTAATAGCCAATTACCACTAACCTGGGGGCACAGGGGGCATAATGCTAAGTTGGGGGACGGCTCTGGGGCTTGCTACTGCCACACCTGTGCCTGGGGGACCAGGGCACACCCTGCTGAACTCGGGTTAATGCCCAAGAGGCATCACCTGCACTGTTTCAGAGAACTGAAGGTGGGGATTGTGTGAGGTCCTTTCCCGCACTCTTCCAGGGGAACAGGGGAAACCCTGAAATTCTGCAACCCATCCCACAAAAGCTCAGGTGAGCGGGCGCCTTATAGTTCACGGGGATGGAGAATAAGGCCAGTTGAGGACATGGGGCAGAAGAGACTTTAAAAGGAAAAGGAAAACTCACCTGAGTCCACACAATGAACCCTCTCCACGTTCCCTTCCAGAACCCTGCCTCCCACATGGGGCGCACCCTGACCCGGACCCCCACCCCAGTGCATGCTGCTCACTCACCAGCAGGGATCTCCACAGGGCAACTCTCTCTCTCTCAGTGCCCCTTCTGCCCCAGGTCTGCAACCCACTGCAAATCTGGGACCGTCCACAGTGATGTAGCTCCACACCCAAGTGGTGAATTGTCTGGGAGGGCTGTGCCTGAGCTCCTTGGATGCTGGGCAACCCGCCCTCAAGCCCCTGGAACCCTGAAAGTGCAGGGGGCCCAAGAGGAGCCTCCTCTCCCCAACACCAGGCACAGGCATGGGTGGGCTCGTGGGCTGGGGCCTCCACACACACCTGGCCCATTCCAGGGACCCCTCTAGCTGCAGACCACCCTCAGAGTCCTGCCCCTTCCCTTTCTGCACCAGCCCTCCCTGCTGGGGTGTGCCTGGTTCTGGGCAAGGTCAGTGACTCTCAGACCCTCCAAGACTTGGGCTTTAGGAAATGCAATGATTTCATGCATTTTCAGTATATACATGTCAGTATGACTTTAATATTATGGGAGCCAAAGAGGTTCTTTATTTTTTCTTATCTTTATGTTGGCATTTTTGGTTATTGTTTTCTTCTCGAAGCAGATGTACAACATGTGCTTGGGGCAGAAATAGGGCCCATGCTTTGAGGTGTTGCCCAGTCATTTTGAGCCGGGTAAAATGTTAAAGGATAGCTTCCCTGGGAGCCCAGGATCAGGGCCCACAGATGATATAAGATAAAAATTACTTTCATCATTATAATTACTCCTAAATGGAGGAATGTGAGACAAAAGCACCTTTCCCAAGAGTACCAAGAAATCAAAATGTTGTCCACAGAAGGCTGCCTGCTCCATGGTCAGCACAGGTGACAGAGTGTTCACAGTCTCTGAACTCCTGCCCTTCTCCTGCCCAAATCTCTGAAGCACACAGACCACTTAAAATCAGAATTGTAGAACTGCTAGACACCTTAGAGATGTCTGGCACCATTCCCTTGGACTGCAGAATAAAACACAGTAGCTCATTGTCACAAACTAATTTCAACACGAAGTGCCCCCTGGATGCACTAAGTTCTTTCTCTGCAAATGTTGACTAATGTAAGTCACAGTCATACCATATAAACACTACGATGGCTGGGAAGTCATCGTAGGTAAGGGAATATTTTAGCCATGTTTATAAGCATTGGCTCACTTTGTAGAAGAGGCTGAGCTGAGTGTTTTTAAATACTATTTCAGACCAGTTTTACAGCACGGTTTGAACATACCAGAGCCTGAATCGACTAAAAATGATAGTTGGTTTCTGTAACTTTAATACCAGGAAAATATTATACTGTCTGTATTCCTAAGGATCTTTGAGTATCTTACCCAGAGGTCCTCCACTGAGATAATGATCTTAATGATCACCATGGGCAGACGTGAAAAGGCCCGCTGAATTCGTTCCAGTTGTCCACATGACAAGAAAATCCTGATACTTGATAGGTTTCCAGATCGAGAAGACCAGAGATAAGAGGGAAATAGTACCCTGTATGGAACAACAAGGGATTTGGAGTCAATTTGGGGATCCCACTTAGGTTTCTGACACTAAAATCCGCTGTGACTCATATCATCTGAGTCCCTGTCTAACCACCTGAAAATGTGCCTAAAAATATCTACACCCTAGTTGAGAAGTTTAAGAGGCAGAATGCTACAAAGAGCCAGTATGATGTCTCTCAGGAACAGGTGCTCAGGAAGCCATAATTGCTATTGGGTCTATTTCTTTTCCAGAAGAAAGAACACATGTTGAATCCATATTCCTAATAGATGACTCACCAGATGATTTTCAAACCTGAAGGAAGGCCAAGAAGTCACTCTTGTGTCATATTTCACTCAGAAATCATGTTGTTGGACTGGTGAGGACGATACGATAGCAACATCATCACTAAGAGTGGGGAGCTTCTAATTTCCATACGGCCATGTTGACCCCCTTAGCTCAGAGCCACCAGAAAGGGCAGCTGGGGAGGGGGCACCGCCATCACTATGAGTGGGGAGCTTCCCATTTCCATATGGCAATGTTGACCCCTTAGCTCAGGGCCACCAGAAAGGACAGCTGAGGGGGACCACAGGCCAAGGCTGCCAGGTGTGGCTGGGACAGGCAGAACTCTGACTTAAGGCTCAACTCCTGTCTAGGTTATTATAATGCTCTTCATAAAGAAAGTGCCATTGTGCGTGAGCCCTCATGTAGAAAAGGTTCAGAATTTCCATTGAGGTTCCCTCTCTCACCTTTAGGATATGTAGCAAAGTTCCATTTAATTTTTAAACATTGAAGGACTTCCTGGTTTTCTTTTTCCTATGACTGTGGCTCAATTCCCCTGTGGTCTAAGAATAGAATCTAGTTAATTGCAGGGTTTAACATTTGTAGACTTGATTCGTGGCCCCACCTATCATCTATTTGGGTAAAGAGACTATGACCACTTGAAAATAATGTATTCTGCACTTATTATGGAATGTTCCCTATATGTCCATTAGGTCACATTTTACCAATGTTTTGTCTGCTTTTTCTGTCAGATATTGAGAAAGGTATATTAAAATCTTCAAACAATGCTGCTCTACTCAACGTTGCATTGGAGAATTTACCAGTGTTAGAAGGCAAGAGAAACAAAAAGTATAAGAATTGAGGGGATAATTGTGACTATTCAAAGATAATACGATTGTGTACATAGAAAATCCAAAACAGTGTATAAATACCCTATTATAATTAAAAATGCAATTTATAAATTTGTGATGGATTGTGTTTCCCATTGGACAGTTTCTGAAAGAAAACGTAGAACCTGTCACTCTTGGGGCAGGACATAGGGTGCACTAACCATTTAAAAGAATTCAGTGGGACTTCATAAAAATGTGACATTTCTCCTTATCTTATGACCATAAGAAAATGAAAAAGTGAACCACAGGCTGGGAAGTAAGATTTGCAATACACACACTGACAAAGACTTGTCAATAAGAATTCCTGCTCATCAACCATAAAAAGTCTATTTATAAAGGAATACTTCACAAAAGATTGACTGATGGCCAATAAGAACAGGAAAGGGTGCTCTACAGTATTATTTTCAGGAGCAGCAAGGCCTTTCCTAAAATGAAAACATACACACAAATCAGTATTCCCTAGATGGATGACGTCCTTATTTCTGAGGACAGCTTGAAGAACAGACTAGCATCAATGTAAAGTGATGGAATTCCTGACACTCAGAGGATGGACAATTGACCTCAAACTACAGTACAATTTCTAGGCATCATTCGGTCCTCTGAAGGCAGACAACTACCACACCCCTTCCTACACCGCACAGGTTGCTTCCCAACACCTACCATAAAAGAAGAACATGAGAAACAGATAGGACTAGTAGGAAATAGCAAAAATCACATGTGGGGATTATCCTGAAACACATTGAACACATAACTAGTGTAAGGAAGTGTAGGGAACTGACAAGGACAGAGACTCAAGAGGTACTTCTTTGGGAAATGTTGTCTGAAATCGTCACACCTTGCTACCAGCAAATGAGGGCTGTGAGCATACCCTAGGGTTTGCTCACAAGGGTCTGCAACACCATCGCTGAGGACTGAAACTCTTCAAGACCTCAAAGCTTGCCTGATTGACTATTGGACTAAGAGATTCCCATGTTCTGAAAACAGATACCAACTCATTGAAAGGTTCATCTGGGCTCTCTCGGAGGCCCTACAAGAAGCTGAACCATTCACTGAAAATCAATTACACACACACACAAACACACACACACACACACACACACACACACACACACACACACACACTCCTGTCATTTCAGCAATTACTTAAACATTCAAGGTTCTTCCTACCTTTCCTTTTTCACATTGATATTTATACTCACATGAAATGTCATCATTTCTAATGAACACTGATGTCAAAATAGAGATCCATTGACACAATATTCACAAAATGGAACTTCCCTGCTGTCATTTTCAATATAGCGTTTTTTAAAGTTCATACATATTTTAGGTTTTTGGTAACTTATACAGGAGAAGATCAGCATTGAAAAACTCTGAATACTGACAATGAGTTTTAAGCCTAGAGAACAAAAATTGTCCAATTTCATAGATAATAAGGAACCAAAGGGAAAGCATGGAACCTGTAGTCGAATAATTTTACACATGTGCATCCTCTATTATTCTACTACTGAGGGGCGTGTTTTATTACCACTAAACATGCATCAATTGTCTTCCACGTGCACCTGCACAGGTATAATGAATTACTACAGTAGAATGAAATGACTGGGAACTACTTAGCGGCATCTATAATGAACAACGAAATTTCGATCTTATATTCGGTGAACTTCCACTGTCTGTCCCTTTAGACAATGGACCCTAAACAGAAGGGGGAATGAACCACGAGAGACTATGGACTCTGGGAAACAAACTGAGGGCTTCAGAGGGGAGAGGGGTGGGGGATTGGGATGGGCCAGTGATGGGTATTAAGGAAGGTACATATTGCATGGAGCACTGGGTGTTATATGCAAATAATGAATCATGGAACACTACATCAAAAACTAAGGAAATACTGTATAGTGACTACCATATCATAATAAAAAATTATTATTAGAAAAAAATTAAAGGTAAAAAAAACCAATACAGCTTCTCTGTTTCAAGAACCATCACAATTGAGAAAAAACTAACTTCCAATCCCTAAAGCAAAACACAGACCAAATTCCATTTCACTCCCCTTTATTCACATTCTCTGTGGGTTCTAAGCTATTTTCCTAACTCCTTTCCTGCTGAACAGGGAGCCTCGCCTCGATCCCAGAACCCTGGGATCATAACCTGAGCCAAAGGCACATGCTTAACTGGCTGAGCCAGCCAGGAGCCCCAGCCATGTTTTTCTTAACCAAAAGGACAATTTCTCACAATGCCTTCACATGACTTCACATGGTACCAGACACCTGCATTTGCCTCTAGGAGGTTGCAGATGAAGGCGACTGCAAACTCTCACAGTGGTTTATCAAATACAATGACCTGCCTGGTGACAGTGAAACTCTTATGAGCCCACGAGAGGGTGCTGTGACACTCAGCTGTGGCTGGGCTGGCACAGAGAACCAAATCCATTTCCCTGCCTGATGTCTGTGAGGAACAGATGCCCCCACTGTGAATGAGACCCTGCCACTGAGCTGTCCAGAGATGGCCATCCTCATGGAGGATGAGGATTAAGGACAATGCCTGAGGAGACCTCATCTGTCTCTTTTATCTTTTCATATTTTTGACAGTGGACAAATCACTGCCTAGGAGTCCCCAACTACCTTAGTCTCATCTGTGAATGGCCAAGAGGTTTTACAAAACACTTAAGATTTTGACCTCACAAATGCCCACAACCACTTACCATAGGGATTGAACATTAAGCAAAGATACTGTTCGTTGGAAGAGAGGTCCTGCCCACTGTTGTTTCTCACTTATATGCTCATCTTCCTTACCTCATGGTAACATAACCACCTTGATTCCTGCTTCCGTCTTCAGGAAGGCTGATGTGACTTGTCGGGCATTACCCTGACATCGTTCTTTCTTAGCTTAATAAGATGTGGACATTTCCCTAGTCCTACACACCCAAAGTTGAATCGGAATCAGGATTGAGGAGGTGATGAGAGTTGAAGGTGTTTTCCTGTACACGGTGGTTTATTACCAATAAGATTGGGTCAGAGTCCTCGAAATTCCAGAACCTTTTCATTAATGCTTCCTACTCGTGAAAGATGATGTACATTGGTCTTTCCCTGTATAGTGTGGTGACTCAGAGAAAAGTGCTTAGCCCTTTCGACAGACTTCCACGACCACTTTGGGGCTGGCTTCCATATTCACAAAGGATGATGTTAGGGCTAAGAGGGTTCCTGTACACTGTTATTTCTTACAGATAAGTGTATGGCATTTTTGTTACATTGCCAGAGCCACTTATCGCAGTGCTTGCCAGCCTCCTGGGGATGAACCCTAAGCCTAGGTCGGCCCCCGAGGGGCCCTTCCCAAGGGGCCTGGTGCCACAACGCCGGGGATTGGGGCCCCCGAGCCCAGCGCCGGAGTCACCCTGCCGCCCCACAGCAACCTGGGCTGCTAGGGGCACCGACAGTCTTTCAGGGCGAGAGAACGGGCAGGGCCCTCCAAGCCCCCGGCGACTTTTGAAGGCCCCCCACGCCAAAACGCTTGGGCCCACACTCCCTCTCGCCAGTGCCCTCACCTCGGGCTGCCCCTCCGCCTGCTGCAGAGCTGGCGGAAAGGGCCTGCTGGAGTCCTGGGGGCTAACACTTACCCTAGGTCGGCCCCCAAGGGGCCCCTCCCAAGGAGCCTGGCACCGCAATGCTGGGGATTTGGGACCCCCGAGCCCCAGGGCTGGACTCACTCTGCCACCCCGCAAGCACCCAGGGCGCTAGGGGCGTTGCCAGTCATTCAGGAAGAGAGAACGGGCAGGGCCCTCTGATCCCCCTGCGACCTTCGAAGGCCCCCGCTCAAAACTCTGGCTCCCACGCTCCTGCTCGCCTGCTCCCTAATCTCGGCCCACCCCTCCGCTCGCTGCAGAGTTGGCAGATCCGGCCTGCTGGCTTCCTGGGGGCTAACCCTATCCCTAGGTCACCCCCAAGGGGCCCCCCCCAAGTGGCCTGGCACCACATGCCAGGGATTGGGGACCCCCAAGTCCCAGCGCCGGACACACCCTGCTGCCCCGCTGCCACATGGGGAGCTAGGGGTGTCGCCAGTCCTTTTTGCTACAGAACGGGCAGGACCCTCCGAGCCACGTGCGACCTTCGAAGGCACCCCGATCCAAAGCCAAACGCTCTGGCCCACGCTCCCGATCGCCAGCTACCTCACCTCGACCCAAACCTCCATTCACTGCACATGGGCGGAATGAGCGTGCCAGTCTCCTGGGGGCTAACCCAAACCCTAGGTCAGCCCCCGAGGGGCACGTCCCAAGGGGCCTGGCGCCACAACGCCAGGTATTAGGGACCCCCGAGCCCCAGCGCCGGACTCACCCTGCTGCCCCGCCGCCACCCGGGACGCTTGGGGTGCCCCTGGTCATTCAGTGCGGGAGAACGGGCAGGGCCCTCCGAGCCCACGGCGACCTTCGAAGGCCCCCCCATGAAAAACGCTTGAGCCCACGCTCCCGCTCCTCAGCGCCCTCACCTTGGCTCGCTCCTCCACTCGCTGCAGAGCCAGTGGATGAGGCCTGCCCTCCTCCTGGGGCTACCCATAACCCTATGTTGGTCCCTGAGGGGCCCCTCCGAAGGGGCCTGGCACCGCAATGCCTGGGATTTGGGACCCCCGAGCCCCAGCGCCGGACTCACTGTGTTGCCCCGCCACCACCCGGGCCACTAGGAACACCGTTGGTCATTCTGGGAGGGAGAACTGGCAGATCCCTCCGATCCCCTGGCGACCTTCGAAGGCCCCCTGCGCCAAAACGCTTGGTCCCATGCTCCCGCTCGCCTGCGCCCTCACCTCGGTCCGCCCCTCCGCTCGCTGCACAGCCTGTGGATCTGGACTGCCAGCCTCCTGGGTGTTACCCTAACCTTTGGTGGGCGCCGGAGGGGCCCATCCCAGGTTCCTATTGCCGCAACACCGGGGATTCGGGACTCCCGGGCTCCAGCGCCCAAATCACCCTCCCGCCCTACAGCCACCTGGACCCCTAGGGGCGCCGCCATTCATTCAGGGAGGGAGAATGGCAAGGGCCCTCCAAGTCACCGGCCACCTTCGAAGGCCCCCCGCACCAAAACGCTTGGGCCAACGCTCCCGCTGGCCAGCGCCCTTACCTCGGCCCTCGCCTCCGCTCCGCACACAGCTGGTGGATCGGGCCTGCGGGCCTTCTGGGGGCTAAGCCAAACCCTAGGTCAGCCCCCTATTGGCCCCTCCCTAGGGGCCTGGCGCCACAATGATGGGGATTGGGGACTCCTGAGCCCCAGCGCCGGACTCACCATGCCCCCCACTGCCACCCGGGCCACAAGGGGCACCCCCGGTCATTCAGGGCGGGAGAACGGGCAGGACCCTCTGAGCCCCTGGTGACCTTCGAAGGCCCCTCGCTCCAAAATTTTGGGCCCACGTTCCCGCACGCCAACGCCCTCATCTCAACCTGCCCCTCCGCTCACCGCACAGCCAGCAGATTGGGCCTACTGGCCTCCTGGGGGTAACCCTAACCCTAGGTCGGCACCCGAGGGGGCCCTCTCAAGGGGCCTGGGGCCGCAACGCTGGGGATTGGTGACCCCCGAGCCGCAGCACCAGACTCACTTTGCTGCTCCACTGCCACCGGGGCAACAAGGGGCCCCTATGGTCATTTAAGGCGGGAGAACGGGCAGGGCCCTCCGAGCCCCCGGCAACCTTCGAAAGCCCCCCCAGGCAAAACGCTTCGGCCAACACTTCCGTTAACCAGTGCCCTCACCTCGGCCCACCCCTCCACTTGCTGCACAGCCTGCGGATCAAGCCTCCCAGCCTCCTGGGGGCTAACACTAACCCTAGGTAGGCCCGCTAGGGGCCCATCCCAAGGGGCCTGGCTCCGCAACGACGGGGATTTGGGACCCCGGAGCCCCAGCACCAGACTCACACTGCCGCTACGCTGCCCCCAGGGCTGCTAGGGGTGCTGCCGGTCATTCAGAGCGGGAGAATGGGCAGTGCCCTCCGAGCCGCGGCAACTTTCGAAGGGTTCCCTCGCCAAAACGCTTGGGCCCACGCTTCCACTCTCCAGTGCCCTCACCTCGGCCCGCCCTTCCGCACGCTGCACAGCCAGCAGATCGGGCCTCCCAGCCTCCTGGGGGCTAACACTAACCCTAGGTAGGTCTCCTAGGGCCCCATCCCAAGTGACCTGGCGCCGCAATACTGGGTGTTGGAAACCCCCGAGGAGCAGCGCTGGACTTACCCTGCTGCCCCGCCGCCACATGGGCCGCTAGGGGCGCCGCCGGGCATTCAGGGCGGGATAACCGGCAGGGCCCTCCGAGCCTCCGGTGAAATAAGAAGGCCCCCCACACCAAAACGCTAGGTACCACGCTACCGCTCGACTGCGCCCTACCACGGTCAATCCCTCTGCTCACTGCACAGTCGGCGGATCGGGACTGCTGGCCTCCTGGGGGTTAACCTAACCCTAGGACAGTCCCCGAGGGGCCCCTCCCAAGGGGCCTGGCACCGCAACGCTGGGGATTGGGGAAACCCAAGCACGAGTGCCGGACTGACCCTGCCACCCCGCTGCCACCCAGGGAGCTAGGGGCGTCGCTGGTCCTTCATGGCGGGAGAATGTGCAGGGCCCTCCGAGCCCCCGGCGACCATCGAAGGCCCTAGCCCCAAAATGCTTGGGCCCACATACCCGCTCCCCTGCACCCTCACCTCGGCCCACCTCTCCACTCCCCACACAGTTGGGAGATCGGGCCTGCCGGCCTCCTGGGGGCTAACCCTAACCCTAGTTCGGTCCCTGAGGGCCCCTCCAAAGGGGCCTGGCGTTGCCACGCCAGGGATTGGGGACTCTCGAGCCCCAGCGCCGGACGCACCCTGCCGCCCTGCCGCCACCCGGGCCGCTAGGGACGCCGCCGGTCATTCAGGGCGGTAGAGCGGGCAGGGCCTCAGAGCTCCTGGTGACCTTCGAAGGCCCCCAGAGCCAAAACACTTGGGCCCACGAACCCTGTCGCCAGCGCCCTCACCTCAGCCCGCCACTCCACTCACTGCACACCTGGCAGATCGGGCCTGCCGACCTCCTTTGGTCTAACCCTAACACTAGGTCGGCCCACGAAGGTCCCTCCCAAGGTGCCTGGCGCAAAACACGCCGGGGTTTGGGGACCCCCGACCCCAGCGCTGGAATCACCCTGCAGCCCCACCGCCACCCTGGCCGCTAGGGGTGCCGCCGGTCATTCAGTGCGGGAGAACGTGCAGTGCCCTCCGAGCCCCCAGCGAACATCGAAGGCCCACGAGCGAAAACTCTTGGGCCCACGCTCCCCCTCGTCAGCGTCCTCACCTTGGCCAGCACCTCCGTACGCCTGCTGGCCTCCTGGGGCTAACCCAAACCCTACTTTGGCGCCCAAGGGGCCTCTCCCAAGGGGCCTGGCACCGCCACGCTGGGGATTGGGGACCCCCGAGCACCAGCGCCTGATTCACCCTGCTGCCCTGCCACGACCCGGCCCGATAGGGGCGCCGTCCTCATTCAGGATGGGAGAACGGGAATGGCCCTCCGAGCCCCCGGCGACCTTCGAAGGCCCACCGCGCCAAAACGCTTGGGCTCTCGCTCCAGCTCGCCAGCGCCCTCAACTTGGCCCGCCCCTCCGCTCGCCACACAGCCGGCGGATCGGGCCTGCCGGCCACCTGGGACTAACCATAACCCTAGGTCGGTCCTCGAGGGGCCCATCCCAAGGGGCCTGGAGCAGCAACGCCTGGGATTGGGGACCCCCAAGCTCCAGCACTGGACTCACCCGGCTGCCCCACCGCCACCCAGGGTGCTAGGGGTGCCCCCGGTTATACAGGGCAGTAGAACGGGCAGGGCCCTCCAAGACTTCGACGACCTTCGAAGGCCCACTTTGCAAAATGCTTGGAGCCATGCTCCCACTCGCCAGCGGCCTCACCTCGGCCCGCCCCACCGTATGCCACACAGCCTGCGGATTGGGCCTGCCGGCCTCCTGGGGCTAACCCTACACCCAGGTCCCCCCCGAGGGGCCCATTTCAAGGGGCCTAGCGCCACAACGCCGGGGATTGAGGACACCCAAGCCCCTGCGTGGGACTCACCCTGCCTTCCCGCCGCCACCCGGACCGCTAGGGGCGCCACGGTCATTCAGGGCGGGAGAACGGGCAGGGGCTTCCGAGCCCCCGGCGACATTCGAAGGCCCCCCGCACCAAAACGCTTGGGGTCACGCTCCTGTTTGTCAGCGCCCTCTTCTCAGGCCGCCCTTCCGCTTGCCGAAAGCTAGCGGATCGGGCCGGCCTGCTTCCTGGGGGCTAACCCTAACCCTAGGTCGGACCCCGAGGGGTCCCTTCCAAAGGCCTGGCGCCACAATGCCGGGGATTGGGGACCCCCGAGCCCTAGCGCTGGACTCACTCTACTGCCCCTCCCCTACCGGCCCCTAGGGGCGCCACCGGTCATTCAGGGTGGGAGAACCTGTAGGGCGCTCTGGGCCCCCGGCGACTTTCAAATGCCCCCAGCGCCAAAACGCTTAGGCCCACGCTCCCGCTCGCCAGTGCCATCACCTCTGCACGCCACTTCACTCGCCGCACACCTGGCCGATCAGGCCTGCCAGCCTCCTGGGGGCTAACCCTAACCCAAGCTCGGCACCCAAGGGGCCCCTCCAAGCGGCCTGGCGCTGCAATGCCAGGGAATGGGGACCCCCGAGCCCCATTGCCAGTCTCATCCTGCCGCCACGCCACCACCCAGGCCGCTAGGGGTGCCGCTGGTCATTCAGGGTGGGAGAACAGGAAGGGCCCGCTGAACCCCCGATGATTTCAAAGGCCCCCCGTGCCAAAACGCTTGAGCCCACGCTCTTGCTCTCAACCGCCCTCACCTGGGCCCACGCCTCCACTTGCCGCACAGCCGGCGGATTGGGCCTACTGGCCTCCTGGGGGCTAACAATAACCCTTGGTTGGCCCCAGAGTGGCCCATCCCAAGGGCCCTGGATCCGCAACGCCTGGGATTGGGGACCCCCGAGCCCCAGCACTGGACTCACCCTGCCGCCCCTGTGCAACCCGCACCGCTAGGTGCGCCGTCGGGCATTCAGCGCGGTACAACGGGAAGGGCACTCTGAGCCCCCAGCGACTTTTGAATGCCCCCCACGCCAAAACTCTTGGGCCCACGATTCCACTCAACAGCGCCCTCACCATGGCCCGCCCCTCTGCTCGCCACACAGCTGGGAGATCGGGTCTGCCGGCCTCCTGGGGGCTAACAGTAATGCTCGGTCGGCCCCCTAGAGCCCTTCCGAAGTGGCCTGGTGCCCCAACGCCGAGGGTTGGGTACACCGAGCCCCAGCGCCTGACTCACCATACCGCCCGTCCTCTACCCGGGCCGCTAGGGTAGCCGCCGGTCATTCAGGGTGGAAGAACGTGCAGGGCCCTCTGAGCCTCCGGCGACCTTTGAAGGACCCCCACGCCAAAACACCTGGGCCCATGCTCCCGCTCGCCAGTGGCCTCACCTCCGCCTGACCCTCCGTTCGCCGCACAACTGGTGGATTGGGCCTGCCGGCCTCCTGGAGGCTAACCCAAACCCTATGTCAGCCCCCGAGGGGCCCCTCCCAAGGGGTCTGGTGCTGCAATGCCGGGGATTAGGGATCCCCGAGCCCCAGAACCGTACTCACCCTGCTGCCCCTCCGCAACCCGAGCCGCTAGGTACGCCGTTGGGCTTTCAGCGAGGTAGAACGGGAAGTGCGCTCTTAACCCCCAGTGACTTTCGAATGCCCCCACGCCAAAATGCTTGGGCCCGGGCTCCCGCTCGACAGCGCCCTCACCTCGGCCTGCCCCTCTGCTGGCTACACAGCCGGCGGATCAGGCCTGCCAGCTTCCTGGGGGCTAACCCTAAACCTAGGTCGGCCCCCGATGGGCCCCTCCCAAGGAGCCTGGAGCTGCAAGGCCTGGGATTGGGGACCCCCGAGCCCCAGCGCCGGACTCATACGGCCGCCCCACCGCAACCTGGGGTGCTAGGGGCGCCGCCGGTTATTCAGGGCAGGAGAACGGGCAGGGCCCTCCAAGCCCCCGCCGACTTTTGAAGGCCCCCCACACTAAAACGCTTGGGCCCACGCTCCCACTCCCCAGCGACCCCACCTCGGCCTGCCCCTCCACTCGCCGCACAGCCGGTGGATCGGGCCTGCCGGCCGCCTGGAGCTAACCATAACCCTAGCTTGGCTCCTGAGGGGCCCATCCCAAGGGGCCTGGCGCCACCATGCGGGGGATTGGGCACCCCCAAAGCAACCTGCCTGACGCACCCTGATGCCCCGCCACCACCCGGGCCGCTAGAGGCACCGCCGGTCATCTGGGTTGGAGAATGGGCAGGGCCCTCCGAGCCTCCGGTGACATTTGAAGTCCTCCCACGCCAAAATGCTTTGGCCCACGCTTCCGCTCACCAGCGCCCTCACCTCGGCCAGCCCCTCCACAAGCCGCACAACCGCCGGATCGGGCCTGCCGGCCTCCTGGGGACTAACAGTAGGTTGGATGTCGAGGGGCCCCTCCCAGGGGTCTGGCGCCACCACGACAGGGATTGGGGACCCCCGAGCACCAGCGCCAGACTCACCCTGCCGCCCTGCCGCGACCCGGCCCACTAGGGGCGCCGTCCTCATTCAGAGTGGTAGAATGGGCAGGGCCCTCCAGTCCCCTGCGACCTTCAAAGGCAACCCGCACCAAAATGCTAGGTCCCACGCTCCCGCTCACCAGCGCCCTCACCTGGGTCCGCCACTCCGCTCTCCACACAGCTGGCGAATAGGGCCTGCTGGCCACCTAGGGGCTAACCCTAACTCTAGGTTGGCCCCCGAAGGGCCCCTCCTAAGGGGCCTGGCGGCCCAATGCTGGGGATTGGGGACCCCCAACCCCATCGTCAGTTACACCCTGCCGCCCCGCCCCACCCGGACCGCTAAGGATGCCACCATTCATTCAGGGTGGGAGAACGGGCTGGGCCCTCCGAAAACTGCCGATCTTCGAAGGCGCCCCAAACGAAAACACTTGGGCTCAGGCTCATGTTCACCAGCACCCTCACCTCGGCCCAACTCGCCGCTCGACGCACAGGTGGTGTATCGGACCTGCCGGACTCCTGGGGGCTAACCCTAACTATAGGTCGGCACCCCTGGGGCCCTTCCCAAGGGGCCTGGCATCGCAACGCTGGGGATGGGGACACCGAGCCCAAGTGCCAGACTCACCCTGCTTCCCTTCAGCCACCCGAGCCGCTAGGGGCCCACCTTTCAATCAGAGCAAGAAAATGGTTAGGGCCCTCCGAGCACCCGCTGACATTCAAAGGCCCCCCGTGCTTGGCTTGGGCTCATGCTAAGGCTCGCCAGCGCCCTCACCTCGGCCCAACCCTTCGCGTGTTGCACAGCCGCTGATCGGGACCACTGGCCTTCTGGGGGCTAACCGTAACCCTAGATTGACCACCGAGGGGCCCATCCCAAGGGGCCTGGCGCTCCAACGCCGGAGATTGGGGATCCTGAGCCTCAGCACCTGACTCACCCTGCCACCCAGCTGCCACCCGGGGGCTTGGGGTGCTGCCGTTCATTCAGGGCGGGAGAACAGGCAGGGCCCTCCGAGACACGGCGACCTTCAAAAGCCCCCCGCGCCAAAACACCCGAGCCCACGCTCCCGCTCACCAGCGCCCTCACCTCGGTCCGACACTCCAGTCTCCACACAGCTGGCGAATAGGGCCTGCCGGCCTCCTAGGGGCTAAACCTAACCCTAGGTTGGCCCCCGAGGGGCCCCTCCCAAGGGGCCTGGCGCCGCAACACCGGGGATTGGGGATACCCGAGCCGCAGCGCCTGACTCACCCTGTCGCCCCGCTGCCACCTGGGCAGCTAGGGGCACTGCCGGTCACTCAGGGAGGAGAATGGGCATGGCCCGCCGAGTCCCCGGAAACATTAAAAGGCCCCCGGAGCCAAAATGCTTGGGCCCAAGCTCCCTCTCGACAGAGACCTCACCTCGACCCACCACTCCATTCGCCGCACAGCTGGCGGATTGAGCCTGCTGGCGTCCTGGGGGCTGACCCTAACCTAGGTCAGCCCCCGAGGGGCCCCTCCCAAGGGGCCTGGCGCCGCAACACAGTGGATTGGGGACCCCTGAGACCCAGCGCCGGACTCACCTGCTGCCGCGCCACCACCCAGGCCGCTAGGGGAGCCACGGGTCATTCAGTGTGGGAGAAGTGGCAGGGTGCTCCGTTTCCCCTGCGACCTTCAAAGCACCCTTGCGCAAAAAGGTGGCTCCCACGCTCCTGCTCACCAGCGCCCTCCCCTTGGCCCGCCCCTCTGGTTGCTGCAGAGCTGGTGGATAAGGCCTGCCGGGCTCCTGGGGGCTAACCAAAACCCTAGGTCGGCCCCATGGGGGACATCCCAAGGGGCCTGGTTCTGTAACGCTGGGGTTTGGTGACTCAGAGCCCCAGATCCAGACTCACCCTGCCACACTGTCGCCACCCGGGCCGCTAGGGACGCCGCAGGTCATTCAGGGCGAGAGAAGGGGCAGGGCCTTCCGAGCCCCCGGTGACTTTCAAGGGCTCCCTGGTCCAAAACGCTGGTGCCCACGCTCCCACTCCCCACGCCCTCACCTTGGCTTGCCCCTCAGCTCTCAGCCCAGTGGGCGGATTGGGCCTGCCGGCCTCCTGGGTCTTAACCCTAATCCTAGGTCGGCCCCTCAGGGGCCCCTCCCAAGGGTCCTGCTGCTGCTACACTGGGGATCGGGAACCCCAAGCCCCAGAGCCAGAATCACCCTGCCTCAGTGCCGCCACCCGGGCCGCTAGGGGTGCCGCCGGTCATTCAGGGCGGGAGAACGACAGGGCCCTGGAGAAACCAGCGACATTTGAAGCCTCCCACGCCAAAATGCAGGGGCCCACGCTCCCGCTCGGCAGCGCCTTTACCTCTGCCCGCCCACCTCTCGCCGCCCAGCCAGAGGATTGGGCCTGCCAGCCTCCTGGGGGCTAACTCTAACCCTAGGTCAGCCCACGAGGAGCTCCTCCCAAGGGGCCTGCCCCCGCAACGCCGGGGATTGGGGATCCCCAAGCCACAGTGCAGGACTCACCCTGCTGCCCCACCGCCAACGGAGCCACTAGGGGCGCCGCTGGTTATTCAGGGCAGGAGAAAGGGCAGGGCCCTCCGAGCCATGGCAACATTGCAAGGCCCAGGGCGCCAAAACCCTGGGGCCCATGCTCCCGCTCGCCATCGCCCTCAACTCGGCCCACACCTCTGCCCTTCGCACAGCTGGCAGATCTGGCCTGCCGGCCTACTGGGCGCTAACCCTACACCCTAGGACGGCCCCTGAGGGTCCCTTCCTAAACGTGCCACTAGGGGCACCACCATTCATTCAGTGTTGGAGAACTGGCAGGGCCCTCCGAACTCCCTCCAACCTTCGAAGGTGCCCGGAACCAAAACGCTTCGGCCCAGGCTCATGTTCACCAGCACCCTCACCTCGGCCCACCGCTCCAATCACCGCACATGTGGTGTATCGGGCCTGCCGGCCTCCTGGGGACTAACCCTAAGTGTAGGTCAGCCCCCGAGAGGCACTTCCCGAGTGGCGTGGCTCCGCAACGCCGAGGATGGGGACCACAAGCCCATGTGCCGGACTCACCCTGTTGCCCTTCAGCCACCCGAGCCGCTAGGGGCCCCGCTAGTCATTCAGAGCGGGAGAACGGGCAAGGCACTCCGAGGCCCCGGCGACTTTCGAAGGCCCTCCTGCACCAAAATGGTTGGGCCCATGCTGCCGCTCACCAGCGCCTTCACATTGGCCCACTCCTCCGATCGCCGCACAGCCGTTGCATCGGTCCTGCTGGCCTACTGGGGTCTAACCCTAAACCCTAACCCCTAACCTTAAACCCTAAACCTTAACCCCTAACCCTCACCCTAACCCTAACACTAACCCCTAACCCTTACCCTAACCCTGACCCTAACCTAAACCTAACCCTAAACCCTAATCCTTAAACCCTAAACCCTACATTAACACTAAACCCTAAATCCTAACCCCTAACCCGAAACCCGAAACCCTAAACACTAAACCCTTACCTTAACCACTAAGCCAAACCCCAAACCCTAACCCTAAACCCTAACCATACCCCGACCCCTATCATAACCCTAACCCTACCCCTAACCCTACCCCTTCAGCTAACCCTACCCCTAACCAGTAACCTAACCCTAACCCTTACCCTAACCCATACTCTAACCCTAACTTTAACCCATACCCTAACCCGAACCCTAACCTGTACCCTAACCCTAACACGTACTCTAACGCGTACCCAAACCTGTACCCTAACCCTAACCCTAAACTGTACCCTAACCCATAACTTAAACCGTACCCTAAACTTAACCTTAACCCTAACAAGTACCCTAACCCATACCCTAACCTTAACCCTGAACCCTGACCATAACCCATACCCTAACTCGTACCATACCCGTACCCTAACCGTACCCGTACCCTAAACCTAACCCATACCCTAACCGTAAACCTAAACCCTAAACCGTAACCCGTACCCTAACCCTAACCAGTACCCTTACCTTAACCTTAACCCATACCCTAACCTGTACCCTATCCCTAACCCGGACCCTAACCCATACCCTAACCCATACCTAACCTTAACCTGTACCCTAACCCGTACCCACACCCATACCCTAACCCTAAACCGTACCCTATCCCTATCCCTAACCCATTCCCTAACCCGTACCCTAACCCTAACCCTAAACCGTAACCTGGCCTGTACCATAACCCTAAACTGTACCCTAACCCTAAACCGTACCCTAACCCGTACCCTAAACCGTACCCTAATCCAAATGCCAACACTAACCATAACCGTACCCTAATGCGTACCCTAAGCAGTACCCTAACCCTAATCCGTACCCTAAACCTAACCCCTACTCCAACCCTAACCCTAACCCTAAACCCAAACCCTAAACCCTAACCCGTACCCTGAACCCTAATCTGTACACTAACCCATAACGTCTAACTTGTAACCCCTAAACCCAAACCTAACCCATACCCTCTCCTTACCCTAACCCTAAACCCTACCCTCTCCCATACCCTAACCATAATCCATACTCTAACCTTAACCCGTACCCTAATCCGTACCCTAACCCCGGGGATTGGGTACCCCTGGAACACACCACGGGACTCAGCCTGCCACCCCTCAGGAAACCATGCCCCTTGGGGCGCCGCAGAGCATCCCGTTCAGGAGAACTGGTAGGGCCCCTCTGAGACCCCAGCGATCCTCGGTGGCCCCCTACACCCCAACCCTGAGGCCCACGCTCATCCCGCCCCACGCCTTCCCTTCAGCTTGCCACCGAGCTCGTCGCAGAGCCGGCAGATCAGGCCTGCCGGGTTCCTGGGGCCTAGACCTGACCCTAGGTCGGCTGGGTAGGGCCCCTCCCCTGGGGCCCGGTGCCACAGCCCCAGGTACTGGGGACACCTGAGCCCCACTGCAGGATAAAGCCTGCCAGCCCACAGGAAACCGTGCTCCTTGGGAGGCTGTAGAGCATTCAGGGCGGGAGAACCAGGAGGGCCCCCAGAGTCCCCTGCGAACTTCAGCGATCCCTAAACCCAAGCTTGAAGCCCATGCTCACCCCACCCCACACCCTCACCTCAGCCTGCGGCAGTGCTCGCCACATAGCGGGCAGATCTGGCCTGCGGGGTTCCTGGGCCCCAACCCTAACCCTAGTTCATCTGTGGAGGGGCCCCTCCCCAGGAGCCTGGAGCCAGAGCCGCGGGGATTCGGGACACCTGAGCCCCACAGCAGGACTCAGTCTGCCACCCCGCAGGAAACCGTGCGCCTTGGGAGGCCATAGAGCGTTCAGGGTGGGAGAACCAGGAGGGCCCTCCTGAGCCACCAGCGAACGTCGGTGGCCTCCCGCAACCCAACCCTGAAGCCCACGCTCACCCTCCCTGCACCCTCACCTCAGCCCATGTAGCTCGCCATACAGCCAGCAGATCGGGCCTGCGGGGCTCCTGGGGCCTAACCCTAGCCCTAGGTCGGCCGCGGGTGTGGGGGACTCCCAGGAGCCTTACACCACAGCCCCAGGGAATTGGGGTACCTGTACCACACAGCAGGACTCAGCTTGCCACCGGAAAGGAAACTGTGCCCCTTGGGGCTCTACGGAGCCTACAGGGCATGAGAACATGGGGAGGCCCCCAGGGCCTGTCCCCACTTTTGGCAGCCCCCCCCGTGCCCCAACCCTGAGGCCTATGTTCACCATCCCCCATGGCCTCCTCTCAGCCCTCCACAGAGCTCGCTGCACAGCCTGCAGATTGTCCTTGCCGGGCTCCTGGACCCTAAACCTTACACTAGGTTAGCCACAGAGGGGCCCCTCCCCAGGGTCCTGGCACCCTACTCCGGGGGATTGGGGACACACAAGCCCCACTGTAGGACTCATCCTGCAGCCCACAGGAAACTGTACCGTTTTGGGGCACAACAGAGCATTCAGTGCAAGAGAATTGGGGCACCCCTGAGAGCCCCTTCTGGTGAACCCCGACATTTGTGGGCCATTCCGGATGAAACCCCAAGGCTCACACTCACCCACGCTTGTGCCCTCATCTCAGTCGGCCTGGGAGTTCTCTGAGCACTGGGCAGTTTGGACCTGCTGTCTCTTGAGGCCTAACCTAACCCTGGGTCTTCTGCTGAGGGTCGCTCCCTGTTTGCCTGCCTCCAAGGCACCAGGCATTGGGCTCACCTCTGCACGACTAGAGGACTCAGCCTGCCCCACAGCAGGAAACTGTCATTTGGGGCTGCAGCAAGGATTCATAGGAAAATCGGAGGGCCCTCCTCAGCCCATCGCAGGCAACCCCCACTTTCAGAGATCTCCCCGGATCCAATTAGTAGCTTCAAACTGACCTTTAAACTTGCTCTCCAAGGAGATCTTTTGAAATTCTCCACACTTCCAAAGGATGGCACCATCCAGCTTCAGTGCCTTACCCAGCTTTAGGTCTTGAGATGGATTAAAATGGGAAGTCACTTCACTGATGACGATGTACTGGTGACCAAAAGATACATGCATAAATGCTTCATATCACTTGGCTTCAGGGAAATGGAAATCTAAACCCCTATAGATGCCCTACCACACGAGGCCGAATATCTAAAAATAAGAAGACATGAAACTATACATGTTGGAGAGGATGTGGAGAAATGGGAACACTCTTACACCCCAGTACAAATGCAGTCCAGTACAGCCACTCTTGAAAATGGTACAGAGTTTCTTCAAGAAGTTATAATAAAGCTACCCTATGTCCCAGCAATTGCACTACTGGGTATTTACCCCAAAGATACAGAGGTAGTGAAGATGGGACACATGCACCACAGTGTTCATAGCAGCAATATCCATAATAGACAAGCTGCAGAAGGAGTGCAGATGACCATGGATAGATGAATGGATAAAGAAGATGTGGATCATATCTATAGTGGAATATTACTCAGCCATCAGAAAGGATGAATACTTACCATCACACCTACCTGGGTGGAGCTGGAGGGTATTATGATGAGTGGAATAAGTCAATGAAAGAAAGACAATGATCATATGCTTTCACTCCTATGTGGAATATCAGAAACAAGGAAGGTGACCATAGGGGAAGGAAGGGAAAATAGAATGGGAAGTCATCAGAGAGGGAGAAAACCCATGATGGACTCTTAACTATCACAAGAAACTGATGATTGCTGGAGGAGAAGTTTGGGGGGGTAACTGGGTGAGTAGCATTAAGGAGGTCACACGATACAATGAGCACTGGGTGTTACACACGACTGAAAATTGACTGAAGACTACATCTGAAACTAATGATGTACTGTAAGTTGGCTAATTGAATTTAAATTAAAGAACAAAAGACCTTGAATAAACAATCCTAAACATTTGTATGGAACCACTAAAGATTCCGAACAGCCAGTGCAATGTGGAAAAGAAAAACAAAGCTGGAGGACTCACAATTTCAGATTTCAGGTTATACTACAAAGCTGCAGTCATCCTAACAAGAGAGTATGGCACAAAAATAGACACAGCGATCAAAGGAACAGGATACAAGTTCAAACAGAAACCCATAATTATGTGGTCCATGAATCTTCCACAAAGGAAGCAACGATATCAAAAGGGAAAAGGACAGTCTCTACAACAAATTTTGTTGGGAAAACTAGACAGCTACGCACAAAAGAATGAAATTAGACTGCTTTCTTACACAATACAGACAAACACAAAACAGTTTCAAGACCTCAATATGAGACCTGAATCCATAAAAATCCTACAGGAGGGAAGACAGTAACTTCTTGACATGGACCATATTAACGTTTTTCTAGACTGTGTCCTGAGGCAAAGGAAATGAAAGCAAAAATAAACTATTGGGAATACAGCAAAATAAAGTTTCCACATGGCAGAAGAACAATGAAAACGTAAAAATAGTAAGACAACTTACTCAAAGGGAGATGATATTTGCAAAGATCATATGCAATAAAGGGATAGTGTCCAAAACATATACAACTGATACTACTCGACCCCCAAAAAACAAATAATCCAGTTAAAAAATAGGCAGAAGACATGGACAGACATTTCTCCAAAGAAGAAATACAAATGGCCAACAGTCCCGTGAAAAGATGTTCACCATCACCCATCATCAGGAAAATGTGAATCCAAAGGACAATGAGGTAATACCTCAAACCTGTCAGAATGGCTAACATCAAAAGCACAACAAAGAACAGGTGTTGAGAGGATGTGGATAAAGCGGAATCCTCGTGAACTGTGGGTGGGAATGCAAATTGTGGTGGCCACCGTGGAAAACAGTATGAAGGTTATTGAAAAAATTAAATATAAAACTACCCTACGATCCAACAATCACACTACTCGTATTTACCCAAAGAATAGGAAAACAGTAACGTAAAAGGATACGTGCACCCCTATGTTCCTTGCACCATTATTTAGAATATCACAATATGAAAGCAACCCAAGTGTCTGTAGAAAAATTGACAAATGAGATGATAGATGTGTATTCACACACACGCACGTGCACACACACACACACACACACACACACACACACACACACACAATGGAGTATTACTCGGCTTGAAAAAGAATGAAACCTTCCATTTGCAGCCACATGAATGGAGCTAGAGAGTATTATCCTAACTAAAATCAGGCATTCAGAGAAAGACAAATCCCATAAGATGTCACTCTAATAGGGAATTTAAGCAACAAACAAAAATAAATAACTAAAAGAGAAAAAGGAGACACACCAAAATACAAACTCTTAACAATAGAGAACAAACGGATGGTTACAAGAGGAGGTGGATAGAGGGTTGAGTGGAATAGGTGAAGGGGATTAAGAGGACACTTTTCTTGATGACCACTGAGTAATTTATAGAATTACTGAATCACTCTATTGTACACCTGAAACGAATGTAACACTGTATGTTAGCTCTACTGGAATTAAAATAAATTTCTAAAAAAGATTTTTTCTTTCAGAAACCTCTTTGAAAAAGCTTTTCCTGTGCACTGTGCATAAGCCCTACTTGGGAGGATTCGCTCTACAATAATTATTCACTACATGAATCAAATTCAGATTTCACTGAGTTCTTACCGTGGATCCCAGCCCATGGGAGCCATGGTCCTTTTCAGTCCAGGCTCAGCACCAATGCATTCAAGATTGGAAGTAGAGACACATGTCACTTCACAGTCCAGAAAGCTATTATTGTTTTTGTTTCAGTGTGAGAGACTCACAGACTTTGGGACAGGTTTCAGAGCAGGTTTATTATGGATCCTGGATCTCTACTTCAATGTTCATTGCCTGGATCCATTTGGCTAATAGGTTCCCTGTGGATGGGCTTGCTTCCAAGCACATACATGGAAGATGCAAAGGTGGGTGGGCTTGGTGCTGGACAGGAAGAAGACCAAAAGCAGACAAGGGTCCGACCCCTCCCCTGATCCAGGAATTGCTACGGGAGAGGGTACGTGAGGTAGAATCCATGCGAAACTCCAAGGTCACCAGCTGAACACAGGAGGCACAGGTCAAGGGATCTGGAGATGCAGCGGTTGAAGGCTGCTCTGAGCTACCTCTGGGAGGAAGGGAGGGAAGGAATGAGAAGGAGACACTGCCTGCCTCTGGCCCATGCCAGCTACCCACCACTCTGACACGCATCAGTCTATGAGCTGACACAGCCTGGGCTCAGGAAGGGCTGGCTCGTGTCCCTCAATCCTCAGTGGGACAGCTGGCCCCAGGGCTCAGAGACATGCTGAGGGAGATGAGAGGGAAAGCTGCCCCACCCAGGTCATCCCCTCCTTGAGCAGACAGCCCTTCAGAACTTCTAAAAAAAACCCACTGACGGGGTTGAAAGACATGCCATGGATGAACTAAGGCATAGAGATATGTAAAATGACATTCATTTTTAAGTTCAGGGCTGTCATCTCAGGAAGTAGGGAGAGCTTCCCTAAGAAGACTGAGGGGCGGGCAGGCCATGCTGAAAAGGGAGACATGGCTCTCCTGACTGGGGACCTGTAGCCCCCTTCCAGTGCAGGGCATCACCCTCACATTACACGAGATCCATGGAAGTGTTCCATCAGGGCCAGATATTTGTCTCAAGACGGGTACCCTGGCATTGGACTGCACAGGGCACCAGGGACGAGGGCCAGATGGAGGACGGACAATACCCCGGAGGCCATGGGGCAAGAGCAGAGGTACATGACCTTGAAGATGATGATGAAATGCAGGAGGTGGCAGCATGGAGCCGGCCTGAAAGTGCCATGGGAGCAGTGCCCACAGCTACACTGACTGGGTGCCTTCTGTGCCCAGTGTGGCTGACTTCAGTGGGCTCCAGACTAGTCCTGACCACAACTCTAGGAAGTGTGCACCACCCCCGGCCTCCTCTCCCCTTGCAGCTGCTAGGAATCACGGTCACAGACCCTGGTCAGCTTTCGTGGAAACCAAGCAGTGGCTCCCACGCACGCTGCACCTCTGGTGGTGGTCCAGTGTGACCCTCGTGCCTGGCCAGACACTGATGTCTACCTGTCTCCACACAAATCCACAGACAGGAGGGTGTCCCTGAATTCCACAGCACCTGATGAGACAGATCCACAGAACCCAACACCCAGTGGGTCACTAGGGACCTCACCTATGGTCATGGAGCTCACCATACCCTATTTCTGTCACTTCCCACAGAAAGCCTGGTTCTGATCCCCCACAATACCATACATCCTGGTTGCTGACCTGGGGTAATGCCATGAACCCACATGGCACCTTTCTTTTAGTGAAGACTATGCCTACACCTCCTAGAAAATATTTCTAATGAAGTACCAGTCCATCAGGACTACGGTGTGAACGGTAGCACACAGCCTGCATGGTAGTAGTCAGTAATTCTAACGAGGGTTAACCCCACCCCCCGTCTCACAAAACCTTCCTCCATCCCCACTGAACTCATGGTCTGCCCTCAGAAAACCCTCCAGGAAACAAACCTTTCATCTGAATGCTCTTTTCACCTTCTGCTTCAAATCTTGTCCAACCACAATGATATGAAACTAGAAATCAGTCTCAAGAAAAAAATGGGACAGTCAAAAATAGGTGGAGATTGGGGGGACTGGGTGGCTCAGTTGTTAAGGATCTGCTTTCAGCTCAGGTCGTGATTCCAGGATCCTGGGATCTAGCCCCGAATCAGGCTCCTTACTCAGTGGGAAGCCCACTTCTCCCTCTCCCACCACCCTGCTTGCATTCCCTCTCTCGCTGTCTCACTCTCTGTCAGATACTTAAATAATCTTAAATAAATGTGTGGAGATTTAACAACATGCTACTGAACAACCAACAGTCAAAGAAGAAATCAAAAAAATTTTAGAAGTACCTTGACACTGATGAAAAAGACAACTTACAAAAACTTATGGGATGCAGCAAAAGTAGCTTTATGGGGGACATTCATAGAAACTCAAGTCTTCATCAATCCATGAGAATGCTCTCCAATAAACAACCTGATTTATGTGGTAAAGAATTAGAAAAAAAAAAGAACAAACAAAGCCACAAATTAGTAGAAATAAGGAAATAACAAAAAGGAATGCATTAATAAATCCAACGGAGACTAAAAGGACAAAAAAAAAATGAAAATGAGAGCTGCCTTTTTTGGAAAGATAAACAAACTGACAAACTTAGCTAGACTCACCAAGAAAGACAGAGGACTCCAATAAAATTAAGAAAGAAAGATAATGGATTCCTGTCTCATATCAAAATCAAAAGAACTCTTCAACCTTGGACACAACAACTTCTTGCAAGCCATGTCTCTAAAGGCAAAGGAAATAAAAGCAAAAATGAACTATTGGCACTTCATCAGGATAAAAACTTCTGCTCGGCAAAGCAAATGATCAAAAAAACAAAAAGGCATCCTATGGAATCGAAGAAGATATCTGCAAATAATATTACAGATAAAGGGCTGGTATCCAAGATCTATAAAGAACGCCTCAAACTCGACACCCAAAAAATGGGTAGAAGACACAAAGAGATACTTCTCCAGAGAAGACATACAAATGGCCAACAGACACATGAAAAAATGCTCCACATCACTTGCCATCAGGCAAATACAAATCAAAATGACAATGAGATACCACCATACACCAGTTAGAATGTTTAAAATTAACAAGGCAGGCAGCACCTGGGTGGCACAGTGGTTAAGCGTCTGTCTTCAGCTAAGGGCGTGATCCTGGCATTATGCGATCGAGCCCCACATCAGGCTCCTCCGTTATGAGCCTGCTTCTTCCTCTCCCACTCCCCCTGCTTGTGTTCCCTCTCTCGCTGTCTATCTCTATCTCTGTGGAATAAATCAATAAAATCTTGAAAAAAATTAACAAGACAGGAAATAAAAAAAAGTCAGAGAGGATGTGGAGAAAGCGTAACCATCTTACACTACTCGTGAGGATTCAAGCTGGTATAGCCACTTTTGAAAACAATATGGAGGTTCCTCACGACGTTAAACACAGAGCTATCCTATGACCCACCAACTGCACTACTGGGTATCTACCGCATAGACACAGAGTAATGAAAAGAAGGGGCACCTGTATCCCAATGTTCATAGCAGCAATGTACATAATAGCCAAACTGATGAAGGAGCCAAGGTGTCCTTCAGCAGATGAATGGACAAAGAAGATGTGGTTCATCTACACAATGGAATATTACTCAGTCATCAGAAAGGATGAATACCCCCCATTTGCACCAACGTGGATGGACCAGGAGGGGATTATGCTAAGTGAAATTAAGTCAAGCAGAGAAAGACAATTATCATATGGTTTCACTCCTATGTGGAACGGAAGGAATAGCATGGAGGACATTAGAAGATGGAAGGGAAAAGTGAAGGGGGGAATGAGAGGGGGAGATGAATCATGAGAGACTACTGAAACTGGGAAACAAACTGAAGGCTGCAGAAAGGGAGGGGAAGGGGAATGGGTTATCCTGGTGATGGGTATTAAGGAGGGTACATATTGGGGCACCTGGGTGGCACAGCGGTAAAGCGTCTGCCTTCGGCTCAGGGTTATGGGATCGAGCCCCACATCAGGCTACTCCGCTGTGAGCCTGCTTCTTCCTCTCCCACTCCCCCTGCTTGTGTTCCGTCTCTCGCTGGCTGTCTCTATCTCTGTCGAATAAATAAATAAATTCTTTTTTTTTTTAAAAAGGAGGGCACGTGTCATAATGAGCACTAGGTGTTATATGCAAACAATGAATCATGGAACACTACATCAAAAACAAATGAAGTACTCTAGGGTGACTAACATCATTTTAAAAATGAGAAAGATATGAAATCCATACAGGAAAACTGTCACTATTTGCAAATGACATGAAATCCCGAAAGATTCCACACAAAAAAACTGTTAGAATAAACAAATTCAAGAAAGCTGCAGGATATAAAGTCGATATACAGAGACCTGTTGTCTTTATTTTTTTCAGATTTTATTTATTTATTTATTTATTTATTTGACAGGAAGAGAAAAAGCAGGAGCAGGGGGAGTGTCAGAAAGAGGGAGAAGCAGACCCTCGCTAAGCAGGGAGCCCAACATGGGGCTCGATCCCAGAACTCTGGGATCATGACCTGAGCTAAAGGCAGACGCTTCACCTATGGAGCCACACAGATGACCAAACTTGTTGCATTTCTGTATACTGATGACATACTTTCGCAAAGAGAAATAAAAAAGCAATGCCATTTACAATTGCATGAAAAAAAAATCTAGGAATAAAACTAACCAAGAATGAGAAAGACATAGTACACTCAACACCTGGCAGAAAAGAAATGAAAAACACGTGCGTCGAGGGGGGCAGAATGTATGGGTCAAAGATTTGGAAGGCAACACAAATAAATGGAAGCTTATGCCATGCTCCTTAACTGGAAAAGTTAATTATGTGAACATGTCCATCGTACCCAAAGCAATCGACAGATGTGATGAAATCCTTATCTGAATTCCAGTGGCATTATTCGAGGAAATAGAAAACAGTCCTCAAACTTGTATGGAATCACAAAAGACCCCAAATACCCAAAGCAACCTGGAGAAAGAAAGGTGCAGTCAACACACACCTGTATTTCAAGCTAGATTACAAAGCTGTTGTCATCAAAACAGGATGGTACTGGCATAAACACAGACACCAGGTCAGTGAAACAGAACAGAAAGCTCAGAAACTTACCCACACGTAGATGATCCTAACTTACGACACAGCAGCAGAAGATATGCCATGAGGGAAGGACTGTCTCTTCAGTGAGCGGTAACAGGCAAACTGGACACTAAATGCAGAAGAATATAACTGGGTCACTTTCTTACACCACACACAAAATTTTTAATGGATGAATGATTTGAACATAAGACCTGAATCCATAAACCTCCAAGAAGACACAGGTACTAAGTCTCTCGACATTGGTTTTGGCAAAGAGTCTTCAGATCGGACACCAAATGCAAAGGCAACAAAAGCAAAAATAAACAAGTGGAACAACATCAAACTGAAATCTTCCACACGGCAAAAGAAACCATCAAAAACTTAAAAGGCCACTGACCCAATAAGAAAAAAATATCTGTGAATCGTATGTGTGAGAAGAGGCTAATATCCAAAATACACACAACACTCATACAAATCAAAACAAAAAAAAGTATAAAAAATGTGGGGAATATGTGAATAGATACCTTCCAAAGATGGCACACAGGTGCCAACAGACAGAAAAAGTTATTCGGCATCACTAATCATCGTCAGGGAAACATCAGTCAAACCCACAATCGGCTATCCGCTCACAACTGTTGGAACAGCAATTGTCCCAGAGACAGACACCAAGTGGGGTCAAGGGTGTGCAGACGAGGAGACACTGTGCACTGTTGGTGGGAATGGAAATTGGTGCAGTCACTGTGACAAACGGTATGGAGGTTCCTGAAAAAATAAAAGCAACTACGACATGACCCAGTAATGGCTCTACTGAGTATTGATTCGGAGAACACAAAAATACTGCCTCAAAAAGACAGATGCACTCCCACATTCACTAAAGCATTATTCACAAGAACCAGACATGGAAACACAGACCTTGGGGGCCTTATGCCAAGTAACTCATACACAGAAAGACCAATACCAGATGCTCTCATGTACATTCCACGTGGAATAAACAAATACTGAACACATAGATACTGAGAGCAGATTGGTAGGTGCCAGATTCGGGGATGGGGTGGTAGAAACGGGTGAAGGCGGTCAAAGTCTCAATGTTTGAGTGAGAAAATCCGACAGTCATGAAATGTTCTGTCCAGCATGGAGACTAAAACTAACCCCACAGCATGGGGTATAGGTTTCCCTGCTCTTTGAAAGTACAGAGCTTCTGAGAAACCTTGCACAGCAGTAATGGTGTCAAGAAGGAATGGCCATTAATTTAAATGGAACAATTAGACAGTGTGCTCAGACTCCAAAATTCCTTCTCTTTGGCTTTTCTTAGGCCTCAGCACACAAGTTTCCAATGGAGGCCCAGCATAAATGAAGATAAAGCACAGCAGAGGCTCACAAACACAATTCAAAGTGCTGGTGGCTGGATGCGGAGAGCAATTCCCAGCGGAAGGAGCTGGTTGGGGAGCACACCGCCTTTGTCGTGCTTCTCCCCAAAACAGATGCTGAATGCGATTCTCACTGTTCACCTTTTTTCATAAGAGGGAAATCCTCTTCAGGTCTCTTCCTCTTACTGAAGCTGGGTAATAACATAGTTTTTCAAGAAATCCCAGTGTCTTACTGTGAACGTTTAAAAACGGGGGATACTTGTACTTGAGCATTGCTGAGGGACGAGATGTGAAAGTTTCTCCCAGACACAAACCTCAGCAGACCCACCGGGAAAGGCACCTTCCTCAGCATGCAGAACACGGACTACCTCCTACCTCCCGAGAAACCCTCTCCTTCCCCTCGATCAGGACAACCCACAAAAGCTGGGAGTTACCCTAATTCCTCCATTCTCCTGCTCCTAATAGCTAACCCATCAGCAAATCCTGTGAACTGTATCTTCAAAATGGACCCAGAATAGGTCTAACCACTCCATCAAAGGCCACCTGTCTGGTCCACAGTGCCTGAGTTCCTGGAAAAGCTTCGTCATTGACCTGCCTTGCCATCTTCAACCCTCTGTCATCTGTTCTCAACATTGTAGCCAGGATGGCCCAGTGAAACAGGGTCTCATGGGGATATAGCCCTGGAATGGCTTTCTGTCACCCTCTGTCACCTCTCTGAGGTAATGTCCTAAGCTGTCTCCTGTGGCCACAGGGCCTTCTTGCTGCTCCTGGACATACCTGGAATTCTCCTGCCCCAGAGCCATTGAACATGCTTTCCCTTCTGTTTCGAATGCTCTTGATGTGTTCTCACTCACCTTCGGAGAAGTCTGAATTGGAGCGTCAGGGACAGAAGATGAGACTGTGTGTGTTGGGTGAGGCTGGTGGCCCAGAAAAAGGTTCTCTGCCAGCTCTCCGCCTGTGCCTCACTTGTCCTCAGCCAGGAACTTGCACACAGCCCACACCTGTCACAACTCTCACCCAGGAGACCCATAGCCACACCTGGAGCCCACCCTGCCCACATCCTGCTGCAGAATGCATTCATCTCTCCTCTGGGCCCCCTGTCAGCTTTACCCAGACCTGGAACTCCCCCATCTCCTGCAAAGCTCCCGGATTCCCACTCTGCTTCCAAAATCACACTGGCGCAAGACTTTCATGAGAAAGCTATAACGCTAACTAATGAAAGGTTCACACCTACTTTCCCCTTCTGTTGCCTTTCTCTCCACCTTCTTTCCTACCTGTGCAAACTGTAACATATCAGTGGAACATGAACATGCTCTGAGACCTGAATCTTTCATTGCAGCTTTTTGAGGAATCCTTATGTGATAAGAAACTAGTGTATCCTACAACAGGGTGTTCTACAACTCTCATCTATAGAAGAGTACAGCCCAAATCACTATAACTTTACCTCACTCTTCATGAAGCAGAACACTTTTTCCTTTCTTCTTTTACTTAAATTCCAGTTAGCTCACATGCCATGGAATATTCGCTTCAGGGGTAAGATTTAGTGATTCCTCACCTGCATACAGTACCCGGTGGTCATCACAAGATTCCTCCTTAATACCCCTCACCCATTTAACTCTTACCCCCACGCCCATGTCCTGCAGCAACACTCAGTTTGTTCTCCAAGGTTGAGTCTATTTCCTTGTTTGCCTCTCTCATCACCCCTGAACTCTGTTCATCTGTTTTTTTTCTGAAATTCCACAAGCGTGAGAGCATAGGATATTTGTCTTTCCTCACTGATTTTGCTTAGCTTAATACACTCTAGATCCATCCACATCCTTGCAAATGGTAAGATTTCATTCTTTTTGAAGCTGGGTCATATTCCATTATATATATGTATCCCACATCTGCTTTATCCATTCATCAGTGCATGGACTTTGGGATTCTCTCCATAGTTTGGCTACTGTGGACATTGCTGCTATAAACATTGTGGTGCATGGACCCCCTTCGAATCTGCATTTTTTTATCCTTTGGGTAAATTGGTAGGACAGCAATTGCTGGATCATGTGGTTGTTCAATGTTTAACTTTTTGAGGAACCCCCACACTGGTTCCCAGACTGGCTGCACCACTTTGCATTCCCACCAACAGGATGGGAGGGTTCCCCTTTAAGCAGAACATTATCTGCCGGCAATTTCATAAGAGGCAACAAAACCTCTGTGAGATGCACCCAGGGTCAGGCAAGCAGTTGCAGACTTCACCCCAAGGCTCCTGACGCCAAGCCCCTTGAAGCCACCAGCATGCCACTATCCAAAAGAATTCCCAGACTCTCCTTCTGACTCCACCACCAAAGAAACTACAGAGAGAATATGGCACCTCAAAATATCGAGATAATACATTTAGTAAAACTAGAAAGTCAAGCTCAACTTTTAAACAGGAACAGGCCGGTTTGGATAATTTTGAATTTTCTATCCACCCTAATTTTAACTCTTCTGATGAATAAACTAATCAATGATGAAACATCACCTTTGTCAAATGACATCATCCAAGTCTGTATCAGATGAAAAAAGCCACCTAACTCTAGATACTGGCCACTAAACCATATCTTAGGCCCAATTGAATAAACACTGTTAGATGAAGGAACAAATTAGATGTTACAAACAGGCACAGAGTGAATCTCACCTTCCCTTTCTAATAAAAGAGGGTTCCTAGGAAACAGATGGTCAAAATACATTTGTCAGCAATAAATGGACAGAAATTGTGATCCCCTGCAAAGTTCTACCTCCAGGGAAACTAAGTAATTCTTGCACCAAACCCAGAATGCTGACAGCTACTTCAATTTTACTTTGTGGCTCAACTAGAGAAAAGAGAAAAGCCCAGGAGGTTTTGGGATAATGAGAGGTTTTACCTCCAGCCCTGACATAGATAGGACATTTTGCCAAACATACCTGTGCTTTCTCTGAACACTGGCGTCCTGTGACAAGCTGCCTCGCTGACTCCGATGCTGACGTTCAAAACCTCGGGTGTCTTGTAGCCAGAGCAGAGAAGTGCTGACAGCTGGGGAGAAGAAGGCACCTCTGACCTATAGCCTGCACACCTGCTTCGGTTTCTGGGTGCAGGGGCAACACATACTTGTTGTTTAGCAGTAATTATCTTCATTCTCAATAGACCAATGACCTTGCCTTTTCTGGAAGGCAGACTTACTCTTCTAAAGAAACCCTCAATTCGTCTATTCCCAATGCAATTAGAGTGGGGTCTGGTTTACGCCCTCCTTCAGGCCCCCACCTGGAGGATTTTCCTGCATGATTCTAACAGCCAATTACCACTAACCTGGGGGCACACGGGGCATAATGCTGAAGTTGGGGGACGGCTCTGGGGCTTGCTACGGCCACACCTGTGCCTGGGGGACCAGGGCACACCCTGCTGAACTTGGGGTACTTCTCAAGATGCATCACCTGCACTGTGTCAGAGAACCGTGGGACACATCACTGAAGGTGAGGACTCTGTGAGGTCCTTACCCGCACTCTTCCCGGGGAACAGGGGAAACCCTGAAATTCTGCAACCAATCCCACAAAAGCTCAGGTGAGTGGGCGCCCTGGAGTTCACAGGTATGGGGAATAAGGCCAGTTGAGAACATGGGGCAGAAGAGACTTTAAAAGGAAAAAGAAAACTCACCTGAGTTCCCACAATGAACCCTCTCCAGGTGCCCTTCCAGAACCCTGCTTCCCACCTGGGGCGCACCCTACCCCCAGACCCCCCCACACACGGTGCACGCTGCTCTCTAACCAGCCGGGACCTCCGCAGGGCAACTCTCTCTCTCCCAGTTCCCCTTCTTCTGTCCCAGGTTTGCACCCCACTGCAACTCTGGAACAGCCCACAGAGACGTAGCTCCACTCCCAAGAGGTGATTTGTCAGGGAGGGTGGTGCCCCAGCCCCTGGGAAGCCAGGCAAGCCGCCCTCAAGCCCCTGGAACCCTGAAAGTGCAGGGGGTCCAAGAGGTGCCTCCTCTACCCAACACCCAGCATAGGCATAGGTGGGGTCCTGGGCTGGGCTCCCCCCACACACCTGGCCCATTCCAGGGACCCCTCTAGCTGCAGACCACCCTCAGAGTCCTGCCCCTTCCCTTTCTGCACCAGACCTCCCTGCTGGGGTGTGCCTGGTTCTGGGCAAGATCAGTGGCTCTCAGACCCTCCAAGGCTTGGGCTTTAGGAAATGCAATGATTTCATGCATGTTCAGTATGTACATGTCAGTATGACTTTAATCTTATGGGAGCCAAAGAGGTTCTTTATTTTTTCTTATCTTCATGTTGGCATTTTTGGTTATTGTTTTCTTCTTGAAGCAGATATACAACATGTGCTTGGGGCAGAAATAGGGCCCATGCTTTGAGGTTTTGCCCAATCATTTTGAACCGGGTAAAATGTTAAAGGATAGCTTCCCTGGGATCCCAGGATCAGGGCCCACAGATGATATAAGATAAAAATTACTTTCATCATTATAATTACTCCTAAATGGAGGAATTTGAGACAAAAGCACCTTCACAAGAGTACCAAGAAATCAAAATGATGCCCACAGAAAGCTACCTGCTCCATGGTCAGCACAGGTAACAGAAGTGTTCACAGTCTCTGGACTCCTGCCCTTCTCCTGACCAAATCTCTGAAGCACACAGACCACTTAAAATCAGAATTGTAGAACTGCTAGAACTCCTTAGAGATGTCTGGCACCATTCCCTTGGACTGCAGAATAAAACACAGTAGCTCATTGTCACAAACTAATTTCAACATGAAGTGCCCACTGGATGCACTAAGTTCTTTCTCTGCAAATGTTGACTAATGTAAGTCACAGTCATACCATATAAACACTACAATGGCTGGGGAGTCATCGTAGGTAAGGGAATATTTTAGCCATGTTTATAAGCATTGGCTCACGTTGTAGAAGAGGCTGAGCTGAGTGTTTTTAAATACTATTTCAGACCTGTTTTACAGCACCCTCTGAACATACCAGAGCCTGAATGGACTAAAAAAGATAGTTGGTTTCAGTAACTTTAATACCAGAAAAATATTATACTGTCTCTATTCCTAAGGATCTTTGAGTATCTTACCCAGAGGCCCTCCACTAAGATAATGATCTTAATGATCACCATGGGCAGAGGTGAAAAGGCCCGCTGAATTCGTTCCATTTGTCCACATGACAAGAAAATCCTGATACTTGATAGGTTTCCAGATTGAGAAGACCAGAGATAAGAGGGAAATAGTACCCTGTATGGAACAACAAGGGATTTGGAGTCAATTTGGGGATCCCACTTAGGTTTCTGACACTAAAATCCTCTGTGACTCATATCATCTGAGTCCCTTTCTAACCGTCTGAAAATGTGCCTAAAAATATCTACACCCTAGTTGAGAAGTTTAAGAGGCAGAATGCTACAAAGAGCCAGTATGATGTCTCTCAGGAACAGGTGCTAAGGAACACATAATTGCTATTGGGTCTATTTCTTTTCTAGAAGAAAGAACACATGTTGAATCCATATTTCTAATAGATGACTCACCAGATGATTTTCAAACCTGAAGGAAGGCAAAGAAGTCGCTCTTGTGTCATGTTTCACTCAGAAATCATGTTGTTGGACTGGTGAGGACAATACGATAGCAACGTCATCACTAAGAGTGGGGAGCTTCTAATTTCCATACGGCCATGTTCACCCCCTTAGCTCAGGGCCACCAGAAAGGACAGCTGAGGGGGACCACAGGCCAAGGCTGCCAGGTGTGGCTGGGGCAGGCAGAATTCTGACTTAAGGCTCAACTC
Source organism: Ursus americanus (assembly GCF_024610735.1). Lineage (NCBI taxonomy): Eukaryota > Metazoa > Chordata > Mammalia > Carnivora > Ursidae > Ursus > Ursus americanus. Next base: position 656,481 of record NW_028273657.1, read on the forward strand.
CTGTCTAGGTTATTATAATGCTCTTCACAAAGAAAGTGCCATTGTGTGTGAGCCCTCATGTAGAAAAGGTTCAGAATTTCCATTGAGATTCCCTCTCTCACCTTTAGGATATGTAGCAAAGTTCCATTTAATTTTAAACATTGAAGGACTTCCTGGTTTTCTTTTCGCTATGACTGTGGCTCAATTCGCCTGTGGTCTAAGAATAGAATCTAGTTAATTTCAGGGTTTAACATTTGTAGCATTGATTCGTGGCCCCATCTATTATTTATTTGGGTAAAGAGTCTATGACCACTTGCAAATAATGTATTCTGCACTTATGATGGAATGTTCCCTATATGTCAATTAGGTCACATTTTTACCAATGTTTTGTCTGCTTTTTCTGTCAGATATTGAGAAAGGTATATTAAAATCTTCAAACAATGTTGCTCTATTCAACATGGCATCGGAGAATCTACCACTGTTAGAAGGCAAGGGAAACAAAAAGTATAAGAATTGAGGGGATAATTGTAACTATTCACAGATAATATGATTGTGTACATAGAAAATACAAACCAGTCTATAAATACCCTATTAGAATTAAAAATGCAATTTATAAATTTGAGATGGATTGTAGCTTCCCATTGGACAGTTTCTGAAAGAAAATGCAGAACCTGTCAATCTTGGGGTAGGACATATGGTGCACTAACCATTTAAAAGAATTCAGTGGGACTTCATAAAAATGTGACATTTCTCCTTATCTTATGACCATAAGAAAATGAAAAAGTGAACCACAGTCTGGGAAGTAAAGATTTGCAATACACACACTGACAAAGACTTGTCAATAAAGAATTCCTGCTCATCAACCATAAAAAGTCTATTTATAAACGAATACTTCACAAAAGATTGACTGATGTCCAATAAAACCCAGAAAGGGTACTCTACAGTATTATTTTCAGGAACAGAAAGGCCTTTCCTAAAATGAAAACATACACACAAACCAGTATTCCCTAGATGGATGATGTCCTTATTTCTGAGGACAGCTTGAAGAACAGACTAGCATCAAAGTAAAGTGATGGAATTCCTGACACTCAGAGGATGGACAATTGACCTCAACCTACAGTACAATTTCTAGGCATCATTCGGTCCTCTGAAGGCAGACAACTACCACACCCCTTCCTACACCACACAGGTTGCTTCCCAACACCTACCATAAAAGAAGAACATGAGAAACAGATAGGACTAGTAGGAAATAGCAAAAATCACATGTGGGGATTATCCTGAAACACACTGATCACATAACTAGTGTAAGGACGTGTAGGGAACTGACAAGGACAGAGACTCAAGAGGTACTTCTTTGGGAAATGCTGTCTGAAATCGTCACACGTTGGTACCAGCTAATGAGGGCTCTGAGCATACCCTAGGGTTTGCTCACAAGGGTCTGCAACACCATCGCTGAGGACTGAAACTCTTCAAGACCTCAAAGCTTGCCTGATTGACTATTGGACTAAGATATTCCCATGTTCTGAAAACAGATACCAACTCATTGAAAGGTTCACCTGGGCTCTCTCGGAGGCCCTACAAGAAGCTGAGCCACTCACTGAAAATCAATTACACACACACACACACACACACACACACACACACACACACACCTGTCATTTCAGCAATTACTTAAACATTCAAGGTTCTTCCTACCTTTTCTTTTTCACATTGATATTTATACTCACATGAAATGTCATCATTTCTAATGAACACTGATGTCAAAATAGAGATCCATTGACACAATATTCACAAAATGGAACTTCCCTGCTGTCATTTTCAATATAGCGTTTTTTAAAGTTCATACATATTTTAGGTTTTGGTAACTTATACAGGAGAAGATCAGCATTGAAAAACTCTAAATACTGACAATGAGTTTTAAGCCTAGAGAACAAAAATTGTCCACTTTCATAGATAATAAGGAACCAAAGGGAAAGCATGGAAGCTGTAGTCGAATAATTTTACACATATGCATCCTCTCTTATTCTACTACTGAGGGGCGTGTTTTATTACCACTAAACATGCATCAATTGTCTTCCACGTGCACCTTCACAGGTATAATGAATTACTACAGTAGAATGAAATGTCTGGGAACTACTTAGCGGCATCTATAATGAACAATGAAATTTCGATCTTATATTTGGTGAACTTCCACTGTCTGTCCCTTTAGACAATAGACCCTAAACAGAAGGGGGAATGAACCACGAGAGACTATGGACTCTGGGAAACAAACTGAGGGCTTCAGAGGGGAGAGGGGTGGGGGATTGGGATGGGCCAGTGATGGGTATTAAGGAAGGTACATATTGCATGGAGCACTGGGTGTTATATGCAAATAATGAATCACGGAACACTACATCAAAAACTAAGGAAATACTGTATAGTGACTAACATATCATAATAAAAAATTATTATTAGAAAACAATTAAAGGTAAAAAAAAAACCAATACAGCTTCTCTGTTTCAAGAACCATCACAATTGAGAAAAAACTAACTTCCAATCCCTAAAGCAAAACACAGACCAAATTCCATTTCACTCCCCTTTATTCACATTCTCTGTGGGTTCTAAGCTATTTCCCTAACTCCTTTCCTGCTGAACAGGGAACCCGGGCTCGATCCCAGAACCCTGAGAACATAACCTGAGCCAAAGGCACATGCTTAACTGGCTGAGCCAGCCAGGAGCCCCAGCCATGTTTTTCTTAACCAAAAGGACAATTTCTCACAATGCCTTCACATGACTTCACATGGTACCAGACACCTGCATTTGCCTCTAGGAGGTTGCAGATGAAGGCGATTGCAAACTCTCACAGTGGTTTATCAAATACAATGACCTGCCTGGTGACAGTGAAACTCTTATGAGCCCACGAGAGGGTGCTGTGACACTCAGCTGTGGCTGGGCTGGCACAGAGAACCAAATCCATTTCCCTGCCTGATGTCTGTGAGGAACAGATGCCCCCACTGTGAATGAGACCCTGCCATTGAGCTGTCCAGAGATGGCCATCCTCACGGAGGATGAGGATAAAGGACAATGCCTGAGGAGACCTCATCTGTCTCTTTTATCTTTTCATATTTTTGACAGTGGACAAATCACTGCCTAGGAGTCCCCAACTACCTTAGTCTCATCTGTGAATGGCCAAGAGGTTTTACAAAACACTCAAGATTTTGACCTCACAAATGCCCACAACCACTTACCATAGGGATTGAACATTAAGCAAAGATACTGTTCGTTGGAAGAGAGGTCCTGCCCACTGTTGTTTCTCACTTCTATGCACATCTTCCTTACCTCATGGTAATATAACCACCTTGATTCCTGCTTCCGTCTTCAGGAAGGCTGATGTGACTTGAAGGGCATTACCCTGACATCGTTCTTTCTTAGCAATAAGATGTGGACATTTCCCTAGTCCTACACATCCAAAGTTGAATGGGAGTCAGGATTGAGGAGACTGATGAGAGTTGAAGGTGTTTTCCTGTACACGGTGGTTTATTACCAATAAGGATGGGTCAGAGTCCTCGAAATTCCAGAACCTTTTCATTAATGCTTCCTACTCGTGAAAGAAGATGTACATTGGTCTTTCCCTGTATAGTGTGGTGACTCAGAGAAAAGTGCTTAGCGCATTCATCAGACTTCCACGACCACTTTGGGGCTGGCTTCCATATTCACAAAGGATGATGTTAGGGCTAAGAGGGTTCCTGTACACTGTTATTTCTTACACATAAGTGTATGGCATTTTTGTTACATTGCCTGAACCACTTAGCGCTGGGCTTGCCGGTCTCCTGGGGACGAACCCTAACCCTAGCTCGGCCCCCGAGGGGCCCCTCCCAAGGGGCCTTGTGCCACAACGCCGGGGATTGGGGCCCCCGAGCCCAGCACCGGAGTCAGCCTGCTGCCCCGCGGCAACCTGGGCTGCTAGGGGCACCGCCAATCTTTCAGGGCAAGAGAACGGGCAGGGCCCTCCAAGCCCCCGGCGACCTTCGAAGGCCCCTGTGCCAAAATGCTTGGGCCCACACTCCCTCTCGCCAGTGCCCTCACCTCGGCCTGCCCCTCTGCCTGCTGCAGAGCTGGCGGAACGGGCCTCCTAGACTCCTGGGGGCTAGCACTTACCCTAGGTCACCCCCGAGGGGCCCCTCCCAAGGATCCTGGCACCGCAATGCCGTGGATTTGGGACCCCCAAGCCCCAGTGCTGTACTCACTCTGCCACCCCATAGGCACCGAGGGCACTAGGGTCGTTGCCATTCAGGAAGGGAGAACGGGCAGGGCCCTCCGATCACCCTGCGACATTCGAAGGCCCCCCACGCAAAAACTCTGGCTCCCACACTCCTGCCCGCCAGCGCCCTAACCTCGGCCCACCCCTCCACTCGCTGCAGAGCTGGCGGATCGGGCCTGCTGGCTTCCTGGGGGCTAACCCTATCCCTAGGTCGCCCCCAAGGGGCCCCTCCCATGTGGCCTGGCGCCGCATGCCAGGGATTGGGAACCCCCAAGTCCCAGCGCCGGAAGCTCCCTGCCACCCCACCGCCACATGGGGAACTAGGGGCGTCGCCAGTCCTTGAGGGCGACAGAACGGGCAGCACCCTCCGAGCCACCTGGGACCTTCGAAGGCACCCCAAGCCAAAGCCAAAATGCTCTGGCCCACACTCCCACTCACCAGCTACCTCACCTCGACCCACACCTCCATTCACCGCACATGGTGGAACGAGCCTGCCAGCCTCCTGCGGGCTAACCCTAACCCTAGGTCGGCCCCCGAGGGGCCCGCCCAAGGGGCCTGGCGCCGCAACGCTGGGTATTAGGGACCCCCGAGCCCCAGCGCCGGACTCACCCTGCCGCCCCGCTGCCACCCGGGCCACTAGGGGTGCCGCTGGTCATTCAGGGCGGGAGAATGGGCAGGGCCCTCCGAGTCCATGGCGACACTCAACGGCCCCCCCCATCCAAAACGCTTGAGCCCATGCTCCTGCTCCTCAGTGCCCTCACCTTGGCCCGCCCCTCCACTCGCTGCAGAGCCGGTGGATGAGGCCTGCCCTCCTCCTGGAGGCTACCCATAACCCTAGGTTGGCCCCTGAGGGGCCCCTCTGAAGGGGCCTGACACCACAATGCCTGAGATTGGGGACACCCGAGCCCCAGCGCCGGACTCACCGTGTCGCCCCACCACCACCCAGGCCACTAGGAGCACTGTCGGTCATTTAGGGAGGGAGAATGGGCAGATCCCTCCAAGCCCCTGGCAACATTCGAAGGCCCCCCGTGCCAAAACGCTTGGGCCCACACTCCCTCTCGACAGCGCCCTCACCTAGGCCTGCCCCTCTGCTCGACACACAGCCGGCAGATCGGGTCTGCCAGCCTCCTGGGGGCTAACAGTAATGCTTGGTCAGCCCCCTAGAGCCCTTCCGAAGGGGCCTGGCACCCCAACGCCGAGGACTGGGGACCCCGAGCCCCAGCGCTAGACTCACCCTACCGCCCCTCCTCTAACCGGGCCGCCAGGGTAGTCGCCTGTCATTCAGGGCGGAAGAACGTGAACGGCCCTCTGAGCACCTGGCGACCTTCGAAGGACCCCCCCTCGAAAACTCCTGGGCCCATGCTCCTGCTCGCCAGCGGCCTCACCTCCGCCCGACCCTCCGCTCGCCACACAGCTGGCGAATCGGGCCTGAGGGCCTCCTGGGGGCTAACCCTAACACTAGGTCGCACCCGAGGGGCCCCTCCCAAGGGGCCTGGCGCTGCAACACCGGGGATTGGGGACCCCTGAGCCCCAGCACCAGACTCTACCCTGCTGCCCTGCCGCAACCCGGGCCACTAGGCGTGCTGCCGGTCTTTCAGGGTGGGAGAACGGGCAGGGCCCTCCGAGCCCCCAGCGACCTTCAAAGGCCGCCTGCGCCAGAACGCTTGGGCCCACGCTCCCGCTCCCCAGCGCCCTCACCTTGGCCCGCCCCTCCGGTCGCTGCACAGCCGGCACATCAGGCCTGCCCGCCTCCTGGGGGCTAACACTACCCCTAGGGTGGCCTATGAGGGGCCCTTTCGAAGGGGCCTGGTGCCTCAGTGCCAGGGATTGGTGACCCCTGAGCCCAAGCCAGGACTCACTTTGCCGTCCCGCTGCAAACCAGGCCACTAGGCGTGCTGCCGGTCTTTCAGGGCGGGAGAACGGGCAGGGCCCTCCGAGTCCCAGTGAACTTCTAAGCCCTCATGCGCCAAAATGCTTGGGCCCATGCTCCTGCTCACCAGCGCCCTGACCTCGGCCCGCCCCTCTGCTCACGCACAGCCAGCGGATCGGGCCTGCCAGCCTCCTGGGGGCTAACCCTAACCCTAGGTTGGCCCCCGAGCGGAACCTCACAAGGGGCCTGGCACAGCAACGCCAGGGATTGGGGACCCCCGAGCCCCAGCGCTATACTCACCGTGCCGCCCTGCCACCACCCGGGCCGCTAAGGGCGCCTCTGGCCATTCAGGGCGGGAGAACCGGCAGGGCCCTCCAATCCCCCGGAGACCTTCCAAGGCCCCCCCGTGCCAAAATGCTTGGGCCCACGCTCCAGCTCGCTGGCGTCTTCACCTCGGCCTGGCCTTCTGCTACCGCACAGCTGGCGGATCATGCCTGCCGGACTCCTGGGTGCTAACACTAACCCTAGGACGGCCCTAGAGGGGCCCCTCCCAAGGGGCCTTGCGATGCAACACACAGCATTGGGGACACCTAAACCTCATTGCCAGACTCACACTGCCACCCCGCCACCACACGGGTTGCTAGGGGCGCCTCCGGTCATTCAGGGCGGGAGAAGGGGCAGGGCCCTCCGAGCCTCTAGTGACGTAAAAGGCCCCTCGCGCCAAAACACTGCATACTATTCCCTCACTCGCCAGCGCCCTCACCTCGGCCCACACCTCCGCTCGCCGCACAGCCGGCACATCAGTCCTGCTGGCCTACTGGGGTCTAACACTAACCCTAAACCCTAACCCATAACCTTAAACCCTGAACCTTAAACCCTAATCCTAACCGTAACTCTAACCCCTAACCCTTACCCTAACCCTAACCCTACCCTAAACCTAACCCTAAACCTTAATCCTTAAACCTTAAACCCTAACATTAACACTAAACCCTAAACCCTAAGCCCTAACCCTAATCCCGAAACCCTAAACATGAAACCCTAACCCTAACCACTAACCCCAAACCCGAAACACTAACCCTAAACCCTAACCCTACCCCGACCCCTACCATACCCCTAACACTACCCCTCACCCTACCCCTTCAGCTAACCCTACCCCTAACCCGTAACCTAACCCTAAACCTAACCCTAACCCGTACCCTCACCCGTACCCTAACCTGTACCCTAACCCTAACCCTAACCTGTACCCTAACTCTAACCGTAACCGTAACACGTACTCTAACCCATACCTTAACCCGTACCCTAACTTTAACCCTAAACTGTACCCTAACCCATAACTTAAACCGTACCCCAACCTTAACCGTAACCCTAACAAGTACCTTAACCTGTACCCTAACCTTAACCCTAAACCCTAAACCCGGACTCTAACCCATACCCTAACTCGTACCATAAACCGTACCCTAACCCTACCCGTACCCTAACCCTAACCTGTACCCTAACCGTAACCCTAAACCCTAAACTGTAACCCGTACCTTAACCCTAACCAGTACCCTTACCTTAACCTTAACCCATACCCTAACCCGTACCCAAACACATACCCTAACCCGTGCCCTATCCCTAACCCGGACCCTAACCCATACCTAACCCTAACCTGTACCCTAGCCCAAACCCTAACCCATACACTAACTATAAACCATACCCTATCCCTATCCCTAACCCGTTCCCTAACGCGTACCCTAACCCCAACCCTAAACCGTAACCTAACCTGTACCATAACCCTAAACTATACCCTAACCCTAACCCGTAACGTAACCCTAACCCGTACCCTAAACCATACCCAAATCCGTATGTCAACACTTACCCTAAATCGTACACTAACCCGTACCCTAATGCGTACCCTAACCCGTACCCTAACCCTAACCTGTACCCTAAACCTAACCCGTACTCCAACCCTAACCCTAACCCTAAACCCAAACCCTAAACCCTAACCCATACCCTAAACCCTAATCTGTACCCTAACCCATAACCTCTAACCTGTAACCCCTAAACTCAACCCTAACCCGTACCCTCTCCTTACCCTAACCCTAACCCCTACCCTCACCCGTACTCTAACCGTAACCCATACCCTAATCTTAATCCATACCCTGATCCGTACCCTAACCCCGGGGATTGGGTACACCTGAGCCCCACCACGGGACTCAGCCTGCCACCCCTCAGGAAACCATGCCCCTTGGGGCGCCACAGAGCATCCCGTGCAAGAGAACTGGTAGGGCCCCCCTGAGACCCAAGTGATCCTCGGTGGCCCCCTACACCCCAACCCTGAGGCCCACGCTCATCCCGCCCCACGCCTTCCCTTCAGCTTGCCACCGAGCTCGTCGCAGAGCTGGCAGATCAGGCCTGTCGGGTTCCTGGGGCCTAGACCTGTCCTTATGTCGGCTGGGTAGGGCCCCTCCCCTGGGGCCCGGTGCCACAGCCCCAGGGACTGGGGACACCTGAGCCCCACTGCAGGATAAAGCCTGCCAGCTCACAGGAAACAGTGCCCCTTGGGAGGCTGTAGAGCATTCAGGGCGGTAGAACCAGGAGGGCTCCCAGAGCCCCAGGCGAACTTTGGCGATTCCTAAACCCAACCTTGAAGCCCATGCTCACCCCACCCCGCACCCTCACCTCAGACCGCGGCGGAGCTCGCCACATAGCGGGCGGATCTGGCCTGCGGGGTTCCTGGGCCCCAACCCTAACCCTAGTTCATTTGTGGAGGGGCCCCTCCCCAGGAGCCTGAAGTCGCAGCCGCGGGGATTCGGGACACCTGAGCCCCACAGCAGGAATCAGTCTGCCACCACGCAGGAAACCGTGCGCCTTGGGAGGCCATAGAGCATTCAGGGTGGGAGAACCAGGAGGGCCCTCCTGAGCCACCAGCAAACAACGGCGGCCTCCCGCACCCCAACCCTGAGGCCCACGCTCACCCTCCCCACACCCTCGCCTCAGCCCGGGTAACTAGCCACACAGCCAGCAGATCAGGCCTGCGGGGTTCCTGGGGCCTAAACCTAGCCCTAGCTCGGCCGTGGGTGTGGGGGCCTCCCCAGGAGGCTTACACTGCAGCCCTGGGGAATTGGGATACCTGTGCCCCACCGCAGGACTCAGCATGCCACCCGACAGGAAACCGTGCCCCTGGGGGCTCTACGGAGCCTACAGGGCACGAGAATTTGGGGAGGCCCCCAGAGCCCTTCCCCACTTTTGGCAGTCCCCCGTGCCCCAACCCTGAGGCCCATGCTCACCCTCCCCCATGGCCTCCTCTCAGCCCTCCACAGAGCTCGCCGCACAGCCTGCAGTATGTCCCTGCCGGGCTCCTGGACCCTAACCCTTACCCTAGGTTGGCCACAGAGGGGTCCCTCCCTAGATTCCTGGCACCCCACTCTGGGGGATTGGGGACACCCAAGCCCCACCGTAGGACTCAGCCTGCAGCCCACAGTTAACTGCACCATTTTGGGGAACAGAGCATTCAGGGCAAGAATTGGGGCAACCCCTGAGAGCCCCTTCTGGTGAACCCTGACCTTTGTGGGCCCTTCCCGATGACACCCCAAGGCTCACACTCACCCGCCCTTGTGCCCTCATCTCACTCGGCCTGGGAGCTCTCTGAGCACTGGGCAGTTCAGACCTGCTGTCCTTGAGGCCTAACCTAACCCTGGGTCTTCTGCTGAGGGTCCCTCCCCGTTTGCCTGCCTCCAAGGCACCAGGCATTGGGCTCACTTCTGCACGACTAGAGGACTCAGCCTGCCCCACAGCAGGAAACTGTCCATTTGGGGCTGCAGCAAGGATTCATAGGAAAATCGGAGGGCCCCCCTCAGCCCATCCCAGGCAATCCCCACTTTCAGAGATCTCCCCGGATCCAATTAGTAGCTTCACACTGACCTTTAAACTTACTCTCCATGGAGATCTTTTGAAATTCTCCACACTTCCAACCGATGGCATCATCCAGCTTCAGAGACTTACCCAGCTTTAGGTCTTGAGATGGATTAAAATGATAAGTCACTTCACTAATGATGAGGTAGCGGTGACCAAAAGATACATGCATAAATGCTTCATATCACTTGGCTTCAGGGAAATGCAAATCTAAACCACTATAGATGCCATATCACACGAGGCCGAATATCTAAAAATAAGAAGAAATGAAACTACACATCTTGGAGAGGATGTGGAGAAACGGGAACCCTCTTACACCCCTGTGCGAATGCAGTCCGGTACAGCCACTCTTGAAAATGGTACGGAGTTTCCTCAAGAAGTTATAAATAAAGCTACCCTATGTCCCAGCAATTGCCCTACTGGGTATCGACCCCAAAGAGACAGAGGTAGTGAAGACGGGACACATGCACCCCAGTATTCATAGCAGCAATATCCATCATAGACAAACTGTGGAAGGAGTGCAGATGATCATGGACAGATGAATGGATAAAGAAGATGTGGATCATATATATAATAGAATATTACTCAGATATCAGAAAGGATGAGTACTTACAATCACACCGACCTGGGTGGAGCTGGAGGGTATTATGCTGAGTGGAATAAGTCAATGAAAGAAAGGCAATGATCATATGCTTTCACTCCTATGTGGAATATCAGAAACAAGGAAGATGACCATAGGGGAAGGAAGGGAAAATAGAATGGGAAGTCATCAGAGAGGGAGAAAACCCATGATGGACTCTTAACTATCGCAAGAAACTGATGATTGCTGGAAGAGAAGTTGGGAGGGGTAACTGGGTGAGTAGCATTAAGGAGGTCACACGATACAATGAGCACTGGGTGTTACACACGACTGAAAATTTATTGAAGACTACATCTGAAACTAATGATGTACTGTAAGTTGGCTAATTGAATTTAAATTAAAGAACAAAAGACCTTGAATAAACAATCCTAAACATTTGTATGGAACCACTAAAGATTCCAAACAGCCAGTGCAATGTGGAAAAGAAAAACAAAGCTGGAGGACTCACAATTTCAGATTTCAGGTTATACTACAAAGCTGCAGTCATCCTAACAAGACAGTACGGCACAAAACTGGACACAGCGACCAAAGGAACAGGACACAAGTTCAGACAGAAACCCACAATTATGTGGTCCATGAATCTTCCACAAAGCAAGCAACGATATCAAAAGGGAAAAGGACAGTCTCTACAACAAATGGTGTTGGGAAAACTAGACAGCTACGCACAAAAGGATGAAATTAGACTGCTTTCTTACACAATACAGACAAACACAAAACAGTTTCAAGACCTCAATATAAGACCTGAATCCATAAAAATCCTACAGGAGGGAAGACAGTAACTTCTTGACATGGACCATACCAACGTTTTTCTAGACTGTGTCCTGAGGCAAAGGAAATGAAAGCAAAAATAAACTATTGGGAATACAGCAAAATAAATAGTTTCCACATGGCAGAAGAACAATGAAAACGTAAAAATCATAAGACAACCTACTCAAAGGGAGAAGATATTTGCAAACATCATATGCAATAAAGGGATAGTGTCCAAAACATATACAACTGATACTACTCGACCCCCAAGAAACAAATAATCCAGTTAAAAAATAGGCAGAAGACATGGACAGACATTTCTCCAAAAAAGAAATACAAATGGCCAACAGTCCCGTGAAAAGATGTTCACCATCACCCATCATCAGGAAAATGTAATTCCAAAGGACAATGAGGTAATACCTCAAACCTGTCAGAATGGCTAACATCAAAAGCACAACAAAGAGCAGGTGTTGGGAGGATGTGGATAAAGGGGAATCCTCGCAAACTGTGGGTGGGAATGCAAACTGTGGTGGCCACCGTGGAAAACAGTATGATGGTTCCTCAAAAAATTAAAAATAGAACTACCATATGATCCAACAATCACACTACACATATTTACCCAAAGAATAGGAAAACAGTAACTTAAAAGGATACGTGCACCCCTATGTGTCTTGCACCATTATTTACAATATCACAATATGGAAGCAACCCAAGTGTCTGTAGAAAAATTTACAAATGAGATGATAGATGTGTGTATTCACACACACACACACACACACAGAGACACACACACATACACACACAATGGAGTATTACTCGGCTTGAAAAAGAATGAAACCTTGCCATTTGCAGCCACATGGATGGAGCTAGGGAGTATTATCCTAACTGAACTCAGTCAGTCAGAGAAAGACAAATCCCATACGATGTCACTCTAATAGGGAATTTAAGAAACAAACAAAAATAAATAACTAAAAGAGAAAAAGGAGACACACCAAAATACAAACTCTTAACAACAGAGAACAAACGGATGGTTACCAGAGAGGAGGTGAATAGAGGGATGAGTGAAATAGATGAAGGGGATTAAGAGGACGCTTTTCTTGACGACCACTGAGTAATATATGGAATTACTGAATCACTATTGGACACCTGAAACGAATGTAACACTGTATGTTAGCTCTACTGGAATTAAAATAAATTTTAACAAAAGATTTTTCTTTCAGGAACCTCTTTGAAAAAGCTTTCCCTGTGCACTGTGCATAAGCCGTACTTCGGAGGATTCACTCTACAATAATTGTTCACTCTATGCCTTGAATTCAGATTTCACTGAGTTCTTACCATGGATCCCAGCCCACGGGAGCCATGGTCCTTTTCTGTCCAGGCTCAGCACCTATGCATTCAAGATTGGAAGTAGAGACACATGTCACTTTACAGTCCAGAAAGCTATTATTGTTTCTGTTTCAGTGTGAGAGAGTCACAGACTTTGGGACAGGTTTCAGAGCAGGTTTATTATGGATCCTGGATCTCTACTTCAATGTTCATTGCCTGGATCCATTTGGCTAATAGGTTCCCTGTGGATGGGCTTGCTTCCAAGCACATACATGGAAGATGCAAAGGTGGGTGGGCTTGGTGCGGGACAGGAAGAAGACCTAAAACAGAGAGGGTCCGACCCCTCCTCTGATCCACGAACTGCTACAGGAGAGGGTACAGGAGGTAGAATCCATGGGAAACTCCAAGGTCACCAGCTGAACACAGGAAGCACAGGTCAAGGGTTCTGGAGATGTAGGGGTTGAAGGCTGCTCTGAGCTACCTCTGGGAGGAAGGGAGGGAAGGAATGAGAAGGAGACACTGCCTGTCCCTGGCCCATGCCAGCTGCCCACCGGTCCAACACGCATCCATCTATGAGCTGACACAGCTTGGGCTCAGGATGGGCTGGTTCGGGTCCCTCAATCCTCAGTGGGACAGCTGGCCCCAGGGCTCAGAGACATGCTGAGGGAGATGAGAGGGAAAGCTGCCCTGCCCAGGTCATCCCCTCCTTGAGCAGACAGCCCTTCAGAACTGCTAAAAAAAAAAAAAACCCACTAACGGGGTTGAAAGACATGCCATGGATGAACTAAGGCATAGATTTATGTAAAATAACATTCATTTTTAAGTTCAGAGCTGTCATCTCAGGAAGTGGGGAGAGCTTCCCTGAACAAGACTGAGGGGAGGGCAGGCCATGCTGAAAAGGGAGACATGGCTCTCCTGATGGGGATCTGCAGCCCCCTTTTAGGGAAGGGCATCATCCTCGCATCACATGAGATCCATGGAAGTGTTCCATCAGGGCCAGATGTTTGTCTCAAGAAGGCTACCCTGGCATCGGACTGCACAGGGCACCGGGGACAAGGAACAGATAGAGGACGGACAATACCCCGGAGGCCATGGGGCAAGAGCAGAGGCACATGACCTTGAAGATGATGATGAAATGCAGGAGGTGGCAGCATGGATCCGGCCCGAAAGTACCATGGGAGCAGTGCCCACAGCTACACTGACTGGATGCCTTCTGTGCTCGGTGTGGTTGACTTCAGTGTGCTCCAGACTAGTCCTGAACACAAGTCTAGGAAGTGTGCACTACCCCCGGCCTCCTCGCCCCTTGCAGCTGCTAGGAATCATGGTCACAGACCCTGGTCAGCTTTCGTGGAAACCAAGCAGTGGCTCCCCTGCACGCTGCACCTCTGGTGGTGGTCCAGTGCAACCCTCGTGCCTGGCCAGACACTGATGTCTACCTGTCTCCACACAAATCCACAGAGAGGAGGGTGTCCCTGAATTCCACAGCACATGATGAGACAGATCCACAGAACCCAACACCCAGTGGGTCACTCGGGACCTCACCTATGGTCATGGAGCTCACCATACCTTATTTCTGTCACTTCCCACAGAAAGCCTGTTTCTGATCACCCACAATACCATACATCCTTGTTGCTGACCTGGGGTCATGCCATGAACCCACATGGCACCTTTCTTTAAGTGAAGGCTATGCCTACACCTCCTAGAAAATATTTCTAATGAAGTACAAGTCCATCAGGACTATGGTGTGAACATTGGCATACAGCCTGCATGGTACTAGTCAGTAATTCTAACAAGGGTTAATCCCACCCCCGTCTCACAAAACCTTCCTCCGTCCCACGGAACTCATGGTCTCCCCACAGAAAACCCTCCAGGAAACAAACCTTTCATCTGAATGCTCTCTTCACCTTCTGCTTCAAATCTTGTCCAACCACAATGATATGAAAATAGAAATCAGTCTCAAGAAAAAAATGAGACAGTCAAAAATAGGTGGATATTTTTGGGGCCTGGGTGGCTCAGTCGTTAAGGATCTGCTTTCAGCTCAGGTCGTGATCCCAGGATCCTTGCTCAGTGGGAAGCCCGCTTCTCCCTCTCCCACCCCCGTGCTTGCGTTCCCTCTCTCGCTGTCTCACTCTCTGTCAGATACTTAAAGAATCTTAAATAAATATGTGGAGATTTAACAACATGCTACAGAACAAAGAAGAAATCAAAAAAATTTTAGAAGTACCTTGACACTGTTGAAAAACACAACCTACAAAACTTATGGGATGCAGCAAAAGTAGCTTTATGGGGGACATTCATAGAAACTCAAGTCTTCATCAATCCATATGATGCTCTCCAAAAAACAACCTGATTTTTTTGGTAAAGAAGTAGAAAATAAAACAACAACCAAAGCCCCAAATTAGTAGAAATAAGGAAATAACAAAAAGGATGCATAAATAAATCCAACGGAGACTAAAAAGACAAAAAAAAACAAACAAACAAACAATGAAAATGAGAGCTGCCTTTTTTGGAAAGAGAAACAAAACTGACACTTAGGTAGACTCACCAAGAAAGACAGAGGGCTCGAATACAATCAGGAAAGAAATATAATGGATTCCTGTCTCATATCAAAATCAAAAGAACTCTTCAACCTTGGACACAACAACTTCTTGCAAGCCACGTCTCTAAAGGCAAAGGAAATAAAAGCAAAAATGAAGTATTGGAACTTCATCAGGATAAAAAGATTCTGCTCGGCAAAGCAAATGATCAACAAAACAAAAAGGCAACCTATGAAATCGAAGAAGATATCTGCAAATGATATTACAGATAAAGGGCTGGTATCCAAGATCTATAAAGAACTCCTCAAACTCAACACCCAAAAAATGGGCAGAAGACACAAAGAGATACAAATGGCCAACAGACATATGAAAAAATGCTCCACATCACTTGCCATCAGGCAAATACAAATCAAAACGACAATGAGATACCACCTTACACCAGTTAGAATGGTTAAATTTAACAAGGCAGGGGGCACCTGGGTGGCACCGTGGTTAAGCGTCTGCCTTCGACTCAGTGCGTGATCCTGGCATTATGGGATTGAGCCCCACATCAGGCTCCTCCGTTATGAGCCTGCTTCTACCTCTCCCACTCCCCTGCTTGTGTTCCTTCTCTTGCTGGCTGTCTCTATCTCTGTCGAATAAATAAATAAATTCTTTAAAAGAAAAAAGGAGGGCACGTGTCATAATGAGCACTAGGTGTTATATGCAAACAATGAATCATGGAACACTACATCAAAAACAAATGAAGTACTGTAGGGTGAATAACAATTTTTAAAAAGGGGAAAGATATGAAATCCATAAGGAAACTGTCACAATTTGCAAATGACAGGAAATCCGGAAAGATTCCTCAAAAAAAAAAAAACCTGTTAGAATAAACAAATTCAAGAAAGCTGCAGGATATAAAGTCAATATACAAAGATCTGTTGTCTTTATTTATTTCAGATTTTATTTATTTATTTGACAGGAAGAGAAAAAGCACGAGCAGGGGGAGTGTCAGAAAGAGGGAGAAGCAGACCCTCACTAAGCGGGGAGCACAACACGGGGCTCAATCCCAGAACTCTGGGATCATGACCTGAGCTGAAGGCAGACGCTTCACATATGGAGCCACCCAGATGACCCAACTTCTTGCATTTCTGTATACTGATGACACACTTTCGCCAAGAGAAATTAAAAAAACAATGCCATTTACAATTGCATCAAAAAATCTAGAAATAAAAGTAACCAAGAATGAGAAAGACATAGTACACTCAACACATGGCAGAAAAGAAATGAAAAATATGTGTGTCCAGGGGGGCAGAATGTATGGGTCAAAGATTTGGAAGGCAACACAAACAAATGGTAGCATACGCCATGCTCCTTAACTGGAAGAGTTAATTATGTGAACATGTCCATCGTACCCAAAGCAATCGACAGATGTGATGAAATGCCTGTCTGAATTCCAGTGGCATTACTCGAGGAAATAGAAAACAGTCCTCAAACTTGTATGGAATCACAAAAGACCCCAAATACCCAAAGCAACGTGAAGAAAGAAAGGTGCAGTCAACACACACCTGGATTTCAAGCTACATTACAAAGCTGTTGTCATCAAAACAGGATGGTACTGGCATAAACACAGACACCAGGTCAGTGGAACAGTAGAGAAAGCTCAGAAACTTACCCACACGTAGATGATCCTAACTTACGACACAGCAGCAGAAGATATGACATGAGGGAAGGACTGTGTCTTCAGTGAGCGGTAACAGGCAAACTGGACACTAAATGCAGAAGAATATAACTGGGTCACTTTCTTACACCACACACAAAATTTTTAATGATGAATGATTTGAACATAAGACCTGAATCCATAAACCTCCAAGAAGACACAGGTACTAAGTCTCTCGACATTGGTTTTGGCAAAGAGTCTTCAGATCGGACACCAAATGCAAAGGCAACAAAAGCACAAATAAACAAGTGGAACAACATCAAACTGAAATCTTCCACACAGCAAAAGAAACCATCAAAAGCTTAAAAGGCCACTGACCCAATAAGAAAAAATTATCTGTGAATCATATGTGTGAGAAGAGGCTAATATCCAAAATACACACAACACTCATACAAATCAAAACAAAAAGCTATTTTAAAAAATGGGAGGAATATGTGAATAGATACTTTCCAAAGATGGCACACAGGTGCCAACAGACAGAAGGAGTTGTTCGACATCACTAATCATCGTCAGGGAAACATGAGTCAAACCCACAATCGGCTATCCTCTCTCAACTGTTGGAACAGCAATTGTGCCAGAGACAGACACCAGGTGGGGTCAAGGGTGTGCAGACGAGGAGACACTGTGCACTGTTGGTGGGAATGGAAATTGGTGCAGCCACTGTGACAAATGATATGGAGGTTCCTGAAAAATTTAATGCAACTACCCCATGACCCAGTAGTGGCTCTACTGAGAATTGATTTGAAGAACACAAAAATGCTGCCTCAAAAAGACAGATGCACTCCCACATTCACTGCAGCATTATTCACAAGAACCAGACATGGAAACACAGACCTTGGGGGCCTTATGCCAAGTAACTCAGACACAGAATGACCAATACCAGATGCTCTCATGTACATTCCACGTGGAATAAATAAATACTGAACGCATAGATAATGAGAGCAGATTGGTAGGTGCCAGATTCGGGGATGGGGTGGTAGAAACGGGTGAAGGCGGTCAAAGTCTCAATGTTTGAGTGAGAAAATCCGACAGTCATGAAATGTTCTGTCCAGCATGGAGACTAAACTAACCACGCAGCATGGGGTATAGGTTTCCCTGCTCTTTGAAAGTACAGGGCTTCTGAGAAACCATGCACACCAGAAATGGTGTCAAGAAGGAATGACCATTAATTTACACGAACAATTAGACAGTGTGCTCAGACTCCAAAATTCCTTCTCTTTGGCTTTTCTTAGGCCTCAGCACACAAGTTTCCAATGGAGGCCCAGCATAAATGAAGATAAAGGACAGCAGAGGCTCACAAACACAATTCAAAGTGCTGGTGGCTGGATGCGGAGAGCGGTTCCCAGAGGAAGGAGCTGGTTGGGGTGCACGCTGCCTCTGTTGTGCTTCTCCCCAAAACAGATGCTGAACGCGAACTCACTGTTCACCTTTTTTCGTAAGAGGGAAATCCTCTTCAGGTCTCTTCCTCTTACTGAACCTGGGTAATAATGTAGTTCTTTCATGAAAGCCCAGTGTCTTTGTGAACGTTTAAAAAGTGGGGGATACTTGTACTTCAGCATTGCTGAGGGAGTAGATGTGAAAGGTCCTCCCAGATACAACCCTCAGCAGATCCACCGGAAAGGCACCTTCCTCAGCATGCAGAACACGGACTACCTCCTACCCCCCGAGAAACCCTCTCCTTCCCCTTCATCAGGACAACACACAACAGCTGGGAGTTACCCCAATTCCTCCCTTCTCCTGCTCCTAATAGCTAACCCATCAGCAAATCCTGTGAGCTCCATCTTCAAAATGGACCCAGAAGAGGTCTAACCACTCCATCCAAGGCCACCTGTCTGGTCCATAGTGTCTGAGTTCCTGGAAAAGCTTCGTCATTGACCTGCCTTGCCATCTTCAACCCTCTGTCATCTGTTCTCAACACTGTAGCCAGGATGGCCCAGTGAAACAGCGTCTCATGGGGTTATAGCCCTGGAATAGCTTTCTGTCACCCTCTGTCACCTCTCTGAGCTCATGTCCTAAGCTGTCTCCTGTGGCCACAGGGCCTTCTTGCTGCTCCTGGACATACCTGGAAATCTCCTGCCCCAGAGCCTTTGCACATGCTTTCACTTCTGTTCAGAATGCTCTTGATACACATCACCTTCGGAGAAGTCTGAATTGGAGTGACAGGGACAGAAGATGAGGCTGTGTGTGTTGGGTGAAGCTGGTGGCTCAGAAGAAGGTTCTCTGCCAGCTCTCCGCCTGTGCCTCACTTGTCCTCAGCCAGGAACTTGCACACAGCCCTCACCTGTCACAACTCTCACCCAGGAGACCCACAGCCACCCCTGGAGCCCACCCTGAACACACCCTGCTGCAGAATGCATTCAGCTCTCCTCTGGGACCCCTGTCAGCTTTACCCAGACCTGGAACTCCCCCCTGTCTCCTGCAAAGCTCCCGATTCCCCCGCTGCTTCCAAAATCACACTGGTGCAAGTTTTTCATGAGAGAGCTATAACGCTAACTAATGAAAGGTTCACACCTACTTTCCCCTTCTGTTTCTTTTCTCTCCACCTTCCTTCCTACCTGTGCAAACTGTAACATATCAGTGGAACACGAACATGCTCTGAGATCTGAATCTTTCATTGCAGCTTTCTGAGGACTCCTTATGTGATAAGACTCTATTGTATCCTACAACAGGGTGTTTTACATCTATCCTCTATAGAATAGTACAGCCCAAATCACTACAATTTTACCTCACTCTTCATGAAGCAGAACACTTTTTCCTTTCTTCTTTTACTTAAATTCCAGTTAGTTCACATGCCATGGAATATTTGCTTCAGGAGTAGGATTTAGTGATTCCTCACCTGCATACAGTACCCGGTGCTCATCACAAGTGCCCTCCTTAATACCCCTCACCCATTTAACACTTCCCCCCACACCCTTGCCCTGCAGCAACACTCAGTTTGTTCTCCACGGTTGAGTCTATTTCCTTGTTTGCCTCTCTCATCACCCCTCCACTCTGTTCATCTGTTTTTTTTCTGAAATTCCAGAAGCGTGAGAGTATAGGATATTTGTCTTTCCTCACTGATTTTGCTTAGCTTAATATACTCTAGATCCATCCACATCCTTGCAAATGGTAAGATTTCATTCTTTTTGAAGCTGGGTCATATTCCATTATTTATATGTATCCCACATCTGCTTTATCCATTCATCAGTGCATGGACTTTGGGATTCTCTCCATAGTTTGGCTACTGCGGACATTACTGCCATGAACATCATGGTGCATGGACCCCCTTCTAATCTGCATTTCTGTATCCTTTGGGTAAATACCTAGGAGAGCAATTGCTGGATCCTGTGGTTGTTCAATGTTTAACTTTTTGAGGAACCCCCAGACTTTTCCCAGACTGGCTGCACCACTTTGCATTCCCACCAATAGAATGGGAGGGTTCCCCTTTAAGCAGAACATTATCTGCGGGCAATTTAATAAGAGGAAACAAAACCTCTGGGAGATGCATCCAGGGTCAGGCAAGCAGTTGCAGACTTCACCCCAAGGCTCCTGACGCCAAGCCCCTTGAAGCCACCAGCATGCCACTATCCAAAAGAATTCCCAGACTCTCCTTCTGACTCCACCACCAAAGAAACTACAGGGAGAATATGGCACCTCAAAATATTGAGATAATACATTTAGTAAAACTAGAAAGTCAAGCTCAACTTTTAAACAGGAACAGGCCGCTTTGGATAATTTTCAATTTCCCCTCCACCCTAATTTTAACTCTTCTGATGAATAAACTAACCAATGATGAAACATCACCTTTGTCAAATGACATCATCCAAGTCTGTATCAGATGAAAAAAAACCACCTAAATCTAGATGCTGGCCACTCAACCATATCTTAGGCCCAATTGAATAAACACTGTTAGATGAAGGAACAAATTAGATGTTACAAACAGGCACAGAGTGAATCTCACCTTCCCTTTCTAATTAAAGACGGTTCCTAGGAAACAGATGGTCAAAATACATTTGTAAGCAATAAATGGACAGAGAAATTGTGATCCCCTGCAAAGTTCTACCTGCAGGGAAACTAAGTAATTCTTGCACCAAACCCAGAATGCTGCCAGCTACTTCAATTTTACTTTGTGGCTCAACTAGAGAAAAGAGAAAAGCCCAGGAGGTTTTGGGATAATGAGAGGTTTTACCTCCAGCCCTGACATAGATAGGACATTTTGCCAAACATACCTGTGCTTTCTCTGAACACTGGCGTCCTGTGACAAGCTGCCTCGCTGACTCTGATGCTAACGTTCAAAACCTCGGGTGTCTTGGAGCCAGAGCAGAGAAGTGCCGTCAGCTGGGGAGAAGAAGGCACCTCTGACCTAAAGCCTGCACACCTGCTTCGGTTTCTGGGCGAAGGGGCAACACATACTTGTTGTTTAGCAGTAATTATCTTCATTCTCAATAGACCAATGTCCTTGCCTTTTCTGGAAAGCAGACTTACTCTTCTAAAGAAACCCTCAATTCGTCTATTCCCAATGCAAATAGAGTGGAACATTTATTTCTCACTTAAATAGAAAACACTGTTATTGTCGACACTGCGTGACTGAACTTTTAAAAACATTTTAGAGAGAAAGGAAGGGACCTTTATTCAAACCCAAGTCAGGACAGCTGCCTCAGAGACACAATCTTCACCAAGAAGTGAGTGCTCCGGAGAAGGAACATTTGGGGCAGGCTTATATATTTTTTTCTGTTTTGTTTTACGTACAGAGTTACACACCACAATGAGGATCTTCTTAGATTCCAGAAAGTGACAGACTCTTTCTTATGTTTTCAGTGTGTACATGTCA
This sequence comes from Ursus americanus, assembly GCF_024610735.1. NCBI lineage: Eukaryota > Metazoa > Chordata > Mammalia > Carnivora > Ursidae > Ursus > Ursus americanus. The sequence continues at coordinate 678,226 of NW_028273657.1, forward strand.
GTATGTCTTTAATCTTATGGGAGCCAAAGAGGTTCTTTATTTTTTCTTATATTTATGTTGGCATTTTTTGGTTATTGTTTTCTTCTCGAAGCAGATGTACAACATGTGCTTGGGGCAGAAACAAGGCCCATGCTTTGAGGTTTTGCCCAGTCATTTTGAGCTGGGTAATTGTTAAAGGATAGCTTCCCTGGGAGCTCAGGATCAGGGCCCACAGATGATATACAATAAAAATTCCTTTTATCATTATAATTACTCCTAAATAGAGGAATTTGAGACAAAAGCACCTTTCACAAGAGTACCAAGAAATCAAAATGATGCCCACGGAATCCTGCGTGCTCCATGGTCAGCACATGTAACAGAAGTGTTCACAGTCTCTGGACTCCTGCCCTTCTCCTGACCAAATCTCTGAAGCACACAGACCACTTAAAATCAGAATTGTAGAACTGCTAGACACCTTAGAGATGTCTGGCACCATTCCCTTGGACTGCAGAATAAAACACAGTAGCTCATTGTCACAAACTAATTTCAACATGAAGTGACCCCTGGATGCACTAAGTTCTTTCTCTACAAATGTTGACTAATGCAAGTCACAGTCATACCATATAAACACTAGGATGGCTGGGAAGTCATCGTAGGTAAGGGAATATTTTAGCCATGTTTATAAGCATTGGCTCACTTTGTAGAAGAGGCTGAGCTGAGTGTTTTTAAATACTATTTCAGAGTTGTTTTACAGTACCCTCTGAACATACCAGAGCCTGAATCTACTAAAAAAGATAGTTGGTTTCAGTAACTTTAATACCAGGAAAATATTATACTCTCTGTATTCCTTAGGATCTTTGAGTATCTTACCCAGAGGTCCTCTACTGAGATAATGATCTTAATGATCACCATGGGCAGACGTGAAAAGGCCCGCTGAATTCATTCCAGTTGTCCACATGACAAGAAAATCCTGATACTTGATAGGTTTCCAGATCGAGAAGACCAGAGATAAGAGGGAAATAGTACCCTGTATGGAACAACAAGCAATTTGGAGTCAATTTGGGGATCCCATTTAGGTTTCTGACACTAAAATCCTCTGAGACTCATATCATCTGAGTCCCTTTCTAACCGTCTGAAAATGTGCCTAAAAATATCTACACCCTAGTTGAGAAGTTTAAGAGGCAGAATGCTACAAAGAGCCAGTATGATGTCTCTCAAGAACAGGTGCTCAGGAAGCCCTAATTGCTATTGGGTCTATTTCTTTTCCAGAAGAAAGAACACATGTTGAATCCATATTTCTAATAGATGACTCACCAGATGATTTTCAAACCTGAAGGAAGGCCAAGAAGTCGCTCTTGTGTCATATTTCACTCAGAAATCATATTGTTGGACTGGTGAGGATGATACGATAGCAACGTCATCACTAAGAGTGGGGAGCTTCTAATTTCCATACGGCCATGTTGACCCCCTTAGCTCAGAGCCACCAGAATGGGCAGCTGGGGAGGGGGCACCATCATCACTATGAGTGGGGAGCTTCCCATTTCCATATGGCCATGTTGACCCCCTTAGCTCAGGGCTGCCAGAAAGGACAGCTGAGGGGGACCACAGGCCAAGCCTGCCAGGTGTGGCTGGGGTAGGCAGAACTCTGACTTAAGGCTCAACTCCTGTCTAGGTTATTATAATGCTCTTCACAAAGAAAGTGCCATTGTGTGTGAGCCCTCATATAGAAAAGGTTCAGAATTTCCATTGAGATTCCCTCTCTGACCTTTAGGATATGTAGCAAACTTCCATTTAATTTTAAACTTTGAAGGACTTCCTGGTTTTCTTTTCGCTATGACTGTGGCTCAATTCCCCTGTGGTCTAAGAATAGAATCTAGTTAATTTCAGGGTTTAACATTTGTAGACTTGATTCGTGGCCCCACCTATCATCTATTTGGGTAAAGAGTCTATGACCACTTGAAAATAATGTATTCTGCACTTATTATGGAATGTTCCCTATATGTCAATTAGGTCACATTTGTTACCAATGTTTTGTCTGCTTTTTCTGTTAGATATTGAGAAAGGTATATTAAATCTTCAAACTTTATGGCAAGAGAAACAAAAAGTATAAGAATTGAGGGGATAATTGTGACTATTCACAGATAATACGATTGTGTACATAGAAAATCCAAAACAGTCTATAAATACCCTATTAGAATTAAAAATGCAATTTATAAATTTGAGATGGATTGTAGCTTCCCATTGGACAGTTTCTGAAAGAAAATGCAGAACCTGTCAATCTTGGGGTAGGATATAGGGTGCACTAACCATTTAAAAGAATTCAGTGGGACTTCATAAAAATGTGACATTTCTCCTTATCTTATGACCATAAGAAAATGAAAAAGTGAACCACAGTCTGGGAAGTAAAGATTTGCAATACACACACTGACAAAGACTTGTCAATAAAGAATTCCTGCTCATCAACCATAAAAAGTCTATTTATAAAGGAATACTTCACAAAAGATTGACTGATGGCCAATAAGAACAGGAAAGGGTGCTCTACAGTATTATTTTCAGGAACAGTAAGGCCTTTCCTAAAATGAAAACATACACACAAACCAGTATTCCCTAGATGGATGACGTCCTTATTTCTGAGGACAGCTTGAAGAACAGACTAGCATCAAAGTAAAGTGATGGAATTCCTGACACTCAGAGGATGGATAATTGACCTCAAACTACAGTACAATTTCTAGGCATCATTCGGTCCTCTGAAGGCAGACAACTTCCACACCCCTTCCTACACCACACAGGTTGCTTCCCAACCCCTACCATAAAAGAACAAGATGAGAAATAGATAGGACTAGTAGGAAATAGCAAAAATCACATGTGGGGATTATCCTGAAACACACTGATCACATAACTAGTGTAAGGACGTGTAGGGAACTGACAAGGACAGAGACTCAAGAGGTACTTCTTTGGGAAATGCTGTCTGAAATCCTCACAAGTTGGTACCTGCTAATGAGGGCTCTGAGCATACCCTAGGGTTTGCACACAAGGGTCTGCAACACCATCGCTGAGGACTGAAACTCTTCAAGACCTCAAAGCTTGCCTGTTTGGACTAAGAGATTCCCATGTTCTGAGAACAGATACCAACTAATTGAAAGGTTCACCTGGGCTCTCTCGGAGGCCCTACAAGAAGCTGAACCACTCACTGAAAATCAATTACACACACACACACACACACACACACACACACACACACACACACACCTGTCATTTCAGCAATTACTTAAACATTCAAGGTTCTTCCTACCTTTTCTTTTTCACATTGATATTTATACTCACATGAAATGTCATCATTTCTAATGAACACTGATGTCAAAATAGAGATCCATTGACACAATATTCACAAAATGGAACTTCCCTGCTATAATTTTCAATATAGCATTTTTTAAAGTTTATACATATTTTAGGTTTTTGGTAATTTATACAGGAGAAGATCAGCATTGAAAAACTCTGAATACTGACAATGAGGTTTAAGCCTAGAGAACAAAAATTGTCCAAATTCATAGTAATAAGGAACCAAAGGGAAAGCATGGACGCTGTAGTCGAATAATTTTACACATGTGCATCCTCTATTATTCTACTACTGAGGGGCGTGTTTTATTACCAGTATACATTCATCATTTATCTTCCACGTGCACCTGCACAGGTATAATGAATTACTACAGTAGAATGAAATGTCTGGGAACTACTTGGCGGCATCTATAATGAACAATGAAATTTCGATCTTTTATTTGGTGAACTTCCACTGTCTGTCCCTTTAGACAATGGACCCTAAACAGAAGGGGGAATGAACCACGAGAGACTATGGACTCTGGGAAACAAAGTGAGGGCTTCAGAGGGGAGAGGGGTGGGGGATTGGGATGGGCCAGTGATGGGTATTAAGGAAGGTACATATTGCATGTAGCACTGGGTGTTATATGCAAATAATGAATCACGGAACACTACATCAAAAACTAAGGAAATACTGTATAGTGACTAACATATCATAATAAAAAATTGTTATTAGAAAAAAATTAAAGGTAAAAAAAAAAACCAATACAGCTTTTCTGTCTCAAGAACAATCAGAATTGAGAAAAAACTAACTTCCAATCCCTAAAGCAAAACACAGACCAAGTTCCATTTCACTCCCCTTCATTCACATTCTCTGTGGGTTCTAAGCTATTTCCCTACCTTCTTTCCTGCTGAGCAGGGAGCCTCGGCTCGATCCCAGAACCCTGGGATCATAACCTGAGCCAAAGGCACATGCTTAACTGGCTGAGCCAGCCAGGAGCCCCAGCCATGTTTTTCTTAAGCAAAAGGACACTTTCTCACAATGCCTTCACATGACTTCACATGGTACCAGACACCTGCATTTGCCTCTAGGAGGTTGCAGATGAAGGCGATTGCAAACTCTCACAGTGGTTTATCAAATACAATGACCTGCCTGGTGACAGCGGAACTCTTATGAGCCCACGAGAGGGTGCTGTGACACTCAGCTGTGGCTGGGCTGGCACAGAGAACCAAATCCATTTCCCTGCCTGATGTCTGTGAGGAACAGATGCCCCCACTGTGAATGAGACCCTGCCATTGAGCTGTCCAGAGATGGCCATCCTCACGGAGGATGAGGATAAAGGACAATGCCTGAGGAGACCTCATCTGTCTCTTTTATCTTTTCATATTTTTGACAGTGGACAAATCACTGCCTAGGAGTCCCCAACTACCTTAGTCTCATCTGTGAATGACCAAGAGGTTTTACAAAACACTTAAGATTTTGACCTCACAAATGCCCACAACCACTTACCATAGGGATTGAACATTAAGCAAAGATACTGTTCGTTGGAAGAGAGGTCCTGCCCACTGTTGTTTCTCACTTATATGCTCATCTTCCTTACCTCATGGTAACATAACCACCTTGATTCCTCCTTCCGTCTTCAGGAAGGCTGAGGTGACTTGAAGGGCATTACCCTGACATCGTTTTTCTTAGCAATAAGATGTGGACATTTCCCTAGTCCTACACACCCAAAGTTGAATCGGAATCAGGATTGAGGAGGTGATGAGAGTTGAAGGTGTTTTCCTGTACACGGTGGTTTATTACCAATAAGGATGGGTCAGAGTCCTCGAAATTCCAGAAACTTTTCATTAATGCTTCCTACTCGTGAAAGATGATGTACATTGGTCTTTCCCTGTACAGTGTGGTGACTCAGAGAAAAGTGCTTAGCCCTTTCGTCAGACTTCCACGAGCAATTTGGGGCTGGCTTCCATATTCAGAAAGGATGATGTTAGGGCTAAGAGGGTTCCTGTACACTGTTATTTCTTTCAGATAAGTGTATGGCATTTTTGTTACATTGCCAGAGCCACTTAGCGCCGGGCTTGCCAGCCTCCTGGGGAAGAACCCTAACCCGAGGTCGGCCCCCAAGGGGCCCCTCCCAAGGAGCCTGGCACCACAATGCCAGGGATTTGGGACCCCCGAGCCCCAGTGCTGGACTCTGCCACCCCGCAAGCACCCAGGGTGCTACGGGCGTTGCCAGTCATTCAAGAAGGGAGAACGGGCAAGGCCCTCCGATCCCCCTGTGACCTTCAAAGGCCCCCCGTGCAAAAACTCTGGCTCCCTCGCTCCTGCTTCCCAGCGCCCTAACCTCGGCCCACCCGTCCTCTCGTGGCAGAGCTGGCGGATCGGGCCTGCGGGCTTCCTGGGGGCTAACCCTATGCCATGTCGCCCCCGAAGGGCCCCTCCCAAGTGGCCTGGCGCTGCATGCCAGGGATTGGGGACCCCCAAGTCCCACCGCCGGACGCACCGTGCCGCCCTGCCACCACATGGGGCACTAGGGGCGTCACCAGTCCTTCAGGGCGACAGAACGGGCAGGACCCTGCAAGCCTCCTGTGACCTTCGAAGGCACCCCAAGCCAAAGCGTAAATGCTCTGGCCCACGCCCCCACTCGCCAGCTACCTCACCTCAACCCACACCTCCATTCACCGCACATGGGCGGAACGAGCCTGCCAGCCTCCTGGGGGCTAACCCTAACCCTAGGTCTGCCACCGAGGTGCCCGTCCCAAGGGGCCTGAGGCTGCAACGCCGGGTATTAGGGAGCCCCAATCCCCAGCGCCAGAGTCTCCCTGCCGCCCCATCACCACCCGGGCCGCTAGGGGTGCCGCTGGTCATTCAGGGCGGTAGAATGGGCAGGGCCCTCTGAGCCCGTGGCGAACTTCGAAGGCCCCCCCATCCAAAATGCTTGAGCCCACGCTCCTGCTCCTCAGCGCCCTCACCTCGGCCCGCCCCTCCGCTCGCCACAGAGCCGGCGGATGAGGCCTGCACTCCTCCTGGGGGCTACGCAGAACCCTAGGTTGTCCCCTGAGGTGCCCCTCCGAAGGGGCCTGGCACCGCAATGCCTGGGATTGGGGACCCCCGAGCCCCAGCGCCGGACTCACCGTGTCGCCCCCCCCGCCACCCAGGCCGCTAGGAGCACCGTCGGTCATTCAGGGAGGGAGAACGGGCAGATTCCTCCGAGCCCCTGATGACATTCGAAGGCCCCCCTGTGCCAAAACGCTTGGGCCCATGCTCCCGCTCGCCTGCGCCCTCACCTCGGTCCGCCCCTCCGCTCGCTGTAGAGCCAGTGGATCTGGACTGCAGGCCTCCTGGGTGTTACCCTAACCATTGGTGGGCCCCCGAGGGGCCCATCCCAGGTTCCTATTGCCGCAACACCAGGGATTGGGGACTCTGGAGCCCAAGCACCTGACTCACCCTCCCGCCCTACCGCCACCTGGGCCGCTAGGGGCGCCGCCGTTCATTCAGGGAGGGAGAACAGGCAGGGCCCTCTGAGCAACCTGCGACCTTCGAAGGCCCCCAGCACCAAAACGCTTGGCCCCACGCTCCCGCTGGCCAGCGCCCTTACCTCGGCCCTCCCCTCCACTCGCCGCACAGCTGGCGGATCGGGTCTGTGGGCCTTCTGGGGGCTAACCCTAAACCTATGTCGGCCCCCTAGTGGCCCCTCCCAAGGGGCCTGGTGCCGCAACGATGGGGAAAGGGGACTCCTGAGCCCCAGCACCGGACTCACCATGCCCCCCACTGCCACCCGGGTCACTAGGGGCACCGCCGGTCATTCAGGGTGGGAGAATGGGCAGGGCCCTCCGAGCCACCGGTGACATTTGAAGGCCCCCCGTGCCAAAATGCTTCGGCCCACGCTTCTGCTCACCAGTGCCCTCACCTCGGCCAGCCCCTCCGCAAGCCGCACAACCAGCGGATCGGGCCTGGCAGCCTACTGGGGTCTAACCCTCACCCTAGGTTGGCTGTCGAGGGGCCCCTCCAAAGGGGTCTGGCACCAACACGCCGGGGATTGGGGACCCCCGAGCACCAGCGCCGGACTCACCCTGCTGCCCTGCCGAGACCCGGCCCGCTAGGGTCGCCATCCTCATTCAGAGTGGGAGAACTTGCAGGGCCCTCCGTGCCCCCTGCGACCTTCGAAGGCAACCCACGCCAAAACGCTAGGGCCCACGCTCCCGCTCACCATTGCCCTCACCTGGGACCCACCCTCCGCTCGCCACACAGCCGTCAGATCGGGCCTGCCAGCCTCCTGGGGGTTAACCCTAACCCTAGTTCAGCCCCTGAGGAGCCCCTCCCAAGGGGACTGGCGCCATCACGCCGGGGATTGGGGACAATCGAGCCCTAGTGCTGGACTTTCACTGCCACCCGGTCGCCACCCGGGCTGCTAGGGGCACCGCCAGTCCTTCGGGGCAGGAGAAGGGGCAGGGCCCTCCAAGCCCCCCGTGACCTTCGAAGGCCCCCTGCGCCAAAACACTTGGGCCCACGCTCCCGCTCACCATTGCCCTCACCTCAGCCCGCCCCTCCGCTGGAACACACAGCTGGCGGATAGGGCCTGCTGGGCTCCTGGGGGCTAACCCTAAACCTAGGTCGGCCCCCGAGGGGCCCTTTCCAAGGGTCCTGGCTCCGCCACGCCGGGGATTGGGGACACACGAGCATGAGCACCAGACTCACCCAGCCGCCCCGCCGCCACCCGGGCTTCTAGGGGCGCCGCCACTCATTCAGGGCGGGAGAAGGGGCATGGATCTCTGAGCCCCCGGTTGCTTTCGAAGGCCCCCCGCGCCAAAACGCTTGGGCCCACGCTCCCGCTCGCCAGCGCCCTCACCTCTGCCCACCACTCCTCTCGCCGCACAGCCGACAGAATGGGGCTGCCGGCCTCCTTTGGGCTAACCCTAACCCTAGGTAGGCTCCCAAGGTACCACTCCCAAGTGCCTGGCGACGCCACGCTGCGGATTGGGGACCCACGAGCCCTAGCTCCAGACTCACCCTGCCGCCCCGCCATGACCCGGCCCACTAGGGGCAACGTCCTCACAGGGCGAGAGAATAGGCAGGGCCCTCTGAGCCTCCGGTGACCTTCGAAGGCTCCCCGTGCCAAAACGCTTGGGCCCTCACTCCCGCTCGCCAGCGCATTCACGTCAGCCTGCCCTTCCGCTCCATGCACAGCCAGCGGATCAGGCCGCCGGACTCCTGGGGATAACCCTAAAGCTAGGCAGGACCCAGAGGGGCCCCTCCCAAGGGGCCTGGCGCCACCAAGCCTGAGACTAGGACCATAGGCCCCATCGCCAGACTCACCCTGCCTCCCTGCTGCCACTCCGGCCACTAGGGGCGCCGCTGGTCATTCAGGGCACAAGAATGGACAGGGTCCTCCGAGCCACTGGCGACCTTCGAAGGCTCTCCATGCCAAAACCCGGGTGCCCACGCTCCCGCTCCCCAGCGCCCTCACCTCAGCCCGCCCCTCTGCTCCCTGCACAGAGGGCGGATCCGGCATGCCGGCCTTGTGTGGGCTAACCCTAACCTTAGGTCGGCCCTCAAGGGTCCCTCCCAAGGATTCTGTTGCCTATACGCCAGGGATCTGGGACCCCAAGCCCCAGAACCAGACTCATGCTACCACAACGCCGCCACCCAGGCCACTAGGGGCGCCGCCGCTCATGCAGGGCGGGAGAACGGACAGGGCCCTGGAGAAACTGGCCACATTTGAAGCCTCCCATGCCAAAATGCAGGGGCCCACGCTCCCGCTCACCAGCGCCTTTACCTCGACCCGCCCACCTCTCGCAGCCCAGCCAGACGATTGGGCCTGCCGGCCTCCTGGGTGCTAACTCTAACCCTAGGTCGGCCCACGAGGAGCCCCTCCCAAGAGGCCTGGCCCTACAATACTGGGGATTGGGGATCCCTGAGCCGCAGCTCAGGACTCACCCTGCAGCCCCACCGCCAACGGAGCCGCTAGGGGCGCCGCTGGTTATTCAGGGCAGGAGAATGGGCAGGGCCCTTGGAGACATGGCAACATTCGAAGGCCCAGGGTGCCAAAACGCTGGGGCCCACGCTCCCGCTCTGCATCCCCCTCAACTCGGCCCACACCTCCACTCCTCGCACAGCCGGCGGATCGGGCCTGCTGGCCTCCTGGGTGCTAACCCTAACCCTAGGACGGCCCCTGAGGGTCCCTTCCTAAGGAGCCTTGCGGCGCAACGCCGGGGATTGGCGACCCCCAAGCCCCAGGGCCGAGTGCACCCTGCCGCCCTGCCCCACACGGCCCGCTAGGGGCACCGCCATTCATTCTGGGTGGGAGAACTGGCAGGGATCTCCGAACCCCCGCCCACCTTCAATGGCGCCCAGAACCAAAATGCTTGTGCCCAGGCTCATGTTCACCAGCATCCTCACCTCGGCTCAACTCTCCGCTCCACGCAGAGGCAGTGTATAGGGCCTGCCAGCCTCCTGGGTGCTAACCGTAACTGTAGGTTGGCCCCCGAGGGGCCCTTCTCAAGTGGCCTGGTGCCCCAACTCTGGGGATGGGGCAACCGAGCCCAAGTGCCGGACTCACCCTGCTGCCCTTCAGCCACCTGAGCCACTAGGGGCCCCGCTGGTCATTCAGAGCGGGAGAATGGGCAGATCCCTCCAGCCACCGCCAACCTTCGAAGGCCCCCCACGCTAAAACGCTTGGGCTCATGCTCAGGCTCGCCAGCGCCCGCACCTCGGCCCACCCTGCCGCGTGCTGCACAGACGCTGATCTGGTCCACCGGTCTCCCGGGGGCTAACTGTAACCCTAGATCGACCCCCGAGAGGCCCATCCCAAGGGGCCTGGCGTCGCAACGCCAGGGATTGGGGACCCTGAGCCTCAGCACCTGACTCACCCTGCCGCCCAGCCGCCACCCAGGGGCTTGGGGTGCTGCCATTCATTCAGGGCGGGAGAACGGGCAGGGCCCTCCGAGACACGGTGACTTTCGAATCCCCCCTGCGCCAAAACGCCCGAGCCCACGCTCCCAAACACCAGTGAACTCACCTCGGTCCGCCACTCCACTCTCCACACAGCTGGCGAATAGGACCTGCCGAGTTCCTAGGGGCTAAACCAAAACCTAAGTTTCATCCAAGGGGCCCCTCCCAAGGGGCCTGGCGCCTCATCACTGGGGATTGGAGATACCTGAGCCGCAGGGCCTGACTCACCCTGCCACCCCTCACAACCCGGGCCGCTAGGGGCGCCGCCGTTCCTGCAGGGTGGGAGAATGGGCAGAGCCCTTCGAACCCCCGCTGACCTTTGAAGGAGTTCTGAACCAAAACGCTTGGGCCCAGGCTCATGATCACCAGCATCCTCACCTTGGCCCAACTCTCCCCTTGATTCAGACCCATTGGATAGGGCCTGCCGGGCTCTTGGTTCTAATGAAAACCCTAGGTCGGCCCCGTGGGGCACATCCCAAGGGGCCTGGCTCTGCAATGCTGGGGATTGGTGACTCAGACACCAGAGCCAGACTCACCCTGCCGCACTGTTGCCACCCGGGCCTCTAGGGGCGCCGCCGGTCATTCAGGGCGAGAGAAGGGCAGGGGCTTCAGAGTCCCCGGTGACCTTCAAAGTCTCACCACGCCAAAATGCTGGTGCCCACGCTCCCGCTCCCCAGCGCCCTCACCTCGACCCGCCCCTCCGTTTGCTGCAGAGCCAGTGGATAGTGCCTGCCGGGCTCCTGGGGGCTAACTGAAAACCTAGGTCGGCCCCGTGGGGCACATCCCAAGGGGTCTGGCTCTGCTATGCTTGGGATTGGTGACTCAGAGCCCCAGAGCCGGACTCGCCCTTCCACACTGTCGCCACCTGGGCAGCTAGGGGAGCCGCCGGTCATTCAGGGTGAGAGAAGTGGCAGGTCCTTCCGAGTTCCCGGTGACCTTCAAAGGCTCCTGGAGCCAAAACGCTGGTGCCCATGCTTCCACTCCCCAGCGCCCTCACCTCGGCCTGCCCCTCCGCTCCCCGCACAGCAGGCGGATCGGGCCTGCCAGCCACCTGGGGGCTAACCCTAACCCTAGGTCGGACCCGAGGGGCCCCTCCCAAGGGGCCTGACGCCACAATGCCGGGGATTGGGGACCCCAAGACTCAGCACCTGACTCACCTGCCGCCCAGCCGCCACTCGGGGGCTTGGGGTGCTGCCGTTCATTCAGGGCAGGAGAAGGGGCAGGGCCCTCAGAGACATGGCGACCTTCAAAGGCCCCGCATGCCAAAACGCCCAGGCCCACCCTCCCACTCACCAGCGCCCTCACCTAGGTCTGCCACTCTGCTCTCCACACAGCTGGCGAATAGGGCCTGCTGGCCTCTTAGGGGCTAAACCTAACTCTAGGTTGGCCCCCGAAGGGCCCCTCCCAAGGGGCCTGGTGCCGCAACACCAGGGATTGGGGACCCCCAAGCCCCAGCGCCCGATGCACCCTGCCGCCCCTCCCCACCTGGGCCGCTAGGGGCGCCGCTGTTCATTCACCTTGGAAGGATGGACAGGGCCCTCCGAATCCCCGCCAATTTTCGAAGGCGCCCCAAATCAAAACACTTGGGCCCAGGCTCATATTCACCAGCACCCTCACCTCAGCCCAACTCTCTGCTCAATGCCCAGGTGGTGTATCGGGCCTGCCGGCCTCCTGGGGGCTAACCCTAACCATAGTTCGGCCCCCGAGGGGCACTTCCCAGGGGCCTGGCGTGACAACGCTGCGGATGGGGACCCCGAGCCCAAGTGCCGGTCTCACCCTGCTGCCCTTCAGCCACCCGAGCCGCTAGAGACCACTGGTCAATCAGGGTGGGAGAATGGGCAGGGCCCCCGGAGTCCCCGCTGACCTTCAAAGGCGCCCCGTGCAAAAACATTGGCTCCATTCCTCCTGCTCCCCAGCGCCCTCAGCCTGGCCCGCCCCTCCGCTTGCTGCAGAGCAAGTGGATAGTGCCTGCCAGGGTCGTGGGGGCTAACTGAAATCCTAGGTAGGCATCGTGGGGCACAAGCCAAGGAGCCTGGCTCTGCAACGCTGGGGATTGGTGATTCAGAGCCCCAGAGCCAGACTCACCCTGCAGCACCATCGCAACCTAGGCCGCTTGGGGCTCTGCCGCACATTCAGGGAGGGAGAATGGACAGGGCCTTGGAGAAACCAGTGACATTTGAAACCTCCCGCGCCAAAATGCAGGGGCCCATGCTCCCGCTCGCCAGAGATTTTACCTCGGACCGAGTACCTCTCGCCGACCAACCAGAGGATTAGGCCTGCCAGCCTCCTGGGTGCTAACTCTAACCCTAGGACTGCCCATGAGGAGCCCCTCCCAAGAGGCCTGGCCCCGCAACGCTGGGGATTGGGGATCCCCGAGCCGCAGCATGGACTCACCCTGCCGCTCCACCGCCAAGGGAGCTGCTAAGGGCGCCACTGGTTATTCAGGGCAGGAGAACGGGCAGGGCCCTTTGAGCCATGGCAACAGTCGAAGGCCCAGGGCGCCAAAACGCTGGGGACCATGCTCCGGCTCTGCATCACCCTCAACTCGGCCCGCACCTCCGCTCTTCGCAGAGCCAGCGATTCGGGCCTGCCGGCCTCCTGGGAGCTAACCCTAACCCTAGGACAGCCCCTGAAGGTCCCTTCCTAAGGGGCCTGGCGCCGCAACGCCAGGGATTAGGGGCCCCCAAGCCCCAGCGCCGGATGCACGCTGCCACCCCAACCCACACAGGCCGCTAGGGGCGCCGCCATTCATTCAGGGTGGGAGAACTGGCAGGGCCCTCCGAACCCCTGCCGACCTTCAGAGGCGCACCGAACCAAAACGCTTGGGCCCAGGCTCATGTTCACCAGCACCCTCACCTCGGCCCAACTCTCCGCTCGACGCACAGGTGGTGTATCGGGCCTGCGGGGCTCCTGGAGGCTAACCCTAACCATAGGTCGGCCACCGAGGGGCACGTCCCAAGGGGCCTGGCGTCGCAACGCTGGGGATGGGGACCCCGAGCTCATGTGCCGCACTCACCCTGCTGCCCTTCAGCCACCCGAGCCGCTAGAGGCCCCGCCGGTCAATCAGGGCAAGAGATCGGGCAGGGCCCTCCGAGCCCACGCTGACCTTTGAAGGCTCTCCACGCAAAAACGTTGGCTCCCAGGATCGTGCTCGCCAGCGCCCTCACCTAGGCCCACCCCACCGCTTGCTTCAGAGCCGGTGGATAGGGCCTGCCGGGCTCCTGGCAGCTAACCAAAACCCTAGGTCGGCCCTGAGGGGACATCCCAAGCGGCCTGGCTCTGCAATGCTGGGGATTGGTGACTCAGAGCCCCAGAGCCGGACTCACCCTGCCGCACTGTCCCCACCTGGGCCGCTAGGGGCGCTGCGGGTCATACAGGGCGAGAGAAGGGCAGGGCCTTCTGAGTCCCAGGTGACCTTCAAAGGCTCCCAGTGCCAAAACGCTGGTGCCCACGCTCCCGCTCCCCAGCGCCTTCACCTCGGGCCGCACCTCAGCTCGCCTCACAGTGTGTGTTTGGGCCTGACGGTCTCCTTGGGGCTAACCCTAACCCTAGGTCGGCCCCCCAGGGGCCCCTCCCAAGGGTTTTGGTGCCACTACTCCAGGGATCTGGAACCCCAAGCCCCATAGCCAGACTCACCCTCCCACAACGCTGCCACCCGGGCCGCGAGGGGCGCCGCCGGTCATTCAGGGCGGGAGAACTGACAGGGCCCTGGAGAAACCGGCGACATTTGAAGCCTCCCACCCCAAAATGCGGGGGCCCACAATCCCGCACCCCAGCGCCTTTACCTCGGCCCGCCCACCTCTCACCGCCCAGCCAGAGGATCTGGCCTGCCGGCCTTATGGGGGCTAACTCTAACCCTGGGTCGGCCCACGAGGAGCCCCTCCCAAGGGGCCTGGCACCACAACGCCGGGGATTGGGGATCCCCGAGCCGCAGCCTGGGATTCACCCTACCGCCCCACTGCCAACGGAGCCACTAGCGGCCTTGCTGGTTGTTCAGGGCAGGAGAAAGGGCAGGGCCCTCCGAGCCATGGCAACATTCAAAGGCCCAGGACGCCAAAACGCTGGGGCCCAGCTCCCGCTCGCCATCGCCCTCAACTCGGCCTGCATCTCCACTCCTCGCACAGCCGGCGGATCAGGCCTGCCGGCCTCCTGGGCGCTAACCCTAACCCTAGGACAGCCCTGAGGGTCGCTTCCTAAGGGGCCTGGCGCCGCAACGCCGGGGATTGGGAACCCCCAAGCCCCAGGGCTGGATGCAACCTGCCGCCCTGCCCCACACGTGCCGCTAGGGGCGCCGCCATTCATTCAGGGTGGGAGAACGGGCAGGGCCCTTCGAACCCCCGCCGACCTTCGAAGGCGCCCCGAACCAAAACGCTTGGGCCCGGGCTCATGTTCACCAGCACCCTCACCTCGGCCCAACTCTCCGCTCGACGCACAGGCGGTGTATCAGGCCTGCTGGCCTCCTGGGGGCTAACCCTAACTGTAGGTCGGCCACGGAGGGGCCCTTCCCAAGTGGCCTGGCGCCACAACGCCGGGAATGGGGACCCCAACCCAAGTGCCGGTCTCACCCTGCTGCCCTTCAGGCACCGGAGCCTCTAGGGGCCCCGCCGGTCATTCAGAGCGGGAGAACGGGCAGGTCCCTCCGAGCCCCCACTGACCTTCGAAGGCCCCCCACACTAACACGCTTGGGCTCATGCTCAGTCTCGCCAGCGCCCTCACCTCGGCCCAACCCTCCGCGTGCCGCACAGCCGCTGATCGGGTCCACCGGCCTCCTGGGGGCTAACCGCAACCCTAGATCGACCCCCGAGGGGCCCCTCCCAAGGGATCTGGCGCCGCAACGCTGGGGATTGGGGACCCCCGAGCCTCAGCACTGGACTCACCCTGCCACCCAGCCGCCACCCGGGGGCTTGGGGTGGTGCCGTTCATTCAGGGCGGGAGCACGGGCAGGGCCCTCCAAGACACGGCGACCTTCAAAGGCCCCCCGCGCCAAAACACTCGGGCCCACGCTCCCGCTCACCAGTGCCCTCACCTCGGTCCGCCACTCCAGTCTCCACACGGCTGGCGAATAGGGCCTGCCGGCATCCTAGGGGCTAAACCTCACCCTAGGTCAGCCTCCGAGGGGCCCCTCCCAAGGGGCCTGGCGCCGCAACGCGGTGGACTGGGGACCCCCGAGCCCTATGCCCGGACTTCCATGCCGCCCCGCCGCCACCTGGGCTGCTAGGGGCGCCGCTGGTCATTCAGGGAGGAGAATGGGCAGGGACGGCCAAGTCCCCGGAGACATTCGAAGGCCCCCGGTGCCAAAACGCTTGGGCCCAGGCTCTTGCTCGCCAGCGCCCTCACCTCGGCCCGCCCCTCCGCTCCATGCACAGCGGGCGGATCCCGCCTGCCGGCCTCCCGGGTGCTAACCCTAACCCTAGGTCGGCCACCCAGGGGCCACTCTCAAGGGTCCTGGAGCCGCTTCGCCGGGGATCGGGAACCTCAAGCCCCAGAGCCACACTCACCCTACCGCAACGCCGCCACCCAGGCCGCTAGGAGCACTGCGGGTCATTCAAGGTGAGAGAAGGGGCAGGGCCTTCCGAGCCCCAGGTGGCCTTCAAAGGCTCCCCGTGCCAAAACGCTGGTGCCCACGCTCCCGCTCCCCAACGCCATCACCTCGGCCCCGCCCTCCGCTCCCCGGACAGTGGCTGGATCCCACCTGCCGGCCTCCTGGGGGCTAACCCTAAAACTAGGTCAGCCACCCAGGGGCCCCTCCCAAGGGTCCTGGTGCCGCTTCGCCGGGGATCGGGAACCTCAAGCCCCAGAGCCAGACTCACCCTGCCGCCACGTCGCACCCGGGCTGCTAGTGGCGCCGCCCGTCATTCAGGGCAGGAGAAGGGACAGGGCCCTGGAGAAACCGGCGATATTTGAAGCCTCCTGCGCCAAAATGCAGGGGCCCACGCTCCCGATCGCCAGAGCCTTTACCTCGGGCCGAACCACCTCTCGCCGCCCAGCCAGAGGATTGGGCCTGCTGGCCTCCTGGGTGCTAACTCTAAACCTAGGTCCGCCCAAGAGGAGCCCCTCCCAAGAGGCCTGGCCCCACAACGCTGGGGATTGGGGATCCCCGAGCCGCAGCATGGACTCACCTTGCCGCTCCACCACCAAGGGAGCTGCTAAGGGCGCCGCTGGTTCTTCAGGGCAGGAGAACGGGCAGGGCCCTTTGAGCCATGGCAACAGTCGAAGGCCCAGGGCGCCAAAACGCTGGGGACCACGCTCCGGCTCTGCATCACCCTCAACTCGGTCCGCACCTCCGCTCTTCTCAGAGCCAGCGATTCGGGCCTGCCGGCCTCCTGGGAGCTAACCCTAACCCTAGGACAGCCCCTGAAGGTCCCTTCCTAAGGGGCCTGGCGCCGCAACGCCAGGGATTAGGGGCCCCCAAGCCCCAGCGCCGGATGCACGCTGCCACCCCAACCCACACAGGCCGCTAGGGGCGCCTCCATTCATTCAGGGTGGGAGAACTGGCAGGGCCCTCCGAACCCCTGCCGACCTTCAGAGGCGCACCGAACCAAAACGCTTGGGCCCAGGCTCATGTTCACCAGCACCCTCACCTCGGCCCAACTCTCCGCTCGACGCACAGGTGGTGTATCGGGCCTGCGGGGCTCCTGGAGGCTAACCCTAACCATAGGTCGGCCACCGAGGGGCACTTCCCAAGGGGCCTGGCGTCGCAACGCTGGGGATGGGGACCCCGAGCTCATGTGCCGCACTCACCCTGCTGCCCTTCAGCCACCTGAGCCGCTAGAGGCCCCGCCGGTCAATCAGGGCAAGAGATCGGGCAGGGCCCTCTGAGCCCACGCTGACCTTTGAAGGCTCCCCGCGCAAAAACGTTGGCTCCCAGGATCCTGCTCGCCAGCGCCCTCACCTAGGCCCACCCCACCGCTTGCTTCAGAGCCGGTGGATAGGGCCTGCCGGGCTCCTGGCAGCTAACCAAAACCCTAGGTCGGCCCTGAGGGGACATCCCAAGCGGCCTGGCTCTGCAATGCTGGGGATTGGTGACTCAGAGCCCCAGAGCCGGACTCACCCTGCCGCACTGTCCCCACCTGGGCCGCTAGGGGCGCCGCGGGTCATAGAGGGCGAGAGAAGGGCAGGGCCTTCTGAGTCCCAGGTGACCTTCAAAGGCTCCCCGTGCCAAAACGCTGGTGCCCACGCTCCCGCTCCCCAGCGCCTTCACCTCGGGCCGCACCTCAGCTCGCCGCACAGTGTGCGGTTGGGCCTGACGGTCTCCTGGGGGCTAACCCTAACCCTAGGTCGGCCCCCCAGGGGCCCCTCCCAAGGGTTTTGGTGCCACTACGCCAGGGATCTGGAACCCCAAGCCCCAAAGCCAGACTCACCCTCCCACAACGCTGCCACCCGGGCCGCGAGGGGCGCCGCCGGTCATTCAGGGCGGGAGAACTGACAGGGCCCTGGAGAAACTGGCGACATTTGAAGCCTCCCACCCCAAAATGCAGGGGCCCACAATCCCGCACCCCAGCGCCTTTACCTCGGCCCGCCCACCTCTCACCGCCCAGCCAGAGGATCTGGCCTGCCGGCCTTATGGGGGCTAACTCTAACCCTGGGTCGGCCCACGAGGAGCCCCTCCCAAGGGGCCTGGCACCACAACGCCGGGGATTGGGGATCCCCTAGCCGCAGCCTCGGATTCACCCTGCTGCCCCACTGCCAACGGAGCCGCTAGGGGCCTTGCTGGTTCTTCAGGGCAGGAGAAAGGGCAGGGCCCTCCGAGCCATGGCAACATTCAAAGGCCCAGGACGCCAAAACGCTGGGGCCCAGCTCCCGCTCGCCATCGCCCTCAACTCGGCCTGCATCTCCACTCCTCGCACAGCCGGCGGATCAGGCCTGCCGGCCTCCTGGGCGCTAACCCTAACCCTAGGACGGCCCCGAGGGTCTCTTCCTAAGGGGCCTGGTGCCACAACGCCGGGGATTGGGAACCCCCAAGCCCCAGCGCTGGATGCACCTTGCCGCCCTGCCCCACACGTGCCGCTAGGGGCGCTGCCATTCATTCAGGGTGGGAGAACGGGCAGGGCCCTTCGAACCCCCGCCGACCTTCGAAGGCGCCCCGAACCAAAACGCTTGGGCCCGGGCTCATGTTCACCAGCACCCTCACCTCGGCCCAACTCTCCGCTCGACGCACAGGCGGTGTATCGGGCCTGCTGGCCTCCTGGGGGCTAACCCTAACTGTAGGTCGGCCACGGAGGGGCCCTTCCCAAGTGGCCTGGCGCCACAACGCCGGGAATGGGGACCCCAACCCAAGTGCCGGTCTCACCCTGCTGCCCTTCAGGCACTGGAGCCTCTAGGGGCCCCGCCGGTCATTCAGAGCGGGAGAACGGGCAGGTCCCTCCGAGCCCCCACTGACCTTCGAAGGCCCCCCGCACTAACACGCTTGGGCTCATGCTCAGTCTCGCCAGCGCCCTCACCTCAGCCCGCCCCTCCACTCCATGCACAGCAGGCGGATCCCGCCTGCCGGCCTCCCGGGTGCCAACCCTAACCCTAGGTCGGCCACCCAGGGGCCCCTCCCAAGGGTCCTCGTGCCGCTTCGCCGGGGATCCGGAACCCCAAACCCCAGAGCCACACTCACCCTACCGCAACGCCGCCACCCAGGCCGCTAGGAGCACTGCGGGTCATTCAGGGCGAGAGAAGGGGCAGGGCCTTCTGAGCCCCCGGTGGCCTTCAAAGGCTCCCCCTGCCAAAACGCTGGTGCCCACGCTCCCGCTCCCCAACGCCCTCACCTCGGCCCCGCCCTCCGCTCACCGGACAGTGGCCGGATCCCACCTGCCGGCCTCCTGGGCGCTAACCCTAACCCTAGGTCAGCCACCCAGGGGCCCCTCCCAAGGGTCCTGGTGCCGCTACACTGGGGATCAGGGACCCCAAGACCCAGAGCCAGACTCACCCTGCCGCCACGTCGCCACCCGGGACGCTAGTGGCGCCGCCCGTCATTCAGGGCGGGAGAAGGGACAGGGCCCTGGAGAAACCGGGATATTTGAAGACTCCTGCGCCAAAATGCAGGGGCCCACGCTCCCGATCGCCAGCGCCTTTACCTCGGGCCGCCCACCTCTCGCCGCCCAGCCAGAGGATTGGGCCTGCTGGCCTCCTGGGTGCTAACTCTAAACCTAGGTCCGCCCAAGAGAAGCCCCTCCCAAGAGGCCTGGCCCCGCAACGCTGGGGATTGGGGATCCACGAGCCGCAGCATGGACTCACCCTGCCGCTCCACCGCCAAGGGAGCTGCTAAGGGCGCCGCTGGTTCTTCAGGGCAGGAGAACGGGCAGGGCCCTTTGAGCCATGGCAACAGTCGAAGGCCCAGGGCGCCAAAACGCTGGGGACCACGCTCCCGCTCTGCATCACCCTCAACTCGGCCCGCACCTCCGCTCTTCGCAGAGCCAGGGACTCGGGCCTGCCGGCCTCCTGGGAGCTCACCCTAACCCTAGGACAGCCCCTGAAGGTCCCTTCCTAAGGGGCCTGGCGCCGCAACGCCAGGGATTGGGGGCCCCCAAGCCCCAGCGCCGGATGCACGCTGCCACCCCAACCCACACAGGCCGCTAGGGGCGCCGCCATTCATTCAGGGTGGGAGAACTGGCAGGGCCCTCCTAACCCCTGCCGACCTTCGAAGGCGCACCGAACCAAAACGCTTGGGCCCAGGCTCATGTTCACCAGCACCCTCACCTCGGCCCAACTCTCCGCTCAACGCACAGGTGGTGTATCGGGCCTGCGGGGCTCCTGGAGGCTAACCCTAACCATAGGTCGGCCACCGAGGGGCACTTCCCAAGGGGCCTGGCGTCGCAACGCTGGGGATGGGGACCCCGAGCTCATGTGCCGCACTCACCCTGCTGCCCTTCAGCCACCCGAGCCGCTAGAGGCCCCGCCGGTCAATCAGGGCAAGAGATCGGGCAGGGCCCTCCGAGCCCACGCTGACCTTTGAAGGCTCCCCGCGCAAAAACGTTGGCTCCCAGGATCCTGCTCGCCAGCGCCCTCACCTAGGCCCACCCCACCGCTTGCTTCAGAGCCGGTGGATAGGGCCTGCCGGGCTCCTGGCAGCTAACCAAAACCCTAGGTCGGCCCTGAGGGGACATCCCAAGCGGCCTGGCTCTGCAATGCTGGGGATTGGTGACTCAGAGCCCCAGAGCCGGACTCACCCTGCCGCACTGTCCCCACCTGGGCCGCTAGGGGCGCCGCGGGTCATAGAGGGCGAGAGAAGGGCAGGGCCTTCTGAGTCCCAGGTGACCTTCAAAGGCTCCCCGTGCCAAAACGCTGGTGCCCACGCTCCCGCTCCCCAGCGCCTTCAGCTCGGGCCACACCTCAGCTGGCCGCACAGTGTGCGGTTGGGCCTGACGGTCTCCTGGGGGCTAACCCTAACCCTAGGTCGGCCCCCCAGGGGCCCCTCCCAAGGCTTTTGGTGCCACTACGCCAGGGATCTGGAACCCCAAGCCCCAAAGCCAGACTCACCCTCCCACAACGCTGCCACCCGGGCCGCGAGGGGCGCCGCCGGACATTCAGGGCGGGAGAACTGACAGGGCCCTGGAGAAACCGGCGACATTTGAAGCCTCCCACCCCAAAATGCAGGGGCCCACAATCCCGCACCCCAGCGCCTTTACCTCGGCCCGCCCACCTCTCACCGCCCAGCCAGAGGATCTGGCCTGCCGGCCTTATGGGGGCTAACTCTAACCCTGGGTCGGCCCACGAGGAGCCCCTCCCAAGGGGCCTGGCACCACAACGCCGGGGATTGGGGATCCCCGAGCCGCAGCCTGGGATTCACCCTGCCGCCCCACTGCCAACGGAGCCGCTAGGGGCCTTGCTGGTTCTTCAGGGCAGGAGAAAGGGCAGGGCCCTCCGAGCCATGGCAACATTCAAAGGCCCAGGACGCTAAAACGCTGGGGCCCAGCTCCCGCTCGCCATCGCCCTCAACTCGGCCTGCATCTCCACTCCTCGCACAGCCAGCGGATCGGGCCTGCAGGCCTCCTGGGCGCTAACCCTAACCCTAGGATGAAGCGAGCGTCGCTTCCTAAGGGGCCTGGCGCCGCACCGCCAGGGATTGGGAACCCCCAAGCCCCAGCGCTGGATGCACCTTGCCGCCCTGCCCCACACGTGCCGCTAGGGGCGCTGCCATTCATTCAGGGTGGGAGAACGGGCAGGGCCCTTCGAACCCCCGCCGACCTTCGAAGGCGCCCCGAACCAAAACGCTTGGGCCCGGGCTCATGTTCACCAGCACCCTCACCTCGGCCCAACTCTCCGCTCGACGCACAGGCGGTGTATCGGGCCTGCTGGCCTCCTGGGGGCTAACCCTAACTGTAGGTCGGCCACGGAGGGGCCCTTCCCAAGTGGCCTGGCGCCACAACGCCGGGAATGGGGACCCCAACCCAAGTGCCGGTCTCACCCTGCTGCCCTTCAGGCACTGGAGCCTCTAGGGGCCCCGCCGGTCATTCAGAGCGGGAGAACGGGCAGGTCCCTCCGAGCCCCCACTGACCTTCGAAGGCCCCCCGCACTAACACGCTTGGGCTCATGCTCAGTCTCGCCAGCGCCCTCACCTCAGCCCGCCCCTCCACTCCACGCACAGCAGGCGGATCCCGCCTGCCGGCCTCCCGGGTGCCAACCCTAACCCTAGGTCGGCCACCCAGGGGCCCCTCCCAAGGGTCCTGGTGCCGCTTCGCCGGGGATCCGGAACCCCAAACCCCAGAGCCACACTCACCCTACCGCAACGCCGCCACCCAGGCCGCTAGGAGCACTGCGGGTCATTCAGGGCGAGAGAAGGGGCAGGGCCTTCCGAGCCCCCGGTGGCCTTCAAAGGCTCCCCCTGCCAAAACGCTGGTGCCCACGCTCCCGCTCCCCAACGCCCTCACCTCGGCCCCGCCCTCCGCTCACCGGACAGTGGCCGGATCCCACCTGCCGGCCTCCTGGGCGCTAACCCTAACCCTAGGTCAGCCACCCAGGGGCCCCTCCCAAGGGTCCTGGTGCCGCTACACTGGGGATCAGGGACCCCAAGACCCAGAGCCAGACTCACCCTGCCGCCACGTCGCCACCCGGGACGCTAGTGGCGCCGCCCGTCATTCAGGGCGGGAGAAGGGACAGGGCCCTGGAGAAACCGGGATATTTGAAGACTCCTGCGCCAAAATGCAGGGGCCCACGCTCCCGATCGCCAGCGCCTTTACCTCGGGCCGCCCACCTCTCGCCGCCCAGCCAGAGGATTGGGCCTGCTGGCCTCCTGGGTGCTAACTCTAAACCTAGGTCCGCCCAAGAGGAGCCCCTCCCAAGAGGCCTGGCCCCACAACGCTGGGGATTGGGGATCCACGAGCCGCAGCATGGACTCACCCTGCCGCTCCACCGCCAAGGGAGCTGCTAAGGGCGCCGCTGGTTCTTCAGGGCAGGAGAACGGGCAGGGCCCTTTGAGCCATGGCAACAGTCGAAGGCCCAGGGCGCCAAAACGCTGGGGACCACGCTCCCGCTCTGCATCACCCTCAACTCGGCCCGCACCTCCGCTCTTCGCAGAGCCAGGGACTCGGGCCTGCCGGCCTCCTGGGAGCTCACCCTAACCCTAGGACAGCCCCTGAAGGTCCCTTCCTAAGGGGCCTGGCGCCGCAACGCCAGGGATTGGGGGCCCCCAAGCCCCAGCGCCGGATGCACGCTGCCACCCCAACCCACACAGGCCGCTAGGGGCGCCGCCATTCATTCAGGGTGGGAGAACTGGCAGGGCCCTCCTAACCCCTGCCGACCTTCGAAGGCGCACCGAACCAAAACGCTTGGGCCCAGGCTCATGTTCACCAGCACCCTCACCTCGGCCCAACTCTCCGCTCAACGCACAGGTGGTGTATCGGGCCTGCGGGGCTCCTGGAGGCTAACCCTAACCATAGGTCGGCCACCGAGGGGCACTTCCCAAGGGGCCTGGCGTCGCAACGCTGGGGATGGGGACCCCGAGCTCATGTGCCGCACTCACCCTGCTGCCCTTCAGCCACCCGAGCCGCTAGAGGCCCCGCCGGTCAATCAGGGCAAGAGATCGGGCAGGGCCCTCCGAGCCCACGCTGACCTTTGAAGGCTCCCCGCGCAAAAACGTTGGCTCCCAGGATCCTGCTCGCCAGCGCCCTCACCTAGGCCCACCCCACCGCTTGCTTCAGAGCCGGTGGATAGGGCCTGCCGGGCTCCTGGCAGCTAACCAAAACCCTAGGTCGGCCCTGAGGGGACATCCCAAGCGGCCTGGCTCTGCAATGCTGGGGATTGGTGACTCAGAGCCCCAGAGCCGGACTCACCCTGCCGCACTGTCCCCACCTGGGCCGCTAGGGGCGCCGCGGGTCATAGAGGGCGAGAGAAGGGCAGGGCCTTCTGAGTCCCAGGTGACCTTCAAAGGCTCCCCGTGCCAAAACGCTGGTGCCCACGCTCCCGCTCCCCAGCGCCTTCAGCTCGGGCCACACCTCAGCTGGCCGCACAGTGTGCGGTTGGGCCTGACGGTCTCCTGGGGGCTAACCCTAACCCTAGGTCGGCCCCCCAGGGGCCCCTCCCAAGGCTTTTGGTGCCACTACGCCAGGGATCTGGAACCCCAAGCCCCAAAGCCAGACTCACCCTCCCACAACGCTGCCACCCGGGCCGCGAGGGGCGCCGCCGGACATTCAGGGCGGGAGAACTGACAGGGCCCTGGAGAAACCGGCGACATTTGAAGCCTCCCACCCCAAAATGCAGGGGCCCACAATCCCGCACCCCAGCGCCTTTACCTCGGCCCGCCCACCTCTCACCGCCCAGCCAGAGGATCTGGCCTGCCGGCCTTATGGGGGCTAACTCTAACCCTGGGTCGGCCCACGAGGAGCCCCTCCCAAGGGGCCTGGCACCACAACGCCGGGGATTGGGGATCCCCGAGCCGCAGCCTGGGATTCACCCTGCCGCCCCACTGCCAACGGAGCCGCTAGGGGCCTTGCTGGTTCTTCAGGGCAGGAGAAAGGGCAGGGCCCTCCGAGCCATGGCAACATTCAAAGGCCCAGGACGCCAAAACGCTGGGGCCCACGCTCCCGCTCGCCATCGCCCTCAACTTGGCCTGCATCTCCACTCCTCGCACAGCCGGCGTATTGGGCCTACAGGCCTCCTGGGCGCTAACTCTAACCCTACGACGGCTCCGAGCATCGCTTCCTAAGGGGCCTGGCGCCGCAACGCCGGGGATTGGGAACCCCCAAGCCCCAACGCTGGATGCACCCTGCCGCCCCGCCTCACACGTGCCGCTAGGGGCGCCGCCATTCATTCAGGGTGGGAGAACGGGCAAGGCCCTTCGAATCCCCGCTGACCTTCGAAGGTGCCCCTAACCAAAACGCTTGGGCCCAGGCTCATGTTCACCAGCACCCTCACCTCGGCCCAACTGTCCGCTCGACGCGCAGGTGGTGTATCGGGCCTGCTGGCCTCCTGGGGGTTAACCCTAATTGTAGGTCGGCCACAGAGGGGCCCTTCCCAAGTGCCCTGGCCCCACAACGCCGGGAATGGGGACCCCAACCCAAGTGACGGACTCACCCTGCTGCCTTTCAGGCACCAGAGCCTCTAGGGGACCCGCCGGTCATTCAGAGCGGGAGAACATGCAGGTCCCTACGAGCCCCCACCGACCTTCGAAGGCCCCCCGCATTAAAACGCTTGTGCTCATGCTCAGTCTCGCCAGCGCCCTCACCTCAGCCCAACCCTCCGCGTGCGGCATAGCCGCTGATCGGGTCCACCATCCTCCTGGGGGCTAACCGTAACCCTAGATCGACCCCCGAGGGGCCCCTCCCAAGGGATCTGGCGCCGCAACGCTGGGGATTGGGGACCCCCGAGCCTCAGCACTGGACTCACCCTGCCACCCAGCCGCCACACGGGGGCTTGGGGTGGTGCCGTTCATTCAGGGCGGGAGCACGGGCAGGGCCCTCCAAGACACGGCGACCTTCAAAGGCCCCCCGCGCCAAAACACCCGGGCCCACGCTCCCGCTCACCAGTGCCCTCACCTCGGTCCGCCACTCCAGTCTCCACACAGCTGGCGAATAGGGCCTGCTGGCATCCTAGGGTCTAAAGCTAACCCTAAGTCAGCCTCCGAGGGGCCGCTCCCAAGGGGCCTGGCGCCGCAACACAGTGGACTGGGGACCCCCGAGCCCTATGCCCGGACTTACATGCTGCCCCGCCGCCACCTGGGATGCTAGGGGTGTCGCCGGTTATTCAGGGAGGAGAATGGGCAGGGCCCGCCGAGTCCCTGGAGACATTCGAAGGCCCCCGGTGCCAAAACGCTTTGGCCCAGGCTCTTGCTCGCCAGCGCCCTCACCTCGGCCCGCCCCTCCGCTCCACGCACAGCGGGCGGATCCCGCCTGCCAGCCTCCCGGGTGCTAACCCTAACCTTAGGTCGGCCACCCAGGGGCCCCTCCAAAGGTCCTGGTGCTGCTACACTGGGGATCAGGGACCCCAAGACCCAGAGCCAGACTCTCCCTGCCGCAACTTCGCCACCCGGGCCGCTAGTGGCGCCGCCCGTCATTCAGGGCGGGAGAAGGGACAGGGCCCTGGAGAAACTGGCGATATTTGAAGCCTACTGCGCCAAAATGCAGGGGCCCACGCTCCCGATCGCCAGCGCCTTTACCTCGGGCCGCCCACCTCTCGCAGCCCAGCCAGAGGATTGGGCCTGCTGGCCTCCTGGGTGCTAACTCTAAACCTAGGTCCGCCCACGAGGAGCCCCTCCCAAGAGGCCTGGCCCCGCAACGCTGGGGATTGGGGATCCCCGAGTTGCAGCATGGACTCACCCTGCCGCTCCACTGCCAAGGGAGCTGCTAAGGGCGCCGCTGGTTATTCAGGGCAGGAGAACGGGCAGGGCCCTTTGAGCCATGGCAACAGTCGAAGGCCCAGGGCGCCAAAACGCTGGGGACCACGCTCCCGCTCTGCATCACCCTCAACTCGGCCCGCACCTCCGCTCTTCGCAGAGCCAGCGACTTGGGCCTGCCGGCCTCCTGGGAGCTAACCCTAACCCTAGGACAGCCCCTGAAGGTCCCTTCCTAAGGGGCCTGGCGCTGCAACGCCAGGGATTGGGAGCCCCCAAGCCCCAGCGCCGGATGCACGCTGCCACCCCAACCCACACAGGCCGCTAGGGGCGCCGCCATTCATTCAGGGTGGGAGAACTGGCAGGGCCCTCCGAACCCCTGCCGACCTTCGAAGGCGCACCGAACCAAAACGCTTGGGCCCAGGCTCATGTTCACCAGCACCCTCACCTCGGCCCAACTCTCCGCTCGACGCACAGGTGGTGTATCGGGCCTGCGGGGCTCCCGGAAGCTAACACTAACCATAGGTTGGCGACCGAGGGGCACTTCCCAAGGGGCCTGGCGTCGCAACGCTGGGGATGGGGACCCCGAGCCCATGTGCCGCACTCACCCTGCTGCCCTTCAGCCACCCGAGCCGCTAGAGGCCCCACCGGTCAATCAGGGCAAGAGATCGGGCAGGGCCCTCCGAGCCCACGCTTACTTTTGAAGGCTCCCCGCGCAAAAACGTTGGCTCCCAGGATCCTGCTCGCCAGCGCCCTCACCTAGGCCCACCCCACCGCTTGCTTCAGAGCCCGTGGATAGGGCCTGCCGGGCTCCTGGAAGCTAACCAAAACACTAGGTCGGGCCTGAGGGGACATCCCAAGCGGCCTGGATTTGCAATGCTGGGGCTTGGTGACTCAGAGCCCCAGAGCCGGACTCACCCTGCCGCACTGTCCCCACCTGGGCCGCTAGGGGCGCCGCGGTTCATAGAGGGCGAGAGAAGGGCATGGCCTTCTGAGCCACCTGTAACCTTCAAAGGCTCCCCGTGCTAAAACCCTGGTGCCCATGCTCCCGCTCCCAAGCACCCTTACCTCGGCCCGCACTACCGCTCACCGCACAGTGTGTGGATTGGGCCTGATGTTCTCCTTGGGGATAACCCTAACCCTATGTCGCCCCCCAAGGGGCCCCTCCCAAGGGTCCTGGTGCCACTACGCCAGGGATCTGGGACCCCAAGCCCCAGAGCCAGACTCACCCTCCCACAACGCTGCCACCCGGGCCTCTAGGGGCTCTGCCGTTCATTCAGGGCGGGAGAAGAGACAGGGCCCTGGAGAAACCAGAGATATTTGAAGCCTCCAGCGCCAAAATGCAGGGGCCCACGATCTCGCTCCCCAGCGCCCTCACCTCAGCCCACCCCTCCGCTAGCCCCACAGCCATCTTATCGGGCCTGCCGGCCTCCTGGGGGCTAACCCTAACCCTAGGTCGGCCCCCGAAGGGCACTCCCAAAGGGCCTGGCACCACGATTTCGGAGATTGAGGACCCCCAAGCCCCAGCGATGTACTCAACCTGCCCCTCCGCCGCCACCCGGGCCACTTGGGGCGCCACCGGTCATTCAGGGTGGGGGAACGGGCAGGGCCCTCCGAGCCCCCGGCGACATTTATAGGTCCCCCGCGCCAACACGCTGAAGCCCATGCTCCCGCTCTACAGCACCCTCACCTTGGCCCGCCCCCCCTCTAGCCACACAGCTGGTGGATCCGGCCTCCCGGGCTCCTTGGGGCTAACGGTAACCCTAGATGGGCCCCAGAGTGTCCCCTCCCAAGAGGCTTGGTGCCGCAATGGCAGGGATTGGGGACCCGCAAGCCCCAGTGCCGGGTTCACCCTGCCGCCCTGCCGCCACGCGGGCCGCTAGGAGCGCCTCCAGGCATTCAGGGCGGGATAACAGGCAGGGCCCTCTGAGCCTCCGGTGAAATAAGAAGGCCCCCCACGCCAAAACACTGGGTACCACGCTACTGCTCAACTGCGCCCTACCACGGTCAATCCCTCCTCCGCTCACTGCACAGCCTGCGGATCCAGACTGCTGGCCTCCTGGGGGTTAACCTAACCCTAGGACAGTCCCCGAGGGGCCCCTCCCAAGGGGCCTGGCGCCTCAACGCTGGGGATTGGGGAAACCCAAGCACTAGTGCAGGACTGACCCTGCCACCCTGCTGCCACCCGGGGCGCTAGGGGGGTCGCTGGTCCTTCATGGCGGGAGAAGGAGCAGGGCCCTCCGAGCCCCCTGCGACATTCGAAAGCCCACCGAGCCAAAATGTTGGGGCCCACGCTTCCGTTCGCCAGCGACCTCACCTTGGCCCACCCCCCCATTCACCACAGAGCCCGTGGATTGAGCCTGCCGGCCTCCTGGGGGATAACCCTAACCCTAGGTCGGCCCCCAAGGGGCTCCTCCCAAAGGGACTGCCGCCGATCGCCAGGGATTGGAGACCCCCGAGTCGCAATGCTGGACTCACCATTCCGCCCCGCCCACACCGGGCCGCTAGGGTACCACCAATCATTCAGGGCGGGAGAACGGGCAGGGCCCTCCCTGCCCCGGTGACCTTCGAAGGCCCCCAGCGCCAAAACGCTGGGACCCACTCTCCTGCTCGCCAGCGCCCTGATCTTCGACCACGCCTCCATTCGCCCCAGACTGCGGATCGTGCCTGCCAGCCTCCAGGAGCTAACCTTTACCCTAGTTCGGCCCCCAAGGGGCCCCGCCCAAGGGGCCTGGTGCCGCAACGCCTGGCATTGGGGACCCCCGAGCCTCAGCACCAGACCCACCCTGCAGCCCCGCCACCACTCGGGTTGCTAGGGGAGCCGCCACTCATTCAGGGCGGGAGAACGGGCAGGGCCCTCCGAGTCCCCGGCGACATTCGAGGGCCCCCGGTGCCAAAACTTTGGCTACGACCTTCCAGCTCGCCAGTGCCCTCACCAAGGCCCACCCCTCCGCTCGCTGCACAGCTGGCATATGGGGCCTGCTGGCCTCCTGGGGGCTAACCCTAACCCTAGGTTGGCCCCAGAGGGGCCCCTCCCAAGGGGACTGATGACCAACGCGGGGATTGGGGACACCTGAGCCGCAGCGCCGGACTCACCCTGCCAACCCGTCAACATCGGGCCCGCTGGGGAGTCGCTGGTCTTTCAGGGTGGGAGAATGGGCAGGGCCCTCGAGACTCCGGTGATTTGGAAGGCCATCCGCGCCAAAACGCTGGGGCCCACGCTGGAGCTCGCCAGCGCCCTCACCTCATCCCGCCCCTCCACTCTCTGCACAGCTGGCGGATCAGGCCTACTGGCCTCCTGGGGGCTAACTCTAATCCTAGGTCGGCCCCAGAGGGGCCCCTCTGAAGGGGCCTGCCGCCACAGCGCCGGGGATTGGGGACCCTCGAGTCGTAATGCTGGACTCTCCCTGCTGCCCCGCTGACACCAGTGGTGCTAGGGCGCCACCGGTCGTTTTGGGCGGGAGAACAGGCAAGGCCTTCTGAGCCCCGGTGAACATTGAAGGCCCCCAGCACCAAAACACTGGGGCCTACGCTCCTATCGCCAGCGCCCTCACCTAGGACCGCGACTCCATTTGCCTCAAGACGGTGGATTGGGCCTGCCGGCCTCCTGAGGGCTAATTCTAACCCTACATCGGCCCCAGAGGGGCCCTTCCGAGGGGCCTGGCACTGCAACGTCGGGTATAGGGAAGCCGGAGCCTCAGCACCGGACTCCCCCTGCCGCCCCGCCATCACACAGGCCGCTAGGGGCGCTGCCGGTCAACCAGGTGAGAGAAGGGGCAGGGCCCTCCAAGTCCAGGTGACCTTCGAAGGCCCCCGCTCCAAAACGCTTGGGCCCACGCTCCCGCTCGCCAGGGCACTCACCTCGGCCCGCCCCTCTGCTCGCCGCTCAGCAGGCGGATTGGGCCTGCCGGGCTCCTGGGGGCTAAACCTAACCCTAGGTTGGCCACTGAGGGGCCCCTCCCAAGGGGCCTGTCGCCGCAACACCAGGGATTGATGACCCCCAAGCCCCAGCGCCAGACTCACCCTGCCACCCCGCTGGCACCCATGCCACTAGGGGCGCCACCGGTCATTCAGGGCGGGAGAATGGGCAGGGCCCTCCGAGTCCCGGTGAACATCTAAGGGCCCAAGCACCAAAATGCTTGGGCCAATGCTCCCGCTCACCAGCGCCCTCACCTCGACCCGCCCCTCTGCTCGCCAAACAGCCAGCGGATCGGGACTGCCAGCCTCCTGGGGGCTAACCCTAACCTTAGGTTGGCCCCCAAGGGGAACCTCCCAAGGGGCCTGGCGCAGCAACGCCAGGGATTGGGGACCCCCGAGCCCCAGCGCCATACTCACCATGCCGCCCCGCCACGACCCAGGTCACTAGGGGCGCCTCTGGCCATTCAGGGCGGGAGAACCGGCAGGGCCATCCAATCCCCAGGCGACCTTCCAAGGCCCCCGCGCCAAAATGCATGGGCCCCCGCCCCAGCTCGCCACCGCCCTCACCTCGGCCTGGCCCTCCGCTATCGCACAGCTGGCGGATCATGTCTACCGGACTCCTGGGTGCTAACAGTAACCCTAGGACGGCCCCAGGGGCCCCTCCCAAGGGCCCTTGCGCTGCAACGCATGGCATTGGGGACCCCCAAACTGCAGTGTCAGACTCACACTGCCACCCCGCCACGACCCAGGCCGCTAGGGGCTCCGCCGGCCATTCAGGGCGGGAGAATGCGCAGGGCCCTCCGAGCCTCTAGTGGTGTTCAAAAGTCCCCTGCGCCAAAACGCGGGATACCATACTCCTGCTCGCCAGCGCCCCCAATCGTCCCACTCCCCCACTCGCCGCACAGCCGGCGCATCTGTCCTGCTGGCCCACTGGGGTCTAACCGTAACCCTAAACCCTAAGCCCTAACCTTAAACCTTAAACCTTAACCCCTAATCCTAACCCTAACCCCTAACACTTACCCTAACCCTAACCCTACCCTAAACCTAACCCTAAACCCTAATCCTTAAACCGTAAACCCTAACATTAACACTAAACCCTAAACCCTAACCCCTAACCCTAATCCCGAAACCCTAAACACTAAACCCTAACCTTAACCACTAAACCCAAACCCTAACCCTAAACCCTAACCCAACCCCGACCCCTACCATACTCCTAACCTTACCCCTAACCCTACCCCTTCAGCTAACCCTACCCGTAAACCGTAACCTAAACCTAACCCTAACCCTAACCTGTACCCTAACCCTAACCGTAACCCTAACACGTACTCTAACACATACCCTAACCCTAACCCTAAACTGTACACTAACCCGTAATTTAAACCGTACCCTAAACCTAACCGTAACCCTAACAAGTACCCTAACCCATACCCTAACTTTAACACTAAACCCTAAACCCTGACCCTAACCCATATCCTAACTCGTACCATAATCCGTACCCTAACGCTACCTGTACACTAACCCTAACCAGTACCCTTACCTTAACCTTAACCCATACCCTTACCTTAACCTTAACCCATACCCTAACCCGTACCCTAACCCATACCCTAACCCGTACCCTATCTCTAAGCCGGACCCTAACCCATAGCCTAACCCATACCTAACCCTAACCTGTACCCTAACCCGTACCCTAACCCATACCCTAACCCTAAACTGTACCCAATCCCTATCCCTAACCCATTCCCTGACCCGTACCCTAACCATAACCCGTACCCTAAGCCATACCCAAATCCGTACGCAAACATTTACCCTAAACCGTACCCTAACCCGTACCCTAAACCGTACCCTAATGCGTACACTAACCCATACCCTAACCCTGACCCGTACCCTAAACCTAACCCGTACTCCAACCCAAACCCTAACCCTAAACCCAAACCCAAAACCCTAACCCGTACCCTAAACCCTAATCTGTACCCTAACCCATAACCTCTAACCTGTAACCCCTAAACCCAACCCTAACCCGTACCTTCTCCTTACCCTAACCCTAAACCCTACCCTAACCCATACCCTAACCGTAACCCATACCCTAACCTTAACCCATACCCTAATCCGTACCCTAACCCCGGGAATTGGGTACACATGAGCCCCACCACAGGACTCAGCCTGCCACCCCTCAGGAAACCATGCCCCTTGGGGTGCCGCAGAGCATCCTGTGCAGAAGAACTGGTAGGGCCCCCCTGAGCCCCCAGAGATCCTCGGCGGCCCCCTACACCCCAACCCTGAGGCCCATGCTCATCCCGCCCCACGCCTTCCCTTCAGCTTGCCACCGAGCTCGACGCAGAGCCGGCAGATCAGGCCTGCCGGGTTCCTGAGGCCTAGACCTGACCCTAGGTCCGCTGGGTAGGGCCCCTCCCCTGGGGCCCAGTGCCGCAGCCCCAGGGACTGGGGACACCTGAGCCCCACTGCAGGACAAAGCCTGCCAGCCCGCAGGAAACCGTGTGCCCTGGGAGGCCATAGAGCATTCAGGGCAGGAGAACCAGTAGGGCCTTCCTGAGACACTAGCGAACTTCGGTGGCCTCCCAACGCCAACCGTGAGGCCCACGCTCACCCTCCCCACACCCTCACCTCAGCCCGTGTAACTAGCCATACAGCCAGCAGATCGGGCCTGCGGGGCTCCTGGGCCTAAACCTAGCCCTAGGTCGGCTGTGGGTGTGGGGGCCTCCCCAGGAGCCTTACACCGCAGCCCAGGGGAATTGGGATACCTGTGCCCCACTGCAGGACTCAGCTTGCCACCTGACAGGAAACCGTGCCCCTTGGGGCTCTACGGAGCCTACAGGGCACGAGAACTTGGGGAGGCCCCTGGAGCCCATCCCCATCCTTTGGCAGCCCCCCATGCCCCAACCCTGAGGCCCATGCTCACCCTCCCCCATGGCCTCCTCTCAGCCCTCCACAGAGCTCGCCGCACAGCTTGCATATATTCCCTGCCGGGCTCCTGGACCCTAACCCTTACCCTAGGTTGGCCACAGAGGGGCCCCTCCCCAGGGCCCTGGCACCCCACTCCGGGGGATTGGAGACACCCAAGCCCCACTGTAGGACTCAGCCTGCAGCCCACAGAAAACTGTACCATTTGGGGGCACAACAGAGCATTCAGGGCAAGAGAATTGGGGCACCCCCTGAGAGCCCCTTCTGGTGAACCCCGACCTTTGTGGGCCCTTCCAGATGAAACCCCAAGGCTCACACTCACCCGCCCTTGTGCCCTCATCTCACTCAGCCTGGGAGTTCTCTGAGTACTGGGCAGTTCGGACCTGCTGTCTCTTGAGGCCTAACCTAACCCTGGGTCTTCTGCTGAGGGTCCCTCCCCGTTTGCCTGCCTCCAAGGCACAAGGCATTGGGCTCACCTCTGCAAGACCAGAGGACTCAGCCTGCCCCACAGCAGGAAACTGTCCATTTGGGGCTGCAGCAAGGATTCATAGGAAAATCGGAGGTCCCCCATCAGCCCATCCCAGGCAACCCCCACTTTCAGAGATCTCCCCGGATCCAATTAGTAGCTTCACACTGACCTTTAAACTTGCTCTCCACGGAGATCTTTTGAAATTCTCCACACTTCCAACCAATGGCATCATCCAGCTTCAGTGCCTTCCCCAGCTTTAGGTCTTGAGATAGATTAAAATGGGAAGTCATTTCACTGATAACGACGTACTGGTGATCAAAAGATTCATGCATAAATGCTTCATATCACTTGGCTTCAGGGAAATACAAATCTAAACCCCTATAGATGCCATATCACACGAGGCCGAATATCTAAAAATAAGAAGACATGAAACTATACATTTTGGAGAGGATATGGAGAAACGGGAACCCTCTTACACCCCTGTACGAATGCAGTCCGGTACAGCCACTCTTGAAAATGGTACAGAATTTCCTCAAGAAGTTATAAATAAAGCTACCCTATGTCCCAGCAATTGCACTACTGGGTATTTACCCCTAGAGACAGAGGTAGTGAAGACGGGACACATGCACACCAGTGTTCATAGCAGCAATATCCATAATAGACAAGCTGCGGAAGGAGTGCAGATGACCATGGATAGATGAATGGATAAAGAAGATGTGGATCATATATATAATGGGATATTACTCAGCCATCAGATAGGATGAATACTTACCATCACACCGACCTGGGTGGAGCTGGAGGGTATTATGCTGAGTGGAATAAGTCAATGAAAGAAAGACAATGATCATAGGCTTTCACTCCTATGTGGAATATCAGAAACAAGGAAGAAGACCATAGGGGAAGGAAGGGAAAATAGAATGGGAAGTCATCAGAGAGGGAGAAAACCCATGATGGACTCTTAACTATCGCAAGAAACTGATGATTGTTGGAGGAGAAGTTGGGGGGGGGGTAACTGGGTGAGTAGCATTAAGGAGGTCACACGATACAATGAGCACTGGGTGATACACACGACAGAAAATTTATTGAAGACTACATCTGAAACGAATGATGTACTGTAAGTTGGCTAACTGAATTTAAATTAAAGAACAAAAGACCTCGAATAAACAATCCTAAACATTTGTATGGAACCACTAAAGATTCCGAACAGACAGTGCAATGTGGAAAAGAAAAACAAAGCTGGAGGACTCACTATTTCAGATTTCAGGTTATACTACAAAGCTGCAGTCATCCTAACAAGACAGTACGGCACAAAAATAGACACAGCGACCAAAGGAACAGGATACAAGTTCAGACAGAAACCCACAATTATGTGGTCCATGAATCTTCCACAAAGCAAGCAACGATATCAAAAGGGAAAAGGACAGTCTCTACAACAAATGGTGTTGGGAAAACTAGACAGCTACGCACAAAAGAATGAAATTAGACTGCTTTCTTACACAATACAGACAAACACAAAACAGTTTCAAGACCTCAATATGAGACCTGAATCCATAAAAATCCTACAGGAGGGAAGACAGTAACTTCTTGACATGGACCATACCAACGTTTTTCTAGACTGTGTCCTGAGGTAAAGGAAAGTAAAGCAAAAATAAACTATTGGGAATACAGCAAAATAAAAAGTTTCCACACGGCAGAAGAACAATGAAAACGTAAAAATAATAAGACAACCTACTCAAAGGGAGAAGATATTTGCAAAGATCATATGCAATAAAGGGATAGTGTCCAAAACATATACAACTGATACTACTCAACCCCCAAAAAACAAATAATCCAGTTTAAAAATAGGCAGAAGACATGGACAGACATTTCTCCAAAGAAGAAATACAAATGGCCAACAGTCCCGTGAAAAGATGTTCACCATCACCCATCATCAGGAAAATGTAAACCCAAAGGACAATGAGGTAATACCTCAAACCTGTCAGAATGGCTAACATCAAAAGCACAGCAAAGAGCAGGTGTTGGGAGGATGTGGATAAAGGGGAATCCTCGTGAACTGTGGGTTGGAATGCAAGCTGTGGTGGCCACCGTGGAAAACAGTATGAAGGTTCCTCAAAAATTAAATATAGAACTACCCTAGGATCCAACAATCACACTACTCGTATTTATCCAAAGAATAGGAAAACAGTAACGTAAAAGGATACGTGCACCCCTATATTTCTTGCACCATTATTTACAATATCACAATATCAAGCAACCCAAGTGTCTGTAGAAAAATTGACAAATGAGATGATAGATGTGTGTATTCACACACACACACACACACACACACACACACACACACACACACAATGGAGTATTACTCGGCTTGAAAAAGAATGAAACCTTGCCATTTGCAGCCATATAGATGGAGCTAGAGAGTATTATCCTAACTAAAATCAGTCAGTCAGTGAAAGACAAATCCCATACGATGTCACTCTAATGGGGAATTTAAGAAACAAACAAAAATAAATAACTAAAAGAGAAAAAGGAGACACACCAAAATACAAACTCTTAACAATAGAGAACAAACGGAAGGTTACCAGAGAGGAGGTGGATAGAGGGATGAGTAAAATAGATGAAGGGGATTAAGAGGACACTTTTCCTGATGACCACTGAGTAATATGTAGAATTACTGAATCACTCTGTTGTACACCTGAAATGAATGTAACACTGTATGTTAGTTCTAATGGAATTAAAATAAATTTTTAAAAAAGATTTTTTTTTTCAGAAACCTCTTTGAAAAAGCTTTTCCTGTGCAATGTGCAAAAGCCCTACCTGGGAGGATTCACTCTACAATAATTATTCACTTCATGCCTAAAATTCAGATTTCACTGAGTTCTTACCATGGATCCCAGCCCACGGGAGCCATGGTCCTTTTAAGTCCAGGCTCAGCACCTATGCATTCAAGATTGGAAGAAGAAAGACATATCACTTCACAGTCCAGAAAGCTATTATTGTTTCTGTTTCAGTCTGAGAGAGTCACAGACTTTGGGACAGGTTTCAGAGCAGGTTTATTATGGATCCTGGATCTCTACTTCAATGTTCATTGCCTGGATCCATTTGGCTAATAGGTTCCCTGTGGATGGGCTTGCTTCCAAGCACATACATGGAAGATGCAAAGGTGGGTGGGCTTGGTGTGGGACAGGAAGAAGACCAAAAACAGACAAGGGTCCGACACTCCCCTGATCCAGGAACTGCTATGGGAGAGGGTACGGGAGGTAGAATCCATGCGAAACTCCAAGGTCACCAGCTGAACACAGGAGGCACGGGTCAAGGGATCTGGAGATGCAGGGGTTGAAGGCTGCTCTGAGCTACCTCTGGGAGGAAGGTAGGGAAGGAATGAGAAGGAGACACTGCCTGCCCCTGACCCATGCCAGCTGCCCACCGCTCCGACACGCATCAGTCTATGAGCTGACACAGCCTGGGCTCAGGATGGGCTGGCTCGGGTCCCTCAATCCTCAGTGGGACAGCTGGCCTCAGGGCTCAGAGACATGCTGAGGGAGATGAGAGGGAAAGCTGCCCCACCCAGGTCGTCCCCTCCTTGAGCAGACAGCCCTTCAGAACTGCTAAAAAAACCCCACTAACGGGGTTGAAAGACATGCCATGGATGAACTAAGGCATAGAGATATGTAAAATAACATTCATTTTTAAGTTCAGAGCTGTCAGCTCAGGAAGTGGGGAGAGCTTCCCTGAAGAAGACTGAGGGGAGGGCAGGCCATGCTGAAAAGGGAGACATGGCTCTCCTGATTGGGGACCTGCAGCCCCCTTTCAGGGCAGGGCATCATCCTCGCATCACACGAGATCCATGGAAGTGTTCCATCAGGACCAGATGTTTGTCTCGAGAAGGCTACCCTGGCATCGGACTGTACAGGGCACCAGGGACGAGGGCCAGATGGAGGATGGACAATACCCCGGAGGCCATGGGGCAAGAGCAGAGGCACATGACCTTGAAGATGATGATGA
The DNA here is from genome assembly GCF_024610735.1 of Ursus americanus. NCBI lineage: Eukaryota > Metazoa > Chordata > Mammalia > Carnivora > Ursidae > Ursus > Ursus americanus. Next base: position 715,531 of record NW_028273657.1, read on the forward strand.
AAAGCAGGAGGTGGCAGCATGGAGCTCGCCCGAAAGTACCATGGGAGCAGTGCCCACAGCTACACTGACTGCGTACCTTCTGTGCCCGGTGTGGCTGACTTCAGTGGGCTCCAGACTAGTCCTGACCACAAGTCTAGGAAGTGTGCTCCACCCCCAGCCTCCTCTCCCCTTGCAGCTGCTAGGAATCACGGTCACAGACCCTGGTCAGCTTTCGGGGAAACCAAGCAGTGGCTCCCCCGCACGCTGCACCTCTGATGGTGGTCCAGTGCGACCCTCGTGCCTGGCCAGACACTGATGTCTACCTGTCTCCACACAAATCCACAGACAGGAGGGTGTCCCTGAATTCCACAGCACCTGATGAGACAGATCCACAGAACCCAACACCCAGTGTGTCACTCGGGACCTCACCTATGGTCATGGAGCTCACCATACCTTATTTCTGTCACTTCCCACAGAAAGCCTGTTTCTGATCAACCACAATACCATACATCCTGGTTGGTGACCTGGGGTCATGCCATGAACCCATATGCCATCTTTCTTTAAGTGAAGGCTATGCCTTCACCTCCTAGAAAATGTTTCTAATGAAGTACAAGTCCATCAGGACTACGATGTGCACGGTAGCACACAGCCTGCATGGTAGTAGTCAGTAATTCTAACAAGGGTTAACCCCAACCCCCGTCTCACAAAACCTTCCTCCATCCCCACTGAACTCATGGTCTGCCCTCAGAAAACCCTCCAGGAAACAAACCTTTCATCTGAATGCTCTCTTCACCTTCTGCTTCAAATCTTGTCCAACCACAATGATATGATACTAGAAATCAGTCCCAAGAAAAAAATGGGACAGTCAAAAATAGGTGGAGATTGTTGGGGCCTGGGTGGCTCAGTCATTAAGGATCTCCTTTCAGCTCGGGTCTTGATTCCAGGATTCTGGGATCTAGCTCCAAATCAGGCTCGTTGCTCATCCGGAAGCCTGCTTCTCCCTCTCCCACCACCCAGCTTGCGTTCCCTCTCTTGCTCTCTCACTCTCTGTGAGATACTTAAAGAATCTTTAAAAAATATGTGGAGATTTAACAACATGCTACTGAACAACCAACAGTCAAAGAAGAAATCAAAAAATTTTTAGAAGTACCTTGACACTGATGAAAAAGACAACCTACAAAAACTTATGGGATGCAGCAAAAGTAACTTTATGGGGGACATTCATAGAAATTCAAGTCTTCATCAATCCATGAGAATGCTCTCCAATAAACAACCTGATTTATGTGGTAAAGAAGTAGAAAATAAAACAACAAACAAAGCCCCAAATTGGTAGAAATAAGGAAATAACAAAAAGGAATGCATAAATAAATCCAACGGAGACTAAAAAGACAAAAAAAAAAAAACAACAATGAAAATGAGAGCGGCCTTTTTTGGAACGATAAACAAAACTGACAAACTTAGCTAGACTCACCAAGAAAGACAGAGAACTCGAATACAATCAAGAAAATAAGATAATGGATTCCTGTCTCATATCAAAATCAAAAGAACTCTTCAACCTTGAACACAACAACTTCTTGCAAGCCACGTCTCTAAAGGCAAAGGAAATAAATGCAAAAATGAACTATTGGCACTTCATCAGGATAAAAAGCTTCTGCTCGGCAAAGCAAATGATCAAAAAACAAAAAGGCAACCTATGGAATTGAAGAAGATATCTGCAAATGATTTTACAGATAAAGGGCTGGTATCCAAGATCTATAAAGAACTCCTCAAACTCGACACCCAAAAAATGGGCAGAAGACACAAAGAGATACTTCTCCAGAGAAGACATACAAATGGCCAACAGACACATGAAAAAATGCTCCACATCACTTGCCATCAGGCAAATACAAATCAAAACGACAATGAGATACCACCTTACACCAGTTAGAATGGTTACAATTAACAAGGCAGGGGGCACCTGGGTGTCACAGCGGTTAAGCATCTGCCTTCGGCTCAGGGCGTGATCCTGGCCTTATGGGATCGAGCCCCACATCAGGCTCCTCCGCTATGAGCCTGCTTCTTCCTCTCCCACTCCCCCTGCTTGTGTTCCCTCTCTCGCTGGCTGTCTCTATCTCTGTGGAATAAATCAATAAAATCTTGGAAAAAAATTAACAAGACAGAAATTTAAAAAAGTCAGAAATGATCTGAAGAAAGGGGAACCCTCTTACACTACTCGTGAGAATTCAAGCTGGTACAGCCACTTTTGAAACCAATATGGAGGTTCCTGAAGACGTTAAACACAGAGCTATCCTACGACCCACCAATTGCACTACCAGGTATTTACCCCATAGACACAGAGTAATGAAAAGAAGGGCACCTGTATCCCAATGTTCATAGCAGCAATGTCCATAATAGCCAAACTGTGGAAGGAGCCAAGATGTCCTTCAGCAGATGAATGGACAAAGAAGATGTGGTTCATCTATACAATGGACTATTACTCAGTCATCAGAAAGGATGAATACCCCCCATTTGCACCAACGTGGATGGATCAGGAGGGGATTATGCTAAGTGAAATTAAGTCAAGCAGAGAAAGACAATTATCATATGGTTTGACTCCTATGTGGAACGGAAGGAATAGCATGGAGGACATTAGGAGAAGGAAGGGAAAAGTGAAGGGGGGGAATGAGAGTGGGAGATGAACCATGAGAGACTACTAACACTGGGAAACAAACTGAAGGTTGCAGAAAGGGAGGGGAAGAGGAATGGGTAATCCTGGTGATGGGTATTAAGGAGGGCACCTGTTGGGGCGCCTGGGTGGCACAGCGGTTAAGCGTCTGCCTTCAGCTCAGGGCGTGATGCCGGCGTTATGGGATCGAGCCCCACAACAGGCTCCTCTGCTGTGAGCCTGCTTCTTCCTCTCCCACTCCCCCTGCCTGTGTTCCCTCTCTCGCTGGCTGTCTCTATATCTGTCGAATAAATAAGTAAATTCTTTAAAAAAAAAGGAGGGCACGTGTCATAATGAGCACTAGGTGTTATATGCAAACAATGAATCATGGAACACTACATCAAAAACAAATGAAGTACTGTAGGGTGACTAACATCATTTTTAAAAAAGAGAAAGATATGAAATCCATACAGGAATACTGTCAATATTTGCAAAGGACATGAAATCCCGAAAGATTCCACACACACACAAAAAATCTGTTAGAATAAACAAATTCAAGAAAGCTGCAGGATATAAAGTCAATATACAGAGACCTGTTGTCTTTTTTTTCAGATTTTATTTATTTATTTGATAGGAAGAGAAAAAGTACGAGCAGGGGGAGTGACAGAAAGAGGGAGAAGCAGACCCTTGCTAAGCAGGGAGCCCAACACGGGGCTCCATCCTAGAACTCTGGGTTCATGACCTGAGCTGAAGGCAGACGCTTCACCTATGGGGCCACCCAGATGACCCAACTTCTTGCATTTCTGTATACTGATGACACACTTTCGCAAAGAGAAATTAAAAAAGCAATGCCATTTACCATTGCATCAAAAAAAAAAAATCTAGGAATAAAAGTAACCAAAAATGAGAAAGACAGTACACTCAACACATGGCAGAAAGGAAATGAAAAACACGTGTGTCAAGGCGGGCAGGATGTATGGGTCAAAGATTTGGAAGGCAACACAAACAAATGGAAACTTACGCCATGCTCCTTAACTGGAAGAGTTAATTATGTGAACATGTACATCGTACCCAAAGCAATCGACAGATGTGATGAAATCCCTATCTGAATTCTAGTGGCATTATTTGAGGAAATAGAAAACAGTCCTCAAACTTGTATGGAATCACAAAAGACCCCAAATACCCAAAGTAACCTGGAGAAAGAAAGGTGCAGTCAACACACTCCTGGATTTTAAGCTAGATTACAAAGCTGTTGTCATCAAAACAGGATGGTACTGGCATAAACACAGACCCAAGGTCAGTGGAACAGAACAGAAAGCTCAGAAACTTACCCACACGTAGATGATCCTAACTTACAACACAGCAGCAGAAGATATGCCATGAGGGAAGGACTGTCTCTTCAGTGAGCGGTAACAGGCAAACTGGACACTAAATGCAGAAGAATATAACTGGGTCACTTTCTTACACCACACACAAAATTTTTAATGGATGAACGATTTGAACATAAGACCTGAATCCATAAACCTCCAAGAAGACACAGGTACTAAGTCTCTCGACATTGGTTTTGGCAAAGAGTCTTCAGATCGGACACCAAATGCAAAGGCAACAAAAGCAAAAATAAACAAGTGGAACAACTTCAAACTGAAATCTTCCACACGGCAAAAGAAACCAGCAAAAACTAAAAAGGTCACTGACATAATAAGAAAAAAATATCTGCGAATCATATGTGTGAGAAGAGGCTAATATCCAAAATACACACAACACTCATACAAATCAAAAAAAAAAACTGTATAAAAAATGGGGGGAGTATGTGAATAGATACTTTCTAAAGATGGCACATAGGTGCCAACAGACAGAGAAAGTTGTTCGACATCAATTAATATCCTCAGGGAAACATCATCAAACCCACAATCGGCTATCCCCTCACAACTGTTGGAACAGCAATTGTCCCAGAGACAGACACCAGGTGGGGTCAAGGGTGTGCAGATGAGGAGACACTGTGCACTGTTGGTGGGAATGGAAATTGGTGCAGCCACTGTGACAAACGGTATGGAGGTTCCTGAAAAAATAAATGCAACTACCACCTGGACAAGTAATGGCTCTACTGAGTATTGATTTGGAGAACACAAAAATACTGCCTCAAAAAGACAGATGCACTCCCACGTTCACTGCAGCATTATTCACAAGAACCAGACATGGAAACACAGACCTTGGGGGCCTTATGCCAAGTAACTCAGACACAGAAAGACCAATACCAGATGCTCTCATGTACATTCAATGTGGAATAAACAAATACTGAACGCATAGATACTGAGAGCAGATTGGTAGGTGCCAGATTCGGAGATGGGGTGGTAGAAACGGGTGAAAGTGGTCAAAGTCTCAATGTTTGAGTGAGAAAATCCGACAGTCATGAAATGTTCTGTCCAGCATGGAGACTAAAACTAACCCCGCAGCATGGGGTATAGGTTTCCCTGCTCTTTGAAAGTACATGGATTCTGAGAAAACTTGCACAGCAGAAATGGTGTCAAGAAGGAATGGCCATTAATTTACACGGAACAATTAGACAGTGTGCTCAGACTCCAAAATTCCTCTCTTTGGCTTTTCTTAGGCCTCAGGACACAAGTTTCTAATGGAGGCCCAGCATAAATGAAGATAAAGCAGAAGCAGAGGCTCACAGACACCGTTCAAAATGCTGGTGGCTGGATGCGGAGAGCGGTTCCCAGAGGAAGGACCTGGTTGGGGTGCACGCCGCCTCTGTCGTGCTTCTCCCCAAAACAGATGCTGAACGCTATTCTCACTGTTCACCTTTTTTCATAAGAGGGAAATCCTCTTCAGGTCTCTTCCTCTTACTGAAGCTGGGTAATAACATAGTTCTTTCAAGAAAGCCCAGTGTCTTACTGTGAACATTTAAAAAGTGGGGGATACATGTACTTGAGCATTGCTGAGGGAGGAGATGTGAAAGGTCCTCCCAGACACAAACCTCAGCAGATCCATGAGGAAAGGCACATTCCTCAGCATGCGGAACACGGACTACCTCCTACGCCCTGAGAAACCCTCTCCTTCCCCTCGATCAGGACAACCCACAACAGCTGGGATTTACTCCAATTCCTCCGTTCTCCAGCTCCTAATAGCTAACCAATCAGCAAATCCTGCGAGCTCCATCTTCAAAATGGACCCAGATATGTCTAACCACTCCATCCAAGGGCACCTGTCTGGTCCACAGTGCCTGAGATCCTGGAAAAGTTTCGTCATTGACCTGCCTTGCCATCTTCAACCCTCTGTCATCTGTTCTCAACACTGTAGCCAGGATGACCCAGTGAAACAGCGTCTCATGGGGTTATAGCCCTGGAATGGCTTTCTGACACCTCTCTGAGGTCCTGTCCTAAGTTGTCTCCTGTGGCTACAGGGCCTTCTTGCTGGTCCTGGACATACCTGAAATTCTCCTGCCCCAGAGCCTTTGCACATGCTTTCCCTTCTGTTAAGAATGCTCTTGATGTGTTCTCACTCAACTTCGGAGAAGTCTGAATTGGAGTGACAGGAACAGAAGATGAGGCTGTGTGTTGGGTGAGGATGGTGGCCCAGAAGAAGGTTCTCTGCCAGCTCTCAGCCTGTGCCTCCCTTGTCCTCAGCCAGGAACTTGCACACAGCCCTCACCTGTCACAACACTCACCCAGGAGACCCACAGCCACCCCTGGAGTCCACCCTGCCCACACCCTGCTGCAGAATGCATTCAGCTCTCCTCTGGGACCCCTGTCAGCTTTACCCAGACCTGGAACTCCCCTGTCTCCTGCAAAGCTCCCGGATTCCCCCTCTGCTTCCAAAATCACACTGGCACAAGGCTTTCATGAGAGAGCTATAATGCTAACAAATGAAAGGTTCACACCTGCTTTCCCCTTCTGTTGCCTCTCTCTCCACCTTCTTTCCTACCTGTGCAAACTGTAAAATATCATTGGAACATGAACATGCTCTGAGACCTGAATCTTTCATTGAAGCTTTCTGAGGACTCCTTATGTGATAAGAAACTAGTGTATCCTACAACAGGGTGTTTTACATCTATCCTCTATAGAATAGTACAGCCAAATCACTACAATTTTACCTCACTCTTCATGAAGCAGAACACTTTTTCCTTTCCTCTTTTACTTAAATTCCAGTTAGTTCACATGCCATGGAATATTCGCTTCAGGTGTAGGATTTAGTGATTCCTCACCTGCATACAGTACCCGGTGCTCATCACAAGTGCCCTCCTTAATACCCCCCACCCATTTAACTCTTGCCCCCATGCCCCTGTCCTGCAGCAACACTCAGTTTGTTCTCCAAGGTTGAGTCTATTTCCTTGTTTGCCTCTCTCATCACCCCTCCACTCTGTTCATCTGTTTTCTTTCTGAAATTCCACAAGCGTGAGAGCATAGGATATTTGTCTTTCCTCACTGATTTTGCTTAGCTTAATACACTCTAGGTCCATCCACATCCTTGCAAATGGTAAGATTTCATTCCTTTTGAAGCTGGGTCATATTCCATTATATATATGTATCCCACTTCTGCTTTATCCATTCATCAGTGCATAGACTTTGGGATTCTCTCCATAGTTTGGCTACTGTGGACATTGCTGCTATAAACATCATGGTGCATGTTCCCCCTTTGAATCTGCATTTTTGTATCCTTTGGGTAAATACCTAGGAGAGCAATTGCTGGATCATGGGGTTGTTCAATGTTTAACTTTTTGAGGAACCCCCACACTGTTTCCTAGACTGGCTGCACCATTTGCATTGCCACCAACAGGATGGGAGGGTTCCCCTTTAAGCCGAACATTATCTGCTGGCAATTTCATAAGATGAAACAAAACCTCTGTGAGATGCACCCAGGGTCAGGCAAGCAGTTGCAGACTTCACCCCAAGGCTCCTGACGCCAAGCCCCTTGAAGCCACCAGCATGCCACTATCCAAAAGAATTCCCAGACTCTCCTTCTGACTCCACCACCAAAGAAACTACAGAGAGAATATGGCAACTCCAAATATCGAGATAATACATTTAGTAAAACTGGAAAGTCAAGCTCAACTTTTAAACAGGAACAGGCCGCTTTGGATAATTTTCAATTTTCCCTCCACCCTAATTTTAACTCTTCTGGTGAATAAACTAATCAATGATGAAACATCACCTTTGTCAAATGACATCATCCAAGTCTGTATCAGATGAAAAAAAGCCACCTAACTCTAGATGCTGGCCACTCAACCATATCTTAGACCCAATTGAATAAACACTGTTAGATGAAGGAACAAATTAGATGTTACAAACAGGCACAGAGTGAATCTCACCTTCCCTTTCTAATTAAAGAGGGTTCCTAGGAAACAGATGGTCAAAATACATGTGTAAGCAATAAATGGACAGACAAATTGTGATCCCCTGCAAAGTTCTACCTGCAGGGAAACTAAGTAATTCTTGCACCAAACCCAGAATGCTGACAGCTACTTCAATTTTACTTTGTGGCTCAACTAGAGAAAAGAGAAAAGGCCAGGAGGTTTTGGGATAATGAGAGGTTTTACCTCCAGCCCTGACATAGATAGGACATTTTGCCAAACATACCTGTGCTTTCTCTGAACACTGGCGTCCTGTGACAAGCTGCCTCGCTGACTTCGATGCTGACGTTCAAAACCTCGGGGGTCTTGGAGCCAGAGCAGAGAAGTGTTGTCAGCTGGGGACAAGAAGTCACCTCTGACCTAAAGCCTGCACACCTGCTTCGGTTTCTGGGCGAAGGGGCAACACATGCTTGTTGTTTAGCAGTAATTATCTTCATTCTCAATAGACCAATGACCTTGCCTTTTCTGGAAGGCAGACTTACTCTTCTAAAGAAACCCTCAATTCGTCTATTCCCAATAAAACTAGAGTGGAACATTTATTTCTCACTTAAATAGAAAACACTGTTATTGTCGACACTGCATGAATGAACTTTTAAAAACATTTTAGAGAGAAAGGAAGAGACCTTTATTCAAACCCAAGTCAGGACAGCTGCCTGGGAGACACAATCTTCACCAAGAAGGGAGTGCTCCAGGGAAGGAACATTTGGGGCAGGCTTATATATTTTTTTCTGTTTTCTTTTAAGTACAGAGTTACACACCACAATGAGGATCTTCTTAGATTCCAGAAATTGACAGACTCGTTCTTATGTTTTCAGTATGTACATGTCAGTATGACTTTAATCTTATGGGAGCCAAAGAGGTTCTTTATTTTTTCTTATCTTTATGTTGGCATATTTGGATATTGTTTTCTTCTCGAAGCAGATGTACAACATGTGCTTGGGGCAGAAATAGGGCCCATGCTTTGAGGTTTTGCCCAATCAATTTGAGCCAGGTAAAATGTTAAAGGATAGCTTCCCTGGGAGCCCAGGATCAGGGCCCACAGATGATATAAGATAAAAATTACTTTCATCATTATAATGACTACTAAATGGAGGAATTTGAGACAAAAGCACCTTTCACAATAGTACCAAGAATTCAAAATGAATCCCACAGAAGGCTACCTGCTCCATGGTCAGCACAGGTAACAGAAATGTTCACAGTCTCTGGACTCCTGTCCTTCTCCTGCCCAAATCTCTGAAGCACACAGACCACTTAAAATCAGAATTGTAGAACTGCTAGACACCTTAGAGATGTCTGGCACCATTCCCTTAGACTGCAGAATAAAACACAATAGCTCATTGTCACAAACTAATTTCAACATGAAGTGCCCCCTGGATGCACTAAGTTCTTTCTCTGCAAATGTTGACTAATGTAAGTCACAGTCATACCATATAAACACTATGATGGCTGGGAAGTAATCGTAGGTAAGGGAATATTTTAGCCATATTTATAAGCATTGGCTCACTTTGTAGAAGAGGCTGAGCTGAGTGTTTTTAAATACTATTTCAGACCTGTTTTACAGCACCCTCTGAACATACCAGAGCCTGAATGGACTAAAAAAGATAGTTGGTTTCAGTAACTTTAATACCAGAAAAATATTATACTGTCTCTATTCCTAAGGATCTTTGAGTATCTTACCCACAGGTCCTCCACTGAGATAATGATCTTAATGATCACCATTGGCAGAGGTGAAAAGGCCCGCTGAATTCGTTCCAGTTGTCCACATGACAAGAAAATCCTGATACTTGATAGGTTTCCAGATTGAGAAGACCAGAGATAAGAGGGAAATAGTACCCTGTATGGAACAACAAGGGATTTGGAGTCAATTTGGAGATCCCACTTAGGTTTCTGACACTAAAATCCTCTGTGACTCATATCATCCGAGTCCCTGTCTAACCACCTGAAAATGTGCCTAAAAATATCTACACCCTAGTTGAGAAGTTTAAGAGGCAGAATGCTACAAAGAGCCAGTATGATGTCTCTCAAGAACAAGATCTCAGGAAGCCATAATTGCTATTGGGTCTATTTCTTTTCCAGAAGAAAGTACACATGTTGAATCCATATTTCAAATAGATGACTCACCAGATGATTTTCAAACCTGAAGGAAGGCCAAGAAGTCACTCTTGTGTCATATTTCACTCAGAAATCATGTTGTTGGACCGGTGAGGATGATACGATAGCAACGTCATCACTAACAGTGGGGAGCTTCTAATTTCCATACGACCATGTTGACCCCCTTATCTCAAAGCCACCAGAGAGGGCAGCTGGGTAGTGGGCACCGTCATCATTATGAGTGGGCAGCTTCCCATTTCCATATGGCCATGTTGACCCCCTTAGCTCAGGACCACCAGAAAGGACAGCTGAGGGGGACCACAGGCCAAGGCTGCCAGGTGTGGCTGGGGTAGGCAGAACTCTGACTTAAGGCTCAACTCCTGTCTAGGTTATTATAATGCTCTTCACAAAGAAAGTGCCATTGTGTGTGAGCCCTCATGTAGAAAAGGTTCAGAATTTCCATTGAGATTCCCTCTCTGACCTTTAGGATATGTAGCAAAGTTCCATTTAATTTTTAAACATTGAAGGACTTCCTGGTTTTCTTTTTGCTATGACTGTGGCTCAATTCCCCTGTGGTCTAAGAATATAATCTAGTTAATTTCAGGGTTTAACATTTGTAGACTTGATTCATGGCCCCACCTATCATCTATTTGGGTAAAGAGTCTATGACCACTTGAAAATAATGTATTCTGCACTTATTACGGAATGTTCCCTATATGTCAATTAGGTCACATTTGTTACCAATGTTTTGTCTGCTTTCTCTGTCAGATATTGAGAAAGGTATATTAAAATCTTCAAACAATGCTGCTCTATTTATTGTGGCATCGGAGAATCTACCAGTGTTTTAAGGCAAGAGAAACAAAAAGGACAAGAACTGAGGGGATAACTGTGACTATTCACAGATAATACGATTGTGCACATAGAAAATCAAAAACAGTGTTTAAATATCCTATTAGAATTAAAAATGCAATTTAAAATAATAATAATAATAATAATAATAATAATAAAAATAAAAGAGGTTTCCTAGGAAACAGATGGTCAAAATACATTTGTAAGCAATAAATGGGCAGAGAAATTGGATTGTAGCTTCCCATTGGACAGTTTCTGAAGAAAACGTAGAACCTGTCAATCTTGGGGTAGGACATAAGGTGCACTAACCATTTAAAAGAATTCAGTGGACTTCATAAAAATGTGACATTTGTAAGCAATAAATGGACAGAGAAAATGGATTGTAGCTTCCCATTGGACAGTTTCTGAAAGAAAACGTAGAACCTGTCAATCTTGGGGTAGGACATAGGGTGCACTAACCATTTAAAAGAATTCAGTGAGACTTCATAAAAATGTGACATTTCTCCTTATCTTATGACCATAAGAAAATGAAAAAGTGAACTGCAGGCTGGGAAGTAAAGATTTGCAATACACACACTGACAAAGACTTGTCCATAAAGAATTCCTGCTCATCAACCATAGAGTCTATTTATAAACGAATACTTCAGAAAAGATTGACTGATGGCCAATAAGAACAGGAAAGGGTGCTCTGCAGTATTATTTTCAGGAACAGCAAGGCCTTTCCTAAAATGAAAACATACACACAAACCAGTATTCCCTAGATGGATGACGTCCTTATTTCTGAGGACAGCTTGAAGAACAGACTAGCATCAAAGTAAAGTGATGCAATTCCTGACACTCAGAGGATGGACAATTGACCTCAAACTACAGTACAATTTCTAGGCATCATTCGGTCCTCTGAAGGCAGACAACTACCACACCCCTTCCTACACCACACAGGTTGCTTCCCAACCCCTACCATAAAAGAAGAAGATGAGAAACAGATAGGACAAGTAGGAAATAGCAAAAATCACATGTGGGGATTATCCTGAAACACACTGATCACATAACTAGTGTAAGGAAGTGTAGGGAACTGACAAGGACAGAGACTCAAGAGGTACTTCTTTGGGAAATGCTGTCTGAAATCGTCACACGTTGGTACCAGCTAATGAGGGCTCTGACCATACCCTAGGGTTTGCTCACAAGGGTCTGCAACACCATCGCTGAGGACTGAAACTCTTCAAGACCTCAAAGCTTGCCTGATTGACTATTGGACTAAGAGATTCCCATGTTCTGAAAACAGATATCAACTCATTGAAAGGTTCACCTGGGCTCTCTCGGAGGCCCTACAAGAAGCTGAACCATTCACTGAAAATCAATTGCACACACACACACACACACACCCCTGTCATTTCACCAATTACTTAAACATTCAAGGTTCTTCCTACCTTTTCTTTTACACATTGATATTTATACTCATATGAAATGTCATCATTTCTAATGAACACTGATGTCAAAATAGAGATCCATTGACACAATATTCACAAAATGGAACTTCCCTGCTGTAATTTTCAATATAGCGCTTTTTAAAGTTCATACATATTTTAGGATTTTGGTAACTTATACAGGAGAAGATCAGCATTGAAAAACTCTGAATACTGACAATGAGTTTTAAGCCTAGAGAACAAAAATTGTCCAATTTCATAGATAATAAGGAACCAAAGGGAAAGCATGGAAGCTGTAGTCGAATAATTTTACACATATGTATCCTCTCTTATTCTACTACTGAGGGGCGTGTTTTATTACCACTATACATGCATCAATTGTCTTCCACGTGCACCTTCACAGGTATAATGAATTACTACAGTAGAATGAAATGTCTGGGAACTACTTGGCGGCATCTATAATGAACAATGAAATTTCGATCTTATATTTGGTGAACTTCCACTGTCTGTCCCTTTAGACAATGGACCCTAAACAGAAGGGGGAATGAACCACGAGAGACTATGGACTCTGGGAAACAAACTGAGGGCTTCAGAGGGGAGAGGGGTGGGGGATTGGGATGGGCCAGTGATGGGTATTAAGGAAGGTACATATTGCATGGAGCACTGGGTGTTATATGCAAATAATGAATCACGGAACACTACATCAAAAACTAAGGAAATACTGTATAGTGACTAACATATCATAATAAAAATTATTAGTAGAAAAAAATTAAAGGTAAAAAAAAACAATACAGCTTTTCTGTTTCAAGAACAATCACAATTGAGAAAAAACTAACTTCCAATCCCTAAAGCAAAACACAGACCAAGTTCCATTTCACTCCCCTTTATTCACATTCTCTGTGGGTTCTAAGTTATTTCCCTAACTCCTTTCCTGCTCAGCAGGGAGCCCGGGCTCGATCCCAGAACCCTGGGATCATAACCTGAGCCAAACGCACATGCTTAACTGGCTGAGCCAGCCAGAAGCCCCAGCCATGTTTTTCTTAACCAAAAGGACACTTTCTCACAATGCCTTCACATGACTTCACATGGTACCAGAGACCTGCATTTGCTTCTAGGAGGTTGCAGATGAAGGCAATTGCAAACTCTCACAGTGGTTTATCAAATACAATTACCTGCCTGGTGACAGTGAAACACTTATGAGCCCACGAGAGAGTGCTGTGACACTCAGCTGTGGCTGGGCTGGCACAGAGAACCAAATCCATTTCCCTGCCTGATGTCTGTGAGGAACAGATGCCCCCACTGTGAATGAGACCCTGTCACTGAGCTGTCCAGAGATGACCATTCTCACGGAGGATGAGGATAAAGGACAATGCCTGAGGAGACCTCATCTGTCTCTTATCTTTTCATATTTTTGACAGTGGACAAATCACTGCCTAGGAGTCCCCAACTACCTTAGTTTCATATTTGAATGACCAAGACGTTTTACAAAACACTTAAGATTTTCACCTCACAAATGGCCACAACCACTTAACATAGGGATTCAACATTAAGCAAAGATACTGTTCGTTGGAAGAGAGGTCCTGCCCACTGTTGTTTCTCACTTATATGCTCATCTTCCTTACCTCATGGTAACATAACCACCTTGATTCCTCCTTCCGTCTTCAGGAAGGCTGAGGTGACTTGAAGGGCATTACCCTGACATCGTTCTTTCTTAGCAATAAGATGTGGACATTTCCCTAGTCCTACACCCCCAAAGTTGAATCGGAATCAGGATTGAGGAGGCTGATGAGAGTTGAAGGTGTTTTCCTGTACACGGTGGTTTATTACCAATAAGGATGGGTCAGAGTCCTCGAAATTCCAGAACCTTTTCATTAATGCTTCCTACTCGTGAAAGATGATGTACTTTGCTTTTTCCCTGTATAGTGTGGAGACTCAGAGAAAAGTGCTTAGCCCTTTCGTCAGACTTCCTCGACCACCTTGGGGCTGGCTTCCATATTCACAAAGGATGATGTTAGGGCTAAGAGGGTTCCTGTACACCGTTATTTCTTACAGATAAGTGTATGGCATTTTTGTTACATTGCCAGAACCACTTAGCGCCGGGCTTGCCGTCCTCCTGGGGATGAACCCTAACCCTAGTCAGCCCCCAAGGGGCCCCTCCCAAGGGGCCTGGCACCACAACGCCAGGGATTGGGGACCGCCGAGGCCAGCGCCGGAGTCTCCCTGCCGCCCCGCAGCAACCGGGCTGCTATGGGCGCCGCCAGTCATTCAGGGCGAGAGAATGGGCAGGGCCCTCCAAGCCCCGGCAACATTCGAAGGCCCCCCGCGCCAAAACGCTTGGGCCCACACTCCCTCTCGCCAGCACCTTAACCTCGGCCTGCCCCTCTGCCTGCCGCAGAGCTGGGGGAACGGGCCTGCTGGTCTCCTGGGGGCTAACACTTACCCTAGGTCGGCCCCCGAGAGGCCCCTCCCAAGGAGCCTGGCACCGCAATGCCGGGGATATGGGAACCCCGAGCCCCAGTGCTGGACTCACTCTGCCACCGCGCAAGCACCCAGTGCGCTAGGGGCGTTGCCAGTCATTCAGGAAGTGAGAACGGGCAGGGCCCTCCTATCCCCCTGCAACCTTCGAAGGCCCCCCGTGCAAAAACTCTGGCTCCCACGCTCCTGCTCGCCAGCGCCCTTACCTCGGCCCACCCCTCCGCTCGCTGCAGAGCTGGCAATCGGGCCTTCTGGCTTCCTGGGGGCTAACCCAATCCCTAGTCGCCCCCGAGGGGCCTCTCCCAAGTGGCCTGGCACCGCATGCCAGGGATTGGGGACCCCCAAGTCACAGCGCCGGACGCACCCTGCCGCCCCACCGCCACAGGGGGCGCTAGGGGCTTCGCCAGTCCTTCAGGGCAACAGAACGGGCAGGACTCTCCGAGCCACCTGCGACCTTCGAAGGCACCCCGAGCCAAAGCCAAATGCTCTGGCCCACACTCCTGCTCACCAGCTACCTCACCTCGACCCACACCTCCATTCATCGTACATGGGCGGAACGAGCCTGCCAGCCTCCTGGGGGCGAACACTAACCCTAGGACGGCCCGCGAGCGGCCCGCCAAAGGGGCCTGTCGCCACAACGCTGTGTATTAGGGACCCCCGAGCCTCAGCGCTGGACTCACCCTGCCGCCCCGCCGCCATCCGGGCCGCTAGGGGTGCCGCTGGTCATTCAGGGCGGGAGAACGGGCAGGGCCCTCTGAGCCCATGGCGACCTTTGAAGGCCCCCCCATCCAAAACGCTTGAGCCCACACTCCCGCTCCTCAGCGCCCTCACCTCGGCCCGCCCCCCGCTCGGTGCAGAGCCGGTGGATGAGGCCTGCCCTCCTCCTGGAGGCTATCCATAACCCTAGGTTGGCCCCTGAGGGGCCCCTCCGTAGGGGCTTGGCACCGCAATGCCTGGGATTGGGGATGCCCGAGCCCCAGTGCCGGACTCACCATGTTGCCCCGCCGCCACCTGGGCCGCTAGGAGCACTGTCGGTCATTCATGGAGAGAGCACAGGCAGATCCCTCCAAGCCCCTGGTGACATTCGAAGGCCCCCCGCGCCAAAACGCTTGGGCCCATGCTCCTGCTCGCCTATGCCCTCACCTCGGTCCACCCCTCCGCTCGCAGCACAGCCAGTGGATTGGGACTGCCAGCCTCCTGGGTGTTACCCTAACCTTTGGTGGGCCCCCGAGGGGCCCATCCCAGGTTCCTATTGCCCCAACACCGGGAATTTGGGAATCCCGAGCCCCAGCGCCCGACTCACCCTCCTGCCCTACCGCCACCTGGACCGCTAGGGGCACCGCTGGTCATTCAGGGAGGGAGAAGGGGCAGGGCCCTCCAAGCCTCCAGCGACCTTCGAAGGCCCCCCACACCAAAACGCTAGGGCCCACGCTCCTGCTCGCCAGCGCTCTTACCTCGGCCATCCCCTCAGCTCGCCTCACAGATGGCGGATCGGGCCTGTGGGCCTTCTGGGGGCTAACCCGAACCCTAGTGGCCCCTCCCAAGGGGCCTGGTGCCGCAACGAGGAGGATTGGGGACTTCTGAGACCCAGCGCCGGACTCACCATGCCCCCCACCGCCACCCGGGCCACAAGGGGCACCACCAGTCATTCAGGGCGGGAGAACGGTAGGGCCCTCCAAGCCCCCAGTGACTTTCGAAGGCCCCCTGCGCCAAAGCGCTTGGGACCACGCTCCCACTCGCCATCGCCCTTACCTCGGCCTGACCCTCCTCTTGCTGTACAGCCCGCGGATCAGGCCTCCCAGCCTCCTGGGGGCTAACCCTAACCCTAGGTAGGCCCCCTAGGGGCCCATCCCAAGGGGCCTGGCGCAGCAACGCCGGGGATTTGGGACTACTGAGCCCCAGCGCCGGACTCACCCTGCAGCTCCGCCACCACCTGGGCCGCTAGGGGAGCCACCGGTCATTCAGTGCGGGAGAACGGGTAGGGCCCTCTGAGCCCCGGGAGACCTTTGAAGGCTCCCCACGACAAAACACTTCGGCCCACGCTCCCACTCGCCAGTGCCCTTACCTCGGCCCTCCCCTCCACTCGCCGCACAGCTGGCGGATCGGGCCTGCGGGCCTTCTGGGGGCTAACCCGATCCCTAGGCCTACCCCCTAGTGGTCCCTCCCAAGGGGCCTGGCACCGCAATGACGATTATTGGGGACTCCTGAGCCCCAGCGCCAGACTCACCATGCCCCCCACCGCCACCTGGGCCACAAGGGGCACCACCGGTCATTCAGGGCGGGAGAACGTCAGGGCCCTCTGAGCCCCCAGCGACTTTCGAAGGCCCCCCGCGCCAAAGCGCTTGGGACCACGCTCCCACTCGCCATCGCCCTTACCTCGGCCTGCCCCTCCGCTCACCGCACAGCCAGCGGATTGGGCCTCCCAGCCTCCTGGGGGCTAACCCTAACCCCAGGTAGGCCCCCTAGGGGCCCATCCCAAGGGGCCTGGAGCCGCAACACAAGGGATTGGGGACGACTGAGCCCCAGCGCCGGACTCACCGTGCCGCCCCACTGCCACCCAGGCCCCTAGCTGCACCGCCGGTCATTCAGGGCGTGAGAACAGGCAGGGCCCTCCGAGCCACGGGCGGCCTTCGAAGGCACCCCGCATCAAAACGCTTGCGCCCACGCTATCGCTTGTCAGCACCCTCACCTCGGCCCGCCCCTCCACTCACCGCAAAGCTGGCCGATCTGGCCTGACGGCCTCCTGGGGGCTAACCCTAACCCTAGATTGGCCCACGAGGGGCCCCTCCCAAGGCACCTGGTGCTGCAATGCCGGGGATTGTGGACCCCTGAGCCCCAGCACCGGACTCACCTTGCTTCCCCGCCAACAACCGGGCTGGTAGAGGCGCTGCTGGTCATTCAGGGAGGGAAAACGGGCAAGGCCCCCTTAGCCCCCGGCGACCTTCGAAGGCCACTCGCGCCAAAACGCTTGGGCCCATGTTCCTGCTCGCCAGCACCCTCATCTCGGCCCGCCCCTCCGCTCGCCACACAGCCGGCAGATCGGGCCTGCGGGCCTCCTGGGGGCTAAACCTAACCCTAGGTCCGTCCCCAAGGGGCCCCTCCCAAAGGCCCTGGCGCCGCAAAGCCGGGGATTGGGGAACCCCGAGCCCCAGTGCCACACTCTCCCTGCCGCCCCGCTGCCAACCGGGCCACGAGGGACGCCGTTGGTCATTCAGAGCAGGAGAATGGGCAGGGCCCTCCAAGCCCCTGGCGACCTTTGAAGGCGTCTCGTGCCAAAATGCTTGGGCCCACACTCCCCGCTGGCCAGTGCCCTCATCTCAGCCCGCCCCTCCGCTCGCCGCACAGCTGGCAGATCGGGCCTACTGGCCTCCTGGGGGTAACCCTAACCCTAGGTCGACCCCCAAGCGGGCCTTCCCAAGGGGCCTGGCGCAGCAACGCAGGGGATTGGGGACCCCCGAGCTCCAGCGCCAGACTCACCCTGCCGACCCGACACCACCCGAGCCGCTAGGGGCGCCACCAGTCATTCAGTGCGGGAGAACAGGCAGGGCCCTTCAAGCCCCTGGCGACATTTGAAGGCCGCACTTGCGAAAATGCTTGGGCCCACGCTCCTGCTCCCCAGCACCCACATCTTAGCCCACTCCTCCACTTGCCGCACAGGCTGCAGATCAGGCCTGTCAGCATCCTGGGGGCTAACCCTAACCCTAGGTCGGCCCTCGAGGGGCCCGTCTGATGGGGCCTGGCGCCACAACGCCTGGGATTGCTGACACCCGAGCCCCAGCGCTGGACTAACCGTGCCACCCTGCCACCACCCGGGCCGCTAGTGGCGCCGCCGGTCATTCAGGGTGGGAGTACGGGCGGGGCCCTCCGAGCCCCCAGTGACTTTTGAAGGACCCCATGCCAAAACGCTTGGACCAATGCTGCCGCTCGCCAGGCCCTCACCTCGGCCCGCCCCTCCGCTCTCCAAACAGCGGGCGGATTGGGCCTGCCGGACTCCTAGGGGCTAACCCTAACCATAGGTCGGCCCCCAAGGGGCATATCCCAAGGGGCCTGGCTCCGCAACACAGGGCATTGGGGACCCCCAAGCCCCAGTGCCGGACTCACCGTGTCACCCCGCTGCTACCCGGGCCACTAGGGGTGCCGCCGGTCATTCAGGGCGGGAGAACGGGCAGGGCCCTCTGAGCCTCCGGCGACCTTTGAAGGCCCCCCGCGCCAAAACGTTTGGACACACGCTCCCACTCGCTAGCGCCCTCACCTCGGCCCACCCCTTTGCTGCACACCCGGCTGATAGGGACTGCCGACCTCCTGGGGCCTAAGCCTAACCCTAGGTCGGCCCTCGAGGGGCCCGTCCCAAGGGGCCTGGCGCTGCAACCCCGGGTATTGGGGACCCCCGAACCCCAGCGCTGGACTCACTGTGTTGCCCCACCACCACCCGGGCCACTAGGAGCACCGTCGGTCATTCAGGGAGGGAGTACGGGCAGATCACTCCGAGCCCCTGGCGACCTTCGAAGGCCCCCCCCGCGCCAAAACGCTTGGGCCCATGCTCCCGCTCACCTGTGCCCTTACCTCGGTCCGCCCCTCCGCTCGCTGCACAGCTTGTGGATCGGGACTGCCAGCCTCCTGGGTGTTACCCTAACCTTTGGTGGGCCCCCGAGGGGCCCATCCCAGGTTCCTATTGCCACAATACCGGGGATAGGGGACTCCCGAGCCCCAGCGCCGGACTCACCCTCCCGCCCTACCGCCCCCTGGGCCGCTAGGGGCACTGCCAGTCATTCAGGGAGGGAGAACGGGCAGGGCCCTCCGAGCCACCGGCGACTTTTGAAGGCCCCCCGCACCAAAACGCTTTGGGCCCATGCTCCCGCTCACCTGTGCCCTTACCTCAGTCCGCCACTCCGCTCGCCGCACAGCTGGCGGATCGGGCCTCCCAGACTCCTGGTGGCTAACCCTAACCCTAGGTAGGCCCCCTAGGGGCCCATCCCAAGGGGCATGGCGCCGCAACGCCAGGGATTGAGGACTCCCGAGCCCCAGCGTCGGACTCACCCTGCTGCCCCGCCACACCCGGGCCGCTAGGGGAGCCGATTGTTATTCAGGGCGGGAGAACGGATAGGGCCCTCTGAGCCCCTGGAGACCTTTGAAGGACCCCCGCGACAAAATGCTTCGGCCCACGCTCCCGCTCACCAGCGACCTCACTCGGCTCGCCCCTCCACTCGCCGCACAGCTGGTGGATCGGACCTGCCAGCCTCCTGGGGGCTAACCCTAACCCTAGGTTGTCCCCCGAGGGGCCAGTCCAATGGGGCCTGGCGCCACAACGCCTGGGATTGCTGACCCCTGAGCCACAGAGCCGGACTCACCGTGCCGCCCCACCACCACACGGGCCGCTAGCGGCACCGTCGGTCATTCAGGGCGTGAGAACAGGCAGGGCCC
The DNA here is from genome assembly GCF_024610735.1 of Ursus americanus. Lineage (NCBI taxonomy): Eukaryota > Metazoa > Chordata > Mammalia > Carnivora > Ursidae > Ursus > Ursus americanus. Next base: position 735,767 of record NW_028273657.1, read on the forward strand.
TCCGAGCCACGGGCGACCTTCGAAGGCACCCCTCAACAAAACGCTTGTGCCCACACTCCCACTTGTCAGCGCCCTCACCTCGGCCTGCCCCTCCGCTCACCGCAAAGCTGGCCGATCGGGCCTGCCGGCTTCCTGGGGGCTAACCCTAACCATAGGTCAGCCCACGAGGGGCCCCTCCCAAGGCACCTGGCGTTGCAACGCCGGGGATTGTGGACCCCCGAGTCCCAGCGCCAGAGTCACCCTGCTGCCCCGTTGCCACACGGTCCGCTAGGGGCGCCATCGGTCATTCAGGGCGGGAGAAGGGGCAGGGCCCTCTGAGCCCCAGGCAACTTTCGAAGGCCCCCCGCGCCAAAACGCTTGGGCCCATGCTCCCACGCGCCAGCGCCCTCACCTTGGCCCATCCCTCCGCTAGACTCACAGCCAGCGGATCGGGCCTGCCGGCCTCCTGGGGACTATCCCTATTCCTAGCTTGGCCCACTAGGGGCCCTTCCCAAGGGGCCTGGCGCAGCAATGCTGGGGATCGGGAACCCCCGATCCCCAGCGCCAGACTCACCCTACTGCCCCGCTGCCACCCGGGCTGGTAGGGGCGCCGCCGGTCATTCACGGCGACAGAATGGGCAAGGCCCTCCGAGCCCCCGGCAACCATCGAAGTCCCCCCACGCCAAAACGCTTGGGCCCTCACTCCCGCTCTCCAGAGCCCTCACCTCGGCCCACCCCTCTGCTCAACGCACAGCTGGCGGATAGGGCCTGCTGGCCTACTGGGGGCTAACCCTAACCCTAGTTCTGTCCTCAAAGGGCCCCTCCCAAGGGGCCTGGCGCCATAACGCCGGGGATTGGGGAACCCCGTGCCCCAGCGCCGGACTCACCCTGCCGCCCCGCCGCCACCCGGGCCGCTAGGGTTGCCGCTGGATATTCAAGGCTGGAAAACGGGCAGGGCCCTTTGAGCCCCCGGCAAACTTCAAAGATACCCCGCGCCAAAACGCTTGAACCCAGGCTCCCGCATGCCAGTGCCCTCACTTTGTCCTGCCCCTCCGCTCACCGGATAGCCAGTGGATCAGGCCCGCCGGGCTTCTGGTGGCTAAACCTAACCCTAGGTCAGCCCCCGAGGGGCCCCTCTGATGGGGCCTGGCGCCACAACGGCTGGGATTGCTGACCCCGAGCCCCAGCGCGGGACTAACCGTGGCACCCCGCCGCCACCCCGGTTGCTAGGAGCACCATCAGTCATTCAGGGCGGGAAAACAGGCAGGGCCCTCCAAGGCCCTGGTGACCTTCGAAGACCCCCGTGCCAAAACGATTGGGCCCAAGCTCCTGCTCGCCTGTGCCCATACCTTGCACCACCCCTCCGCTCGCCGCATAGCTGGCGGATCGGGCCTGTGGGCCTCCTGAGGGCTAACTTAACCCAAGGTCGACCCCCAAATGGCCCTTCCCAAGGTCCTGGCGACACAACGCCGGGCATTGGGGACCCCCGAGACCCAGTGCCAGACTCACCCTGCTGCCCCGCTGCCACCAGTACTGTGAGGGGCACCGTCGGTCATTCAGGGAGGGAGAACGGGCAGGACCCTCTGAGCCCCTGGCGACCTTCTAGGACCCTCCCTCTAAAACTTTGGTCCCACATTCCCACTCGCCAACGCCCTCATCTCAACCTGCCCCTCCGCTCACCACACAGCCGGCAGACCGGGCTTCCCGGCCTCCTGGGGGTAACCCTAACCCTAGGTCGGCACCTGAGGGGGCCCTCCCAAGAGGCCTGGGGCTGCAACGCTGGGGATTGGTGACCCCCGAGCAGCAGCGCCGGACTCACTTTGCTGCTCCACTGCCACCGGGGCCGCTAGGGGCCCCTATGGTCATTTAGGGCGGGAGAACAGGCAGGGCCCTCCAAGTCCCCAACGACCTTCGAAAGCCCCCCCAGGCAAAACGCTTCACCCAACACTTCCGTTCCCCAGTGCCCTCACCTCGGTCCGCCCCTCCGCTCGCCGCACAGCCGGTGGATTGGGTCTGCCGGCCTCCTGTGGGCTAACAGTAATGCTTGGTCGGCCCCCTAGAGCCCTTCCGAAGGGGACTGGCACCCCAACGCCGAGGACTGGGGACCCCGAGCCCCAGCGCCAGACTCACCCTACCACCCCTCCTCTAACTGGGCCGCTAGGGTAGCCGCCTGTCATTCAGGGCGGAAGAACGTGTACGGCACTTCGAGCACTCGGCAACCTTCGAAGGACCCCCCCGCGAAAACTCCTGGGCCCGGGCTCCTGCTTGCCAGTGGCCTCACCTCCGCCCGACACTCCGCTCGCCGTACAGCTGGCGAATCGGGCCTGCCGGCCTCCTGGGTGCTAACCCTAACACTAGGTCGCACCCAAGGGGCCCCTCCCAAGGGGCCTGGTGCTGCAACAACGGGGATTGGGGACCCCCGAGCCCTAGCGCCGGACTCACACTGCTGCCCCTCTGCAACCCGGGCCGCTAGGTGTGCCGTCGGGCATTCAGTGTGGTAGAAAGGGGAAGGACGCTCTGAGCCCCCGACTACTTTCGAATTCCCCCCCACGCCCAAACGCTTGTGCCCATGCTTCCGCTCGACAGCGCCCTCACCTCAGCCTGCCCCTCTGCTCGCCACACAGCCGGCAGATCAGGTCTGCCGGCCTTCTGGGGGCTAACAGTAATGCTTGGTCGGTCCCCTAGAGCCCTTCCGAAGGGGCCTGGCACCCCAACGCCGAGGATTGGGGACCCTGAACCCCAGCGCCTGACTCACCCTACTGTCCGTCCTCTACCCGGGCTGCTAGGGTAGCCACCAGTCATTCAGGGCGGAAGAACGTGCAGGGCCCTCTGAGCCCCCGGCGACCTCTGAAGGCCCCCGGCACCAAAACGCTTGACTCAAGCACCTGCTCGCCAGCACCCTCATCTCGGACCACCCCTCTGCTCCTTGCGGAGTGGGCGGATCAGGACTGCTGGCCTCCTGGGGGCAAACTCTAACCCTAGGTCGGCCACCGAGGGGGCCATCCCAAGGTGCTTATCGCCGCAACGCCTGGGATTGGGGACCCCCGAGCCCCAGCGCCAGACTCTACCCTGCTGCCCTGCCACAACCCGGGCCGCTAGGCGTGCAGCCGGACATTCAGGGCGGGAGAACGGGCAGGGCCCTCCGAGCCCCTGGCGACCTTCGAAGGCTGCCTGCGCCAGAACACTTGGGTCCACGCTCCGGCTCACCAGCGGCCTCCGCTCGGCCAGCACTTCCGCTCTCCACACAGCCGGCGGATCCGGCCTGAGAGCCTCCTGGGGGCTAACCCTAACCCTAGGTCGGTTCCCAAGAGGCCTGGCACCGCAACGCGGGGGATTGGGTACCCACGAGCCCCAGCGCTGGACTCAACTTGCCGCCCCCAGGCCACCCGAGCCGCTAGGGTCGCCGCCGGTCATTCAGGGCAAGAGAACGGGCAGGGGCCTCCGAGCCACTGGTGACCTTCGAAGGCACCCGTGCCAAAATGCCTGGGCCCACACTCCCGCTCGCCAGCGCCCTCACCTCAGCCTGCCCCTCTGGAGGCCACACAGCCGGCGGGTCGGGCCTGCCGGCTTCCTGGGGACTTACACTAACCCTAGGTCGGCCCCGGAGGGGCCCCTCCCAAGGTGCTGGTGCCACGACGCTGGGGATTTGGGACCCCCAAGCCCAAGCACCGGACTCACCCTGCCCCCCCTCTTCCACCCAGGCCCCTAGGATAACCGAGGATCATGCAGGGCGGGAGAACCGGCAGGGCCCTCAGAGCCCCCGGGAAATTTCGAACGCTGCACGCGCCAGAACCCTAGGGCCCACGCTCCCGCTCACCAGCGGCCTCACCTCGGCCAGCGCTTCCGCTCTCCACACAGTCGGCGGATCGGGCCTGCCTGCCTCCTGGGGACTAACACTAACCCTAGGTCAGCCCACGAGGGGACCCTCCCAAGGGGCCTGGGACCGCAACGCCGGGTTGGGGACCCCGAGCCCCAGTGCCGGACTCACCCTGCGCCCCACCACCACCCAGGCTGCTTGGGGCGCCACCGGTCATTCAGGGCGGGAGAACGGGCAGGGCACTCTGAGTCTTCGGCGACCTTCGAAGGCCCCCCATGCCAAAATGCTTGGGCCCACGCTCCCGCTCGAAGCGCCCTCACCTCAGGCCACCCTTCCACTCGCCGCACAGCAGGCGGATCGGGCCTTCTGGCATCCTGGGTGCTAACCCTAAACCTAGGTCGACCCCTGAGGGGCCCCTCTTAAGTGCCCTTGCACCGCAACGCCGGGGATTGAGAACCCATGAAACCCAGCGTCGGACTCACCACGCCTCCCCATCGCCACCTGGGCCGCTATGGGCGCCGTCGGTCTTTCAGGACGGAAGGACGGGCAGGGCCCTCCGAGCCCCTGGCGACCTCGAAGGCCCCCCAAGCAATACGCTTGGGTGCACGCTCCCGCTCGCCAGCGACCTCATCTCGGCTCACCCCTCCATTCACCTCACAGCCAGCGGATCAGACCTGCAGGCCTCCTGGGGGCTAACACTAACCCTAGTTGGCCGCAGAGGGGCCTCTCCCAACAGGCCTCGTGCCGGAACGCCCGTGATTTTGGACCCCCAAGCCCCAGCGCCAGACTCACCCTGCCGCCCCGCCTCCACCTGGGCCGATAGGGGCGCCGCCGGTCATTCAGGGCGGGAGAACGGGCAGGGCCCTCTGAGCCCCCTGCAACATTCAAAGGCCCCCCGCCCCAAAACGCTTAGGCCCATGCTCCTTCTCGCCAGCGCCCTCACCTCTGCCCGTGCCTCCGCTCGCGGCACAGCTGGCGGATCGGGCCTGCTGGCCTCCTGGGGGTTAAACCTAACCGTATGTTGGCCCACGAGGGCCCCTCCAAAGGGGCTTGGCACTGCAAAGTGGGCATTGGGGACCACCGAGCCCCTGTGCAAGACTCAACATGCCGCCCCTCCTCCACCCTGGCCTATAGGGGCACTGCCGGTCATTCAGGGCGGGAGAACGGACAAGGCCCTCAGAGCACCCGGAGACCTTCGAAGGCTCCCCACGCCAAAACGCTTGGGCCCATGCTCCCACTCGCCAGCAGCCTCACCTCGGCCCGCCCCTCCACTCGACGCACACCTGGCTGATCGGGCCTGACGGCCTCCTGGGAGCTAACCCAAACCATACGTCGCCCCTTGAGGGGCCCCTCCCAAGGGGCCTGGCACCGCCACGCCGGGGCTTGGGGACCCCCGAGCACCAGCGCAAGACTCACCCTGCCTCCTCGCCGTGACCCTGCCCGCTATTAGCGCCGTCCTCATTCAGGGCGGGAGAACAGGCAGGGGCCTCCGAGCCACCAGCGACTTTCGAAGCCCCCCCCGTAACAAAACGCTTGTGCCCACGCTCCCGATGGCCAGCGCCCTCACCTTGGCCCACCACTCCGCTTGCAGCACAGCTGGCGAATTGGGCCTGCCGGCCTCCTTTGGGCTAACCCTACCCTAGATCGGCCCCCGAGGGACCACTCCCAAGTGCCCGGCGCCACCACGCCGGGGATTGGGGACCCCTCCCCAGTGCCGGACTCACCTTGCCACCCCGTCACCAACCGGGCCGCTACGGGCGCTGCCGGTCATTCAGGGCAGGAGAACGAGCAGCGCCCTCCGAGCCTATGGCGACTACGAAGGCCATCCGCGCCAAAATGATTGGGCCGACGCTCCTGGTCGCCAGCACCCTCACCTCAGCACGCCACTTCAATTGGCACAGAGCTGGCGGATCGGGCCTGCCGCCCTCCTGGGGGCTAACCCTAACCCAAGTTGGGCCCCAGAGGGACCCCTCCCAAGGGGACTGGCGCCGCAACGCCAGGGATTGGGGAAGCCGAGCCCCGACTGCGGTCTCACCCTGCCCCCATGCCACCACCCGGGCTGCTAGGGGTGCCCCCGGTCATTCAGGGGGGCAGAACTGGCAGGGCCCTCCAAGCCCCCGGCGACCTTTGAAGGCCCCCGTGCCAAAACGCTTGGGCCCACGCTCCCACTCACCAGGGCGCTCACCTCGGTCCACCCCTCTGCTCGCTGGACAGCCAGCAGATAGGGCCTGCTGGTGTCCTGGGGGTTAACCCTAACCCTAGGGCGGCACCCAAGGGGCCCCTCCCAAGGGGCCTGGCGCAGCAACCCCAGGGATTAGGGACCCCCGAGCCCCAAGGCTGGACTCAACATGCCGACCTGCCACCACCTGGGCCTCTAGGAGAGCTGACAGTCATTCAGGGCGGGAGAACGGGCAGGGCACTCCAAGCCCCTGGTGACATCCGAAGGACCTCCGCGCCAAAACGCCTGGGCCCATACTCCCGCTCGCCAGCGGCCTCACCTCTGCCCGCCCCTCCACTCGCCGCATAGCTGCCAGATCTGGCCTGCCGGCCTCCTGGGGTCTAACCCTAACCATAGATCGGCCCCCGAGGTACCCGCCCAAGGGACCTGGAGCCGCAACACCGGGGATTTGGGAACCCCGAGTCCCAGGGCCGGAATCACCCGGACGCCCCGCCGCCACGCGCGACGCTAGAGGCGTCGCCGGTCATTCAGGGCAGGAGAACGGACAGGGCCCTCCGAGACCCCGGCGACATTCGAAGGCCCGCCGCACCAAAACGTTTGGGCCCACGCTCCCACTTGCCAGCCCCCTCACCTCAGCGCGCCCATCCACTCTCCACACAGCCATGGGATTGGGCCTGTCGGCCCCCTGGGGGCTAACCCTAACACTAGGTCGCACCCGAGGGGCCCCTCCCAAGGGGCCTGGTGCTGCCACACCGGGGATTGGGGACCCCCGAGCCCCAGCGCCGTACTCACCATGCCATGCCGCCACCATCTGGGCGGCTAAGGGCGCCTCTGGCCATTCAGGGCGGGAGGACCGGCAGGGCCCTTGAATCCCCCGGCGACCTTCCAAGGCCCCCCGCGCCAAAATGCTTGGGCCCACGCTCCACCTTGCCGGCGCCTTCACCTTGGCCCGGTCCTAAGCTACCACACAGCTGGCGGATCATGCCTGCTGGACTCCTGGGAGCTAACACTAACCCTAGGAGGGCCCCAGAGGTGCCCCTCCCAAGGGGCCTGGCGCTGCAACACACGGCATTGGGGACCCCCAAACCGTAGTGCCAGACTCACATTGCCACACTGCCACCACCCGGGCCGCTAGGGGCACCGCTGGTCATTAAGGGCGGGATAACGGGCAGGGCCCTCCAAGCCTCTAGCGACTTTCAAAGGCCCCCGGTGACAAAACGCTGGATACCATACTCCCGCTCGCCATCGCCCTCACCTTGGCCCACTCCTCCACTTGCCGCACAGCCGGGGCATAGGTCCTGCTGGCCTACTGGGGTCTAACCCTAACCCTAAACCCTAATGCCTAACCTTAAACCCAAACCTTAACCGCTAATCCTAAACCTAACGCTAACCCCTAACCCTTACCCTAAACCTAACCCTACCCTAAACCTAACCCTAAACCCTAATCCTTAAACCCTAAACCCTGACATTAACACTAAACCCTAAACCCTAACCCCTAACCCTAATCCGGAAACCCTAAACATGAAACCCTAACCTTAACCACTAACCCCAAACCCCAAACCCTAACCCTAAACCCTAACCCTACCCAGACACCTACCATACCCCTAACCCTACCCCTAACCCTACCCCTTCAGCTAACCCTACCCCTAACCCATAACCTAACCCTAAACCTAACCCTAACCCGTACCCTAACCCGTACTCTAACCCTAACTCTAACGCGTACACTAAACCTAACCCTAACCTGTACCCTAACCCTAACCGTAACCCTAACACGTACTCTAACCCGTACCCTAACCCATACCCTAACCTTAACCGTAAACTGTACCCTAACCCGTAATTTAAACCATACCCTAAACCTAACCGTAACCCTAACAAGTACCCTAACCCGTACCCTAACCTTAACCCTAAACCCTGACCTTAACCCATACCATAACTCGTACCATAACCCGTACCCAAACCCTACCCGTACCCTAACCCTAACCCGTACCCTAACTGTAACCCTAAACCCTAAACTGTAACCCATACCCTAACCCTAACCAGTACCTTTACCTTAACCTTAACCCATACCCTAACTCGTGCCCTATCCCTAACCCGGACCCTAACCCATACCTAACCCTAACCTGTACCCTAACCCGTACCCTAACCCATAACCTAACCCTAAATCGTACCCTATCCCTATCCCTAGCCCGTTCCCTAACCCGTACCCTAAGCCTAAACCTAAACCGTAACCTAACCTGTACCATAACCCTAAACTGTACCCTAACCCTAACCGGTACCCTAACCCTAACCCGTACCCTAAACCGTACCCAAATCGGTAGGCCAATACTTACCCTAAACTGTACCCTAACCCGTACCCTAAACCGTACCCTAATGTGTACCCTAACCCGTACCCTAACCCTAACCCGTACCCTAACCCTAACCCGTACCCTAAACCTAACCCGTACTCCAACCCTAACCCTAAACCCTAAACCCTAACCCGTACCCTAAACCCTAATCTGTACCCTAACCCATAATCTCCAACCTGTAACCCCTAAACCCAACCCTAACCCGTACCCTCTCCTTACCCTATCCCTAACCCATACCGTAACCGTAACCCATACCCTAACCTTAACCCGTACCCTAATCCGTACCCTAACCCCGGGGATTGGGTACACCTGAGCCCCACCACGGGACTCAGCCTGCCACCGCTCAGGAAACCATGCCCCTTGGGGCGCCGCAGAGCATCCCCTGCAGGAGAACTGGTAGGGCCCCCCTGAGCCCCCAGCGATCCTCGGCGACCCCCTACACCCCAACCCTGAGGCCCACGCTCATCCCGCCCCATGCCTTCCCTTCAGCTTGCCACTGAGCTCGTGGCAGAGCCAGCAGATCAGGCCTGCCGGGTTCCTGGGGCCTAGACCTGACCCTAGGTCGGCTGGGTAGGGCCCCTCCCCTGGGGCCCGGTGCCAAAGCCCCAGGGACTAGGGACACCTGACCTCCACTGCAGGACAAAGCCTGCCAGCCTGCAGGAAACCGTGCCCCTTGGGATTCTGTAGAGCATTCAGGATGGGAGAACCAGGAGGGCCCCCAGAACCCTGGTGAACTTCGGCGATCCCTAAACCCAACCTTGAAGCCCATGCTCACCCCACCCTGCACCCTCACCTCAGCCCGCGGCGGAGCTCGCCACATAGTGGGCAGATCTGGCCTGCGGGGTTCCTGGGCCCCAACCCTAACGCTAGTTCATCTGTGGAGGGGCCCCTCCCCAGGAGCCTGGAGCCACAGCTGCGGGGATTCGGGACACCTGAGCCCCACAGCAGGACTCAGTCTGCCACCCCGCAGGAAACCGTGTGCCTTGGGAGGCCATAGAGCATTCAGGGCGGGAGAACCAGGAGGGCCCTCCTGAGCCACCAGCGAACTTCAGCGGCCACCCGCACCCCAACCCTGAGGCCCACGCTCACCCTCCCCACACCCTCACCTCAGCCCGTGTAGCTCGCCATACAGCCAGCAGATCCAGCCTGCGGGGCTCCTGGGGCCTTACGCTAGCCCTAAGCTGGCTGCGGGTTTGGGGGTCTCCCCAGGAGCCTTATATCGCAGACCCGGGGAATTGGGATATCTGTGCCCCACCGCAGGACTCAGCTTGCCACCCGACAGGAAACCATGCCCCTTGGGGTTCTACGGAGCCTACAGGGCACGAAAATTGGGGAGGCCCCTGGAGCCCATCCCCATCATTGGCAGCCCCCCTTTCCCCAACCCTGAGGCCCATTCTCACCCTCCCCCATGGCCTCCTCTCAGCCGTCCACAGAGCTCGCCACACAGCCTAAAGATTGTCCCTGCCGGGCTCCTGGACCCTAACCCTTACCCTAGGTTGGCCACAGAGAGGTCCCTCCCTAGATTCCTGGCACCACACTCCGGGGGATTGGGGAAACCCAAGCCCCACCGTAGGACTCAGCCTGCAGCCCACAGTAAACTGCACCATTCTGGGGAACAAGAGAGCATTCAGGGCAAGAGAATTGGGGCACACCCTGAGAGCCCCTTCTGGTGAACCCCGACCTTTGTGGGCGCTTTCGGATGAAACCCCAAGGCTCACACTCACCCACCCTTGTGCCCTCATCTCACTCAGCCTGGGAGTTCTCTGAGCACTGGGCAGTTCGGACCTGCTGTCTCTTGAGGCCTAACCTAACCCTGGGTCCTCTGCTGAGGGTCCCTCCCCATTTGCCTGCCTCCAAGGCACTAGGCATTGGGCTCACCTCTGCAAGACTAGAGGACTCAGCCTGCCCCACAGCAGGAAACTGTCCATTTGGGGCTGCAGCAAGAATTCATAGGAAAATCAGAGGGCCCCCCTCAGCCCATCCCAGGCAACCCCCACTTTCAGAGATCTCCCCGGATCCAATTAGTAGCTTCACACTGACCTTTAAACTTTCTCTCCATGGAGATCTTTTGAAATTCTCCACACTTCCAACCGATGGCATCATCCAGCTTCAGAGACTTACCCAGCTTTAGGTCTTGAGATGGATTAAAATGGGAAGTCACTTCACTTATGACGACGTACTGGTGACCAAAAGATACATGCATAAATGCTTCATATCACTTGGCTTCAGGGAAATGCAAATCTAAACCCCTATAAATGCCATATTACACGAGGCCGAATATATAAAAATAAGAAGACAGGAAACTATACATGTTGGAGAGGATGTGGAGAAACGGGAACCCTCTTACACCCCTGTACGAATGCAGTCCGGTACAGCCACTCTTGAAAATGGTATGGAGTATCCTCAAGAAGTTATAAATAAAGCTACTAATGTCCCAGCAATTGCACTACTGGGTATTTACCCCCAGAGACAGAGGTAGTGAAGACGGGACACATGCACACCAGTGTTCATAGCAACAATATCCATAATAGACAAACTGTGGAAGGAGTGCAGATGACCATGGATAGATGAATGGATAAAGAAGATGTAGATCATATATATAATGGAATATTACTCAGCCATCAGAAAGGATGAATACTTACCATCACACCGACCTGGGTGGAGCTGGAGGGTATTATGCTGAGTGGAATAAGTCAATGAAAGAAAGACAATGATCATATGCTTTCACTCCTATGTGGAATATCAGAAACAAGGAAGAAGACCATAGGGGAAGGAAGGGAAAATAGAATGGGAAGTCATCAGAGAGGGAGAAAACCCATAATGGACGCTTAACTATCGCAAGAAACTGATGATTGTTGGAGGAGAAGTTGGGGGGGGTAACTGGGTGAGTAGCATTAAGGAGGTCACACGATACAATGAGCACTGGGTGTTACACATGACTGAAAATTTATTGAAGACTACATCTGAAACGAATGATGTACTGTAAGTTGGCTAATTGAATTTAAATTAAAGAACAAAAGACCTCGAATAAACAATCCTACACATTTGTATGGAACCACTAAAGATTCCGAACAGCCAGTGCAATGTGGAAAAGAAAAACAAAGCTGGAGGACTGACAATTTCAGATTTCAGGTTATACTACAAAGCTGCAGTCATCCTAACAAGACAGTACGGCACAAAAATAGACACAGCAACCAAAGGAACAGGATACAAGTTCAGACAGAAACCCACAATTATGTGGTCCATGAATCTTCCACAAAGCAAGCAACGATATCAAAAGGGAAAAGGACAGTCTCTACAACAAATGGTATTGGGAAAACTAGACAGCTACGCACAAAAGAATGAAATTAGACTGCTTTCTTACACAATAAAGACAAACACAAAACAGTTTCAAGACCTCAATATGAGACCTGAATCCATAAAAATCCTACAGGAGGGAAGACAGTAACTTCTTGATATGGACCATACAAACGTTTTTCTAGACTGTCTCCTGAGGCAAAGGAAATGAAAACAAAAATAAACTATTGGGAATACAGCAAAATAAAAAGTTTCCACACGGCAGAAGAACAATGAAAACGTAAAAATAATAAGACAACCTACTCAAAGGGAGAAGATATTTGCAAAGATCATATGCAATAAAGGGATAGTGTCCAAAACATATACAAGTGATTCTACTCAACCCCCCAAAAACAAATAATCCAGTTAAAAAATAGGCAGAAGACATGGACAGACATTTCTCCAAAGAAGAAATACAAATGGCCAACAGTCCCGTGAAAAGATGTTCACCATCATCCATCATCAGGAAAATGTAAACCCAAAGGACAGTGAGGTAATACCTCAAACCTGTCAGAATGGCTAACATCAAAAGCACAACAAAGAGCAGGTGTTGGGAGGATGTGGATAAAGGGGAATCCTCGCGAACTGTGGGTGGGAATGCAAACTGTGGTGGCCACCGTGGAAAACAGTATGAAGGTTCCTCAAAAAATTAAATATAGAACTACCCTACGATCCAACAATCACACTACTCGTATTTACCCAAAGAATAGGAAAACAGTAACTTAAAAGGATATGTGCACCCCTATGTTTCTTGCACCATTATTCACAATATCACAATATGGAAGCAACCCAAGTGTCTGTAGAAAAATTGACAAATGAGATGATAGATGTGTGTATTCACACACACACACACACACACACACACACACACAATGGAGTATTACTCGGCTTGAAAAAGAATGAAACCTTGCCATTTGCAGACACATGGATGGAGCTAGAGAGTATTATCCTAACTAAAATCAGTCAGTCAGAGAAAGACAAATCCCATACGATGTCACTCTAATGGGGAATTTAAAAAACAAACAAAAATAAATAACTAAAAGAGAAAAAGGAGACACACCAAAATACAAACTCTTAACAATAGAGAACAAACGGATGGTTACCAGAGAGGAGGTGGATAGAGGGATGAGTGAAATAGATGAAGGGGATTAAGAGGACGCTTTTCTTGATGACCACTGAGTAAATTATAGAATTACTGAATTACTCTATTGTACACCTGAAACGAATGTAACACTGTATGTTAGTTTTACTGGAATTAAAATAAATTTTAAAAAAGATTTTTCTTTCAGGAAGCTCTTTGAAAAAGCTTTTCCTGTGCAATGTGCATAAGCCCTACTTGGGAGGATTCACTCTACAATAATTATTCACTCCATGCCTCAAATTCAGATTTCACTGAGTTCTTCCCGTGGATTCCAGCCCACGGAAGACATGGTCCTTTTCGGTCCAGGCTCAGCACCTATGCATTCAAGATTGTAAGTAGAGACACATGACACTTCACAGTCCAGAAAGCTATTATTGTTTCTGTTTCAGTGTGAGAGAGTCACAGACTTTGGGACAGGTTTCAGAGCAGGTTTATTATGGATCCTGGATCTCTACTTCAATGTTCATTGCCAGGATCCATTTGGCTAATAGGTTCCCTGTGGATGGGCTTGCTTCCAAGCACATACATGGAAGATGCAAAGGTGGGTGGGCTTGGTGCGGGACAGGAAGAAGACCAAAAACAGACAAGGGTCCGACCCCTCCCCTGATGCAGGAACTGATACGGGAGAGCGTACGGGAGGTAGAATCGATGCGAAACTCCAAGGTCACCAGCTGAACACAGGAGGCATAGGTCAAGGGATCTGGAGATGCAGGGGTTGAAGGCTTCTCTGAGCTACCTCTGGGAGGAAGGGAGGGAAGGAATGAGAAGGAGACACTGCCTGCCCCTGGCCCATGCCAGCTGCCCACCGCTCCGACACGCATCAGTCTATGAGCTGACACAGCCTGGGCTCAGGATGGGCTGGCTTGGGTCCCTCAATCCTCAGTAGGACAGCTGGCCCCAGGGCTCAGAGACATGCTGAGGGAGATGAGAGGGAAAGCTGCCCCACCCAGGTCATCCCCTCCTTGAGCAGACAGCCCTTCAGAACTGCTAAAAAAAACCCCACTAACGGGGTTGAAAGACATGCCATGGATGAACTAAGGCATAGAGATATGTAAAATAACATTCATTTTTAAGTTCAGAGCTGTCATCTCAGGAAGTGGGGACAGCTTCCCTGAAGAAGACTGAGGGGAGGGCAGGCCATGCTGAAAAGGGAGACATGGCTCTCCTGATTGGGGACCTGCAGCCCCCTTCCAGGGCAGTGCATCATCCTCGCATCACACGAGATCCATGGAAGTGTTCCATCAGGGCCAGATGTTTCTCTCGAGAAGGCTACCCTGGCATCGGACTGCACAGGGCACCAGGGACGAGGGCCAGATGGAGGACGGACAATACCCCGGAGGCCATGGGGCAAGAGCAGAGGCACATGACCTTGAAGATGATGATGAAAAGCAGGAGGTGGCAGCATGGAGCTCGCCCGAAAGTACCAAGGGAGCAGTGCCCACAGCTACACTGACTTGGTGCCTTCTGTGCCTTGTGTGGCTGACTTCAGTGGGCTCCAGACTAGTCCTGACCACAAGTCTAGGAAGTGTGCACCACCCCCGGCCTCCTCTCCCCTTGCAGCTGCTAGGAATCACAGTCACAGACCCTGGTCAGCTTTCGGGGAAACCAAGCAGTGGCTCCACCGCACGCTGTATCTCTGGTGGTGGTCCAGTGCGACCTTCGTGCCTGGCCAGACACTGATGTCTACCTGTATCCACACAAATCCACAGACAGGAGGGTGTCCCTGAATTCCACAGCACCTGATGAGACAGATCCACAGAACCCAACACCCAGTGGGTCACTCGGGACCTCACCTATGGTCATGGAGCTCACCATATCTTATTTCTGTCACTTCCCACAGAAAGCCTGTTTCTGATCCCCCACAGTACCATACATCCTGGTTGCTGAACCCACATGGCACCTTTCTTTAAGTGAAGGCTATGCCTACACCTCCTAGAAAATATTTCTAATGAAGTACAAGTCCATCAGGACTATGATGTGAACGGTAGCACACAGCCTGCATGGTAGTAGTCAGTAATTCTAACAAGGGTTATCCCCACCCCCCATCTCATAAAACCTTCCTCCTGCCCACTGAACTCATGGTCTGCCCACAGAAAACCCTCCAGGAAACAAACCTTTCATCTGAATGCTCTCTTCACCTTCTGCTTCAAATCTTATCCAACCACAATGATATGAAACTAGAAATCAGTCTCAAGAAAAAAATGGGACTGTCAAAAATAGGTGGAGATTTTTGGGGCCTGGGTGGCTCAGTCATTAAGGATCTGCTTTCAGCTCAGGTCGTGATCCCAGGATCCTGGGATCTAGCCCCGAATCAGGCTCCTTGCTCAGTGGGAAGCCCGCTTCACCCTCTCCCACCCCGCTGCTTGCGTTCCCTCTCTCGCTGTCTCACTCTCTGTCAGATACTTAAAGAATCTTAAAAAATATGTGGAGATTTAACAACATGCTACTGAACAACCAACAGTCAAAGAAGAAATCAAAAAAAATTAGAAGTACCTTGACGCTGATGAAAAAGACAACCTACAAAAACTTATGGGATGCAGCAAAAGTGGCTTTATGGAGGACATTCATAGAAATTCAAGTGTTCATCAATCCATGAGAATGCTCTCCAATAAACAACCTGATTTATGTGGTAATGAATTGGAAAAAAAAAAAACAACCAACAAAGCCCCAAATTAGTAGAAATAAGGAAATAACAAAAAGGAAGGCATAAATAAATCCAACAAAGACTAAAAAGACAAAAAAAAAAAACAATGAAAATGAGAGCTGCCTTTTTTGGAAAGATAAACAAACTGACAAACTTAGCTAGACTCACCAAGAAAGACAGAGGACTCAAATATAATCAGGAAAGAAAGATAATGGATTCCTGTCTCATATCAAAATCAAAAGAACTCTTCGACTTTGGACACAACAACTCTTGCAAGCCATGTCTCTAAAGGCAAAGGAAATAAAAGCAAAAATGAACTATTGGCACTTCATCAGGATAAAAAGCTTCTGCTCGGCAAAGCAAACAATCAACAAAACAAAAGGCAACCTATGGAATTGAAGAAGATATCTGCAAATGATATTACAGATAAAGGGCTGGTATCCAAGATCTATAAAGAACTCCTCAAACTCGACACCCAAAAAATGGGCAGAAGACACAAAGAGATACTTCTCCAGAGAAGACATACAAATGGCCGACAGACACATGAAAAAATGCTCCACATCACTTGCCATCAGGCAAATACAAATCAAAACGACAATGAAATACCACCTTACACCAGTTAGAATGGTTAAAATTAACAAGACAGGGGGCACCTGGGTGGCACAGTGGTTAAGCATCTGCCTTCGGCTCAGGGCGTGATCCTGGCATTATTGGATCGAGCCCCACAACAGGCTCCTCCGCTGTGAGCCTGCTTCTTCCTCTCCCACTCCCCCTGCTAGTGTTCCCTCTCTCGCTGGCTGTCTCTATCTCTGTTGAATAAATAAATAAATTCTTTAAAAAAAAAGGAGGGCACTTGTCATAATGAGCACTAGGTGTTATATGCAAACAATGAATCATGGAACACTACATCGAAAACAAATGAAGTACTGTAGGGTGAATAACAATTTTTAAAAAAAGAGAAGATATGAAATCCATACAGGAAAACTGGCACAATTTGCAAATGACATAAAATCCCGAAAGATTCCACAAAAAAAAAAAAAAACTGTTAGAATAAAAAAATTCAAACAAGCTGCAGGATATAAAGTCAATATGCAGAGACCTGTTGTCATTATTTTTCAAATATTATTTATTTATTTGACAGGAAGAGAAAAAGCACGAGCAGTGGGAGTGTCAGAAAGAGGGAAAAGCAGACCCTCGCTAAGCAGGGAGCCCAACACGGGGCTCGATCCCAGAACTCTGGGATCATGACCTGAGCTGAAGGTAGACGCTTCCCTTATGGAGCCACCCAGATGACCCAACTTCTTGCATTTCTGTATACTGATGACACACTTTCGCAAAGATAAATTAAAAAAGCAACGCCATTTAAAATTGCATCAAAAAAAAATCTAGGAATAAAAGTAACCAAGAATGAGAAAGACATAGTACACTCAACACATGGCAGAAAAGAAATGAAAAATATGTTTGTCCAGGGGGGCAGAATGTATGGGTCAAAGATTTGGAAGGGAACACAAACAAATGGAAGCATACGCCATGCTCCTTAACTGGAAGAGTTAATTATGTGAACATGTCCATCGTACCCAAAGCAATCGACAGATGTGATGAAATCCCTATCTGAATTCCTGTGTCATTATTCGAGGAAATAGAAAACAGTCCTCAAACTTGTATGGAATCACAAAAGACACCAAATCCGCAAAGCAACCTGGAGAAAGAGGTGCAGTCAACACACTCCTGGATTTCAAGCTGGATTATAAAGCTATTGTCATCAAAACAGGATGGTACTGGCATAAACAAAGACACCAGGTCAGTGGAACAGTACAGAAAGCTCAGAAACTTACCCACACGTAGATGATCCTCACTTACGACACAGCAGCAGAAGATATGCCATGAGGGAAGGACTGTCTCTTCAGTGAGCGGTAACAGGCAAAGGGGACACTAAATGCAGAAGAATATAACTGGGTCACTTTCTTACACCACACACAAAATTTTTAATGGATGAATGATTTGAACATAAGACCTGAATCCATAAACCTCCAAGAAGACACAGGTACTAAGTCTATTGACATTAGTTTTGGCAAAGAGTCTTCAGATCGGACACCAAATGCAAAGGCAACAAAAGCAAAAATAAACAAGTGGAACAACATCAAACTGAAATCTTCCACACGGCAAAAGAAACCATCAAAAACTTAAAAGGCCTCTGACCCAATAAGAAAAACATATCTGCGAATCATATGTGTGAGAAGAGGCTAATATCCAAAATACACACAACACTCATACAAATAAAAAAAAAAACTATATAAAAAATGGGAGGAATATGTGAATAGATACTTTCCAAAGATGGCACACAGGTGCCAACAGACAGAAAAAGTTGTTCGACATCACTAATCATCGTCAGGGAAACATCAGTCAAACCCACAATCGGCTATCCTCTCACAACTGTTGGAATAGCAATTGTCCCAGAGACAGACACCAGGTGGGGTCAAGGGTGTGCAGACGAGGAAACACTGTGCACTGTTGGTGGGAATGGAAATTGGTGCAGCCACTGTGACAAATGGTATGGAGGTTCCTGAAAAAATAAATGCAACTACCCCATGACCCAGTAATGGCTCTACTGAGTATTGATTTAAGAACACAAAAATGCTGCCTCAAAAAGACAGATGCACTCCCACGTTCACTGCAGCATTATTCACAAGAACCAGACATGGAAACACAGACCTTGGGGGCCTTATGCCAAGTAACTCAGACACAGAAAGACCAATACCAGATGCTCTCATGTACATTCAATGTGGAATAAACAAATACTGAACGCATAGATACTGAGAGCAGGTTGGTAGGTGCCAGATTCGGGGATGCGGTGGTAGAAAAGGGTGAAGATGGTCAAAGTCTCAATGTTTGAGTGAGAAAATCCTAGTCATGAAATGGTCTGTCAGGCATGGAGACTAAAACTAACCCCGCAGCATGGGGTATAGGTTTCCCTGCTCTTTGAACGTACAGGGCTTCTGAGAAACCTTGCACAGCAGAAATGGTGTCAAGAAGGAATGACCATTAATTTACACGAACAATTAGACAGTGTGCTCAGACTCCAAAATTCCTTCTCTTTGGCTTTTCTTAGGCCTCAGCACACAAGTTTCTAACGGAGGCCCAGCATAAATGAAGATGAAGCACAGCAGAGGCTCACAGACACAATTCAAAGTGCTAGTGGCTGGAAGCAGAGAGCAGTTGACAGAGGAAGGAGCTGGTTGGGGTGCACGCCGCCTCGGTCGTACTTCTCCCCAGAACAGATGCTGAACGTGATTCTCACTGTTCACCTTTTTTCATAAGATTGAAATCCTCTTCAGGTCTCTTCCTTTTACTGAAGCTGGGTAATAACGTAGTTCTTTCAAGAAAGCCCAGTGTCTTACTGTGAACGTTTAAAAAGTGGGGGATACTTGTACTTGAGCATTGATGAGAGAGGAGATGTGAAAGGTCCTCCCAGACACAAACCTCAGCAGATCCACTGGGAAAGGCACCTTCCTCAGCATGCTGAACACTGACTACCTCCTACCCCCTGAGAAACCCTCTCCTTCCTCTCGATCAGGACAACCCACAACACCTGAGAGTTACCCCAATTCCTCTGTTCTCCTGCTCCTAATAGCTAACCCATCAGCAAATCCTGTGAGCTCCATCTTCAAAATGGACCCAGAAGAGGTCTAACCACTCCATCCAAAGCCACCTGTCCGTTCCACGGTGCCTGAGTTCCTTGAAAAGCTTCATCGTTGACCTGCTTTGCCATCTTCAACCCTCTGTAATCTGTTCTCAACACTGTAGCCAGTATGGCCCAGTGAAACAGCTTCTCATGGGGTTATAGCCCTGGAATAGCTTTCTGTCACCCTCTTTCACCTCTCTAAGCTCATGTCCTAAGCTGTCTCCTGTGGCCACAGGTCCTTCTTGCTGCTCCTGGAAATAACTGGAATTCTCCTGCCCCAGAGCTTTTGCACATGCTTTCCCTTCTGTTAAGAATGCTCTTGATGTATTCTCACTCACCTTCGGAGATGTCAGAATTGGAGTGACAGGGACAGAAGATGAGGCTGTGTGTGTTGGGTGAGGCTGGTGGCCCAGAAGAAGGTTCTCTGCCAGCTCTCTGCCTGTGCCTCACTTGTCCTCAGCCAGGAACTTGCACAGAGCCCTCACCTGTCACAACTCTCACCCAGGAGACCACAGCCACCCCTGGAGCCCACCCTGTCCACACCCTGCTGCAGAATGCATTCAACACTCCTCTGGGACCCCTGTCAGTTTACCCAGACCTGGAACTCCCCTATCTCCTGCAAAGCTCCCGGATTCCACCGTTTCTTCCAAAATCACACTGGCGCAAGGCTTTCATGAGAAAGCTATAACACTAACTAATGAAAGGTTCACACCTACTTTCCCCTTCTGTTGCCTTTCTCTCCACCTTCTTTCCTACCTGTGCAAATTGTAACATATCAGTGGAACATGAACATGCTCTGAGATCTGAATCTTTCATTGCAGCTTTCTGTGGACTCCTTATGTGATAAGAAACTAGTGTATCCTACAACAGGGTGTTTTACAACTCTCATCTATAGAATAGTACAGCCCAAATCACTACAATTTTATCTCACTCTTCATGAAGCAGAACACTTTTTCCTTTCTTCTTTTACTTAAATTCCAGTTAGTTCACATGCCATGGAATATTCGCTTCAGGGGTAGGATTTAGTGATTCCTCATCTGCATACAGTACCCGGTGCTCATCACAAGTGCCCTCCTTAATATCCCTCACCCATTTAACTCTTCCCCCCATGCTCCTGTCCTGCAGCAACACTCAGTTTGTTCTCCAAGGTTGAGTCTATTTCCTTGTTTGCCTCTCTCATCACCCCTCCACTCTGTTCATCTGTTTTCTTTCTGAAATTCCACAAGTGTGAGAGATAGGATATTTGTCTTTCCTCACTGATTTTGCTTAGCTTAATATACTCTAGATCCATCCACATCCTTGCAAATGGTAAGATTTCATTCTTTTTGAAGCTGGGTCATATTCCTATATATATATATATATATATATATATATATATATATATATATATATATATATATATATATATATATATATATATATATAATATGTATCCCACGTCTGCTTTATCCATTCATCAGTGCATGGACTTTGGGATTCTCTCCATAGATTGGCTACTGTGGACATTGCTGCTATAAACATCATGGTGCATGTTCCCCCTTTGAATCTGCATTTCTGTATCCTTTGGGTAAATACCTAGGAGAGCAATTGCTGGATCATGGGATTGTTCAATGTTTAACTTTTTGATGAACCCCCACACTGTTTCCCAGACTGGCTGCACCACTTTGCATTGCCACCAACAGGATGGGAGGGTTCCCCTTTAAGCAGAACATTATCTGCCAGCAATTTCATAAGAGGAAACAAAACCTCTGGGAGATGCACCCAGGGTCAGGCAAGCAGTTGCAGACTTCACCCCAAGGCTCCTGACGCCAAGCCCCTTGAAGCCACCAGCATGCCACTATCCAAAAGAATTCCCAGACTCTTCTTCTGACTCCACCACCAAAGAAACTACAGAGAGAATATGGCACCTCCAAATATCGAGATAATACATTTAGTAAAACTAGAAAGTCAAGCTCAACTTTTAAACAGGAGCAGGCTGCTTTGGATAATTTTCAATTTTCCCTCCACCCTAATTTTAACTCTTCTGATGAATAAACTAATCAATGATGAAACATCACCTTTGTCAAATGACATCATCCAAGTCTGTATCAGATGAAAAAAGCCACCTAACCCTAGATGCTGGCCACTCAACCATATCTTAGACCCAATTGAATAAACACTGTTAGATGAAGGAACAAATTAGATGTTACAAACAGGCACAGAGTGAATCTCACCTTCCCTTTCTAATAAAAGAGGGTTCCTAGGAAACAGATGGTCAAAATACATGTGTAAGCAATAAATGGACAGAGAAATTGTGATCCCCTGCAAAGTTCTACCTGCAGGGAAACTAAGTAATTCTTGCACCAAACCCAGAATGCTGACAGCTACTTCAATTTTACTTTGTGGCTCAACTAGAGAAAAGAGAAAAGCCCAGGAGGTTTTGGGATAATGAGAGGTTTTACCTCCAGCCCTGACATAGTTAGGACATTTTGCCAAACATTCCTGTGCTTTCTCTGAACACTGGCGTCCTGTGACAAGCTGCCTCGCTGACTCCGATGCTGACGTTCAAACCTCGGGTGTCTTGGAGCCAGAGCAAAGAAGTGCTGTCAGCTGGGGAGAAGAAGGCACCTCTGACCTAAAGCCTGCACACCTGCTTTGGTTTCTGGGCGAAGAGGCAACACATACTTGTTGTTTACCAGTAATTATCTTCATTCTCAATAGACCAATGACCTTGCCTTTTCTGGATAGCAGACTTACTCTTCTAAAGAAACCCTAAATTCGTCTATTCCCAATGCAACTAGAGTGGAACATTTATTTCTCACTTAAATAGAAAACACTGTTATTGTCGACACTGCATGAATGAACTTTTAAAAACATTTTAGAGAGAAAGGAAGAAACCTTTATTCAAACCCAAGTCAGGACAACTGTCTGGGAGACACAATCTTCACCAAGAAGGGAGTGCTCCGGGGAAGGAACATTTGGGGCAGGCTTATATATTTTTTTCTGTTTTGTTTTACATACAGAGTTACACACTACAGTGAGGATCTTCTTAGATCCATAAAGTGACAGATTCTTTCTTATGTTTTCAGTATGTACATGTCAGTATGACCTTAATCTTATGGGAGCCAAAGAGGTTCTTTATTTTTTCTTATCTTTATGTTGTCATTTTTGGTTATTGTTTTCTCCTCGAAGCAGATGTACAACATGTGCTTGGGGCAGAAATAGGGCCCATGCTTTTAGGTTTTTGCCCAGTCATTTTGAGCCCGGTAAAATGTTAAAGGATAGCTTCCCTGGAAGCCCAGGATCAGGGCCCACAGATGATATAAGATAAAAATTACTTTCATCATTATAATTACTCCTAAATGGAGGAATTTGAGACAAAAGCACCTTTCACAAGAGTACCAAGAAATCAAAATGATACCCACGAAAGGCTGCCTGCTCCATGGCCAAGAAGTCACTCTTGTGTCATAGTTCACTCAGAAATCATGTTGTTGGACTGGTGAGGATGATACGATAGCAACGTCATCACTAAGAGTGGGAAGCTTCTAATTTCCATACGGCCATGTTGACCCCCTTAGCTCAGAGCCACCTGAATGGGCAGCTGGGGAGGGGGCACCATCATCACTATGAGTGGGGAGCTTCCCATTTCCATATGGCCATGTTGACCCCCTTAGCTCAGGGCCACCAGAAAGGAGAGCTGAGGGGCACCACAGGCCAAGGCTGCCAGGTGTGGCTGGGGCAGGAAGAACTCTGACTTAAGGCTCAACTCCTGTCTAGGTTATTATTATGCTCTTCACAAAGAAAGTGCCATTGTGTGTGAGCCCTCATGTAGAAAAGGTTCAGAATTTCCATTGAGATTCCCTCTTTGACCTTTAGGATATGTAGCAAAGTTCCATTTAATTTTAAACATTGAAGGACTTCTTGATTTTCTTTTCGCTATGACTGTGGCTCAATTCCCCTGTGGTCTAAGAATAGAATCTAGTTAATTTCAGGGTTTAACATTTGTAGACTTCATTCGTGGCCCCACCTATCATCTATTTGGGTAAAGAGTCTATGACCACTTGAAAATAATGTATTCTGCACTTATTATGGAATGTTCCCTATATGTCAATTAGGTCAGATTTGTTACCAATGTTTTGTCTGCTTTTTCTTTCAGATATTGAGAAAGGTATATTAAAATCTTCAAACAATCCTGCTCTATTCAACGTTGCATCAGAGAATCTACCAGTGTTAGAAGGCAAGAGAAACAAAAAGTATAAGAATTGAGGGGATAAATGTGACTATTCACAGATAATACAATTGTGTACATAGAAAATCCAAAACAGTCTATAAATACCCTATTAGAATTAAAAATGCAATTTATAAATTTGAGATGGATTGTAGCTTCCCATTGGACAGTTTCTGAAAGAAAATGTAGAACCTGTCAATCTTGGGGTAGGACATAGGGTGCTTTAACCATTTAAAAGAATTCAGTGGGACTTCATAAAAATGTGACATTTCTCCTTAACTTATAACCATAAGAAAATGAAATAGTGAACCGCAGGCTGGGAAGTAAAGATTTGCAATACACACACTGACAAAGACTTGTCAATAAAGAATTCCTGCTCATCAACCATAGAAAGTCTATTTATAAACGAATACTTCACAAAAGATTGGCTGATGGCCAATAACAACAGGAAAGGGTGCTCTACAGTATTATTTTAAGGAAGAGCAAGGCCTTTCCTAAAATGAAAACATACACACAAACTAGTATTCCCTAGATGGATGACGTCCTTATTTCTGAGGACAGCTTGAAGAACAGACTAGCATCAAAGTAAAGTGATGGAATTCCTGACACTCAGAGGATGGATAATTGACCTCAAACTACAGTACAATTTCTAGGCATCATTCGGTCCTCTGAAGGCAGACAACTACCACACCCCTTCCTCCACCACACAGGTTGCTTCCCAACACCTACCATAAAAGAAGAAGATGAGAAACAGGACTAGTAGGAAATAGCAAAAATCACATGTGGGGATTATCCTGAAACACACTGATCACATAACTAGTGTAAGGAAGTGTAGGGAACTGACAAGGACAGAGACTCAAGAGGTACTTCTTTGGGAAATGCTGTCTGAAATCGTCACACCTTGGTACCAGCTAATGAGGGCTCTGACCATACCCTAGGGTTTGCTCACAAGGGTCTGCAACACCATCGCTGAGGACTTCAAGACCTCAAAGCTTGCCTGATTGACTATTGGACTAAGAGATTCCCATGTTCTGAAAACAGATACCAACTCATTGAAAGGTTCACCTGGACTCTCTCGGAGGCCCTACAAGAAGCTGAACCATTCACTGAAAATCAATTACACACACACACACACACACACACACACACCCCTGTCATTTCACCAATTACTTAAACATTCAAGGTTCTTCCTACCTTTTCTTTTACACATTGATATTTATACTCACATGAAATGTCATCATTTCTAATGAACACTGATGTCAAAATAGAGATCCATTGACACAATATTCACAAAATGAAACTTCCCTGCTGTAATTTTCAATATAGCATTTTTTAAAGATCATACATATTTTAGATTTTTGGTAACTTTTACAGGAGAAGATCAGCATTGAAAAACTCTGAATACTTGACAATGAGTTTTAAGCCTAGAGAACAAAAATTGTCCAATTTCATAGATAATAAGGAACCAAAGGGAAAGCATGGAAGCTGTAGTCGAATAATTTTACACATATGCATCCTCTCTTATTCTACTACTGAGGGGCGTGTTTTATTACCACTATGCATGCATCAATTGTCTTCCACGTGCACCTGCACAGGTATAATGAATTACTACAGTAGAATGAAATGTCTGGGAACTACTTGGCGGCATCTATCATGAACAATGAAATTTTGATCTTATATTTGGTGAACTTCCACTGTCTGTCCCTTTAGACAATGGACCCTAAACAGAAGGGGGAATGAACCACGAGCGACTATGGACTCTGGGAAACAAACTGAGGGCTTCAGAGGGGAGAGGGGTGGGGGATTGGGATGGGCCAGTGATGGGTATTAAGGAAGGTACATATTGCATGGAGCACTGGGTGTTATATGCAAATAATGAATCACGGAACACTACATCAAAATCTAAGGAAATACTGTATAGTGACTAACATATCATAATAAAAAATTATTATTAGAAAAAAATTAAAGGTAAAAAAAAAACCAATACAGCTTCTCTGTTTCAAGAACAATCACAATTGAGAAAAAACTAACTTCCAATCCCTAAAGCAAAACACAGACCAAGTTCCATTTCACTCCCCTTTATTCACATTCTCTGTGGGTTCTAAGCTATTTCCCTACCTCCTTTCCTGCTGAGCAGGGAGCCTCGGCTCGATCCCAGAACCCTGGGATCATAACCTGAGCCAAAGGCACATGCTTAACTGGCTGAGCAAGCCAGGAGCCCCAGCTCCATGTTTTTCTTAAGCAAAAGGACACTTTCTCACAATGCCTTCACATGACTTCACATGGTACCAGAGACCTGCATTTGCTTCTAGGAGGTTGCAGATGAAGGCAATTGCAAACTCTCACAGTGGTTTATCAAATACAGTGACCTGCCTGGTGACAGTGAAACCCTTATGAGCCCACGAGAGGGTGCTGTGACACTCAGCTGTGGCTGGGCTGGCACAGAGAACCAAATCCATTTCCCTGCCTGATGTCTGTGAGGAACAGATGCCCCCACTGTGAATGAGACCCTGCCACTGAGCTGTCCAGAGATGGCCATCCTCACGGAGGATGAGGATAAAGGACAATGCCTGAGGAGACCTCATCTGTCTCTTTTATCTTTTCATATTTTCGACAGTGGACAAATCACTGCCTAGGAGTCCCCAACTACCTTAGTATCATCTGTGAATGGCCAAGAGGTTTTACAAAACACTTAAGATTTTGACCTCACAAATGCCCACAACCACGTACCATAGGGATTCAACATTAAGCAAAGATACTGTTCGTTGGAAGAGAGGTCCTGCCCACTGTTGTTTCTCACTTATATGCTCATCTTCCTTACCTCATGGTAACATAACCACCTTGATTCCTGCTGCCGTCTTCAGGAAGGCTGATGTGACTTGTCGGGCATTACTCTGACATCGTTCTTTCTTAGCAATAAGATGTGGACATTTCCCTAGTCCTACACACCCAAAGTTGAATCGGAATCAGGATTGAGGAGGCTGATGAGAGTTGAAGGTGTTTTCCTGTACAGGGTGGTTTATTACCAATAAGGATGGGTCAGAATCCTCGAAATTCCAGAACCTTTTCATTAATGCTTCCTACTTGTGAAAGATGATGTACATTGGTCTTTCCCTGTATAGTGTGGTGACTCAGAGAAAAGTGCTTAGCCCTTTCGTCAGACTTCCACGACCACCTTGGGGCTGGCTTCCATATTCAGAAAGGATGATGTTAGGGCTAAGAGCGTTCCTGTACACTGTTATTTCTTACAGATAAGTGTATGGCATTTTTGTTACATTGCCAGAACCACTTAGCGCGGGCTTGCCGGCCTCCTGGGGATGAACCCTAACCCTAGTTCGGCCCCCGAGGGGCCTCTCCCAAGGGGCCTGGCACCACAACGCCAGGGATTGGGGATCCCCGAGCCCAGCGCCGGAGTCACCCTGCCACCCCACAGCAACCCGGGTTGCTAGGGGGGCCGCCAGTCTTTCAGGGCGAGAGAACGGGCAGGGCCCTCCAAGCCCCCAGCGACTTTTGAAGTCCCCCCGCGCCAAAATGCTTGGGTCCACACTCCCTCTCGTCAGTGCCCTCACCTCGGCCTGCCCCTACGCCTGCCGCAGAGCTGGGGGAACGGGCCTGCTGCACTCGTGGGGGCTAACACTTACCCTAGGTCGGTCCCTGAGGTGCCCCTCCCAAGGAGCCTGGCACCTCAATGCCGGGGATTTGGGAACCCCGAGCCCCAGTGCTGGACTCACTCTGCCACCCCCAAGCTCCCAGGGCGCTAGGGTCGTTGCCAGTCATTCAGGAAGGGAGAACGGGCAGGGCCCTCTGATCTGCCTGCGACCTTCAAAGGCCCCCCATGCAAAAACTCTGGCTCCCACTCTCCTGCTCGCCAGCACCCTAACCTCGGCCCACCCCTAAGCTCACTGCAGAGCTGGCGGATCAGGCCTGCTGGCTTCCTGGGGGCTAACCCTATCCCTTGGTCGCCCTCAATTGGCCCCTCCCAAGTGGTCTGGCGCCGCATGCCAGGGATTGGGGACTCCCAAGTCCCAGTGCCGGACGCACCCTGCCGCCCCACCACCACGTGGGGCACTAGGGGCTTCGCCAGTCCTTCAGGGCAACAGAACAGGCTGGACCCTCCGAGTCACCTGTGACCTTCGAAGGCACCCTGAGCCAAAGCCAAAATGCTCTGGCCCACGCTCCCGCTCTCCAGCGCCCTCACCTCGGCCTGCCCCTCCACTCGCCCCACAGCTGGTGGAGCAAGCCTGCCAGCCTCCTGTGCGCTAACCCTAACCCTAGGGCGGCGCCGAAGAGGCCGGGTACCGCAATGCCAGGGATGGGGTGCCCCCGAGCCCCTGCACCAGACTCAACTTGCCACCACACGGCCACCCAGTTTGCTAGGGGCGCCGCGCGTCATTCAGGGCAGGAGAATGGGCAGGGCCCTCCGAGCCTTCTGCGACCTTTGAAGCCCCCCATGCCAAAACGCTTGGGCCCACGCTCCTTCTCACCAGCGCCCTCATCTCGGCCTGCCCCTCCGCTCGCCTGACAGCCGGCTGATCAGGCCTGCCGGCCTCCTGTGGGCTAACACTATCACTAGGGCGGCCCCCGAGGGGCCCCTCCCAAGGGGCCTGGCACCGCAAAGCCGGGGATTTGGGACCACAGAGCCCCAGCGTTAGACTCAACCTGCCGCCCTGCCACTACCCGGGCCGCTAGGGGCGCCGCCGGTCATTCAGGGCGGAAGAATGGGAAGGGCCTTTCGAGCCCCTGGCCACCTTTGAAGGCCCCCCACGCCAAAACGCTTGGGCACACGCTCCCGCTCTCCAGCGCCCACACCTCGGCCTGCCCCTCCGCTCGCTGCACAGCCGGCGGATCGGGCCTCTGGCCCCCTGGGGGCTAACCCTAAACCTAGGTCGGCCCTCGAGGGGCTCATCCGATGGGGCCTGGCGCCACGTCTCTGATTGCTGAACCCCGAGCTGCAGCGCCAGGCTCACTGTGCTGCCCCACTGACACCCGGGCCGCTAGCGGCGCTGCCGGTCATTCAGGGCGTGAGAACGGGCAGGGCCCTCCAAGCCCCAGACGACCTTCAAAGGTACCTCCGCCAAAATGCTTCAGCCCACACTCCCGCTCGCCAGCGCCCTCACCTCGGCCCGTCCCTCCACTCGCCACACAACTGGCAGATGGGGCCTGCCGGCCTCCTGGGGGCTAATCCTAATCCTAGGTCAGCCCCCGAGGAGCCCCTCCCAAGGGGCCTAGAGCCACAACACCGGGGATTGGGGACCCCTGATCCCCAGTGTCAGACTCACCCTGCCGGACCGCCGCCACCCAGGCCACTATGGGCGCCACTGGTCACTCAGGGCGGGAGAACGGGCAGGGCCCTCCGAGCCCCTGGCGACTTTCGAAGGTCCCCCGCACCAAAACGCTTGGGCCCGGGCTCACTCTCTCCAGCACCCTCACATCGGCCCGTCCCTCCGTTCGCCACACAGCCAGCGGATCGGGCCTACCGGCCTCCTGGGGGTTAACCCTAAGCCTAGGTCGGCCCCCGAGGGGCACCTCCCAAGGGGCCTGGCGCCACAACACCGGGGATTGGGGACCCCAGAGCCCCAGTGTTGGACTCAGCCTGCCACCCCGCCGCCACCCAGGCCAGTAGGGGCGCCGCCGGTCATTCAGGGCGGAGGAATGTGAAGGGCCCTCCGAGCCACCGGAGACCTTCGAAGGCCCCCCGCGCCAAAACACTTGGGCCCACGCTCCCGCTAGTCAGTGCCCTCACTTCGGCCCGCCCCTCTGCTCGCCGCACAGCTGGCAGATCGGGCCTGCCGGCTTCCTGGGGGCTAACCCTAACCCTAGGTCGGCCCCCGAGTGGTCCATTCCAAGGAGCCTGGCAGCGCAACACCGGGGATTGCGAACCCCCGAGCCCTAGCGCCGGACTCATCCTGCCACCCCGCCGCCACCCGGCTGCTAGGGGCGCCGCAGGATATTCAGTGCGGGAGAAGGGACAGGGCCCTCGGAGTCCCTGTCGTCCTTCGAAGGCCCACCAAGCCAAAACGCTTGGGCCCACGCTCCGGCTCGCCAGCGCCTTCACCTCCGCGCCCCTCCGCTCGCCGCACAACTGGCGGATCGGGCCTGATGGCCTCCTGGGGGCTGACACTAACCCTAGGTCGGCTCCCGAGGGGCCCCTCCCAAGGGGTCTGGCATGGCAAAGCCGGAGATTGGGACCCCCGAGCCCCAGCCAGGACTCACCTTGCTGTCCCGCTGCCACCTGGACCGCTAGGGGCACCGCCGGTCATTCAGAGCGGGAGAACAAGCGGGGCTCTCCTAGCCCACGACGACATTCGAAGGAGCTCCGTGCCAACATGCTTGGGCCCACAGTCCCATTCGCCAGTGCCCTCACTTCGGCCCGCCCCTCCCCTCGCCCCACAGCCGGCAGATCGGGCCTGCCGGCCTCCTGGGGGCTAACCCTAACCCTAGGTTGGCCCCGGAGGGGCTCGTACGATGGGGCCTGGCGCCACAACGTGTCTGATTGCTGACCCCCGAGCTGCAGCGCCAGACTCACCTTGCCGCCCCACCAACACCCAGGCCACTAGCGGCGCCACTGATCATTCAGGGTGTGAGAACAGGCAGGGCCTTCTAAGCCCCGGATGGCCTTCGAAGGCACCCCGCGCCAAAACGCTTGGGCCCACGATCACGCTTGCCTGTGCCCTCAGCTCGGCCTGCCCCTCCACTCGCTGCACAGATGGAGGATCTGGGCTGCCGGCCTCCAGGGGGCTAACCCTAACCCTAGGTTGGCCCCCAAGGAGCCCCTCCCAAGGGGCCTGGCCTCGCAACGCAGGGATTGTGAACCCCCGAACCCGAGCTCAGAACACACCATGCCGCCCCGCCGCCACCCGGCCCGCTAGGGGCGCTGCCGGTCATTCAGGGCGGGAGAATGGGTAGGTCCCTCTGAGCCCCTGGCGAACTTCAAAGTCTCCCCGCGCCAAAACGCTTGGGCCCACGCTCCCGCTCGCCAACGCTTCACCTCGGCCCGCCCCTCTGATCGCCACGCAGCCAGGGGATCAGGCCTGCCAGCATATTTGGGACTAACCCTAACACTAGGTCGGCCCCTGAGGGGCCCTTCCCAAGGGGCCTGGCCCACAACATCAGGGATTCGGACCCCCGAGCCCCAGCGCCGGACTCACCCTGCGGCTCAACTGCCACCCGAGCCGCTAGGGGCTCCGCCGGTCATTCAGGGCGGGAGAACGGGCAGGGCCCTCCAAGTCCCCAGCGACTTTCGAATGCACCCCACGCCAAAACCCTTTGGCCCACGCTCCCGCTCGCCAGCACCCTTACCTCGGCCCGCCCCTCCGCTCACCTCACAGCTGCTGGATCGGAACTGCCGGCCTCCTGGGGGCTCACCCTTACCCTAGGACGGGCCCGGAGCTGCCCCTCCCAACGGGCCTGGCGCCGCAATACCGGGGAGTGGGGACCCCCGAGCCCCAGCGCCGGACTCACCCTGCCGCCCCACTGACACCCAGTCCGCTAGGGGTGCCACTGGTCATTCAGGGTGGGAGAACGGACAGGGCCCTCCGAGCCCGCGGCGACATTCGAAGGCCTCCCCATCCAAAACGCTTGAGCCCACGCTCCCGCCCCTCAGCGCCCTCACCTCGGCCCACCCCTCCGCTTGCCGGAGAGCCGGCGGATGAAGCCTGCCCTCCTCCTGGGGACTACCCATATGCCCTAGGTGGGCCCCTGAGGGGCCTGTCCGAACGGGCCTGGCACCACAATGCCTGGGATTGGGGACCCCCGGGCCCCACCGCCGGACTCACCCTGTCACCCCGCCGCCACCCAGGCCGCTAGGGGCGCCGCCGGTCATTCAGGGAGCGAGAACGGGCAGGGCCCTCCGATCCCCTGGCGATCTTCGAAGGCAACCTGCGCCAAAATGCTTGGGTCCACGCTCCCGCTCACCAATGCCCTCACCTAAGCCCACCCCTCCGCTCGCTGCACAGCTGGCAGATTGGGCCTAACAGGCTCTTGGGGGATAACCCTAACCCTAGGTCGGCCCCCGAGGGAATCTCCCAAGGGGCCTGGCTGCCCAACGCCAGGGATTGGGACCCCCAAGCCCCAGCGCCGGACTCACACAGCCGCCGCGATGCCACCGGGCTGCTAGGGGTGCCGCCGGTCATTCAGGGTGGCAGAACGGGCAAGCCCTTCCGAGCCACCTGCGACCTTCGAAGGACCCCCGCACCAAAATGCTTGGGTCCACACTCCCGCTCGCCAGCGCCCTCACCTCGGCCCGCCCCTCCACTCGTCACACAGCCGGTGGATCGGGCCTGCCTGCCTCCTAGGTGCTAACCCTAACCCTTGGTCGGCCCCCGATGGGCCCCTCCCAAGGGGCCTGGTGCCACAATACAGGGATTGGGGACACCGAGCCCCAGAGCCAAACTCACGCTGCTGCCCCGCCGTCATCCGGGCCGCTAGGGGTGCCACAGGTCATTCAGAGCGGGAGAACGGGTAGGGCCCTCCGAGCCCCTGGCGAAATTCGAAGGCCTCCCGCGCCAAAACGCTTAGGACTATGCTCCCGCTCTCCAGCACCTGCCCCTCGGCCCGCCCCTCCGCTTGCCACACAGCTGGCGGATTGTGCCTGCCAGCCTCCTGGGGGCTAACCCTAACCCTAGGTTGGACCCGAGGGGCCCCTCCCACGGGGCTTGGCGCCTCAATGTCGGGGATTGGGGACCCCCGAGCCCCAGGGCCCAACTCAACCTACCACCCCTCCGCCACCCGGGCTGCTTGGGGCGGCGCCGGTCATTCAGGGCGGGAGAATGGGCAGGGCCCTCCGAGCCCCCGGCGACCTTCAAAGGCCATCTGCGCCAAAACGCTTGGGCCCACGCTCCTGTTCGCCACCGCCGTCACCTCGGCTAGCCCCTCCGCTCACCGCACATACGGCAGATCGGGCCTGCTGGCATCCTTTAGGCTAACCCTACCCTAGGTCGGCCCCCGAGGGACCACTCCCAAGCGCCTGGCGCTGCCATGCCGGGGTTTGGGGACCCGTGAGCACTTGTTGCGGGCTCACCCTGCCGCCCCTCCACGACCCAGCCTTCTAGGAGCAATGTCCTCATGGGGCGTGAAAATGGGCAGGGCCCTCCGAGCCCCCGGCGAATGTCCAAGGCCTCCTGCACCAAAACGCTTGGGCCAACGCTACCACTCACCAGCGCCCTCACTTCGGACCGTCCCTCCACTCTCTGCACAGCTGGTGGATCGGGCCTGCCATTCTCCTGGGGGCTAACCCTAACCCTAGGTCGGTCTCAGAGGGGACCGTCCCAAGGGGTCTGGCACTGCCACGCCAGGGATTGGGGACCCCCGAGCCACAACACCAGATGCACCCTGCCACTCCGCCGCCACCCGGGCCGCTAGGGGCGCCGCCGGTCATTCAGGGCTGGAGAACATGCAGAGCCTTCCGAGCCACCCTCGAACTTCGAAGGCCCCTGTGCCAAAACACCTGGGACCATGCTCCCGCTCGCCAGAGCCCTCACCTTGGCCCACCACTCCGTAATCTGCTCAGCCGGTGGATGGGGCCTGCTGGCCTCCTTTGGGCTAACCCTAACCCCAGGTCGGCTCACGAGGGGCCCCTCCCAAGGGGCCTGGCACTGCCACGCCAGGGATTGGGGACCCCCGAGCACCAGGGCCGAACGCACCCTGCCGCCCTGCTGCGACCCGGCCCGCTAGGGGCACCTTCCTCATTCAGGGCGGGAGATCGGGCAGGGCCCTACGAGCCCCTGGCAACCTTTGAAGGCCCCCCGCGCCAAAACTATTGGGCCCAAGCTCCTGTTCGCCAGTGCCCTCACCTCGGCCCATCCTCCGCTCGTCACACAGCTGGCGGAAAGGGCCTGCCGGCCTCCTGGGGGCTAACCCTAAACCTAGGTCGGCACCCAAGGGGCCCCTCCCAAGGTGCCTGGCGCCACCACGCCTGGGATTGGGGTCCCCCAAGCCCCCTCGCCTGACTCACCCTGCCGCCTCACTGCGACCCGGCCTGCTAGGGGCAACGTCCTCATTCAGGGCGGGAGATCGGGCAGGGCCCTCCGAGTCCCCGGCGACCTTTGAACCCCCCCCACGCAAAAACGCTTGGGCCCATGCTCCCGCTCGCCAGCAACCTCACCTCTGCCCGACCATCCACTCGCTGCACAGCTGGCAGATCCGGCCTGCTGGCCTCCTGGAGGCTAACCCAAACCCTATGTCAGGCCCGAGGGGCACCTCCCAAGGGGTCTGGTGCCGAAACGCCAGGGATTGGGGATTCCCGAGCCCCAGCACTGGACTCACCCTGCCGCCCCTCTGCAACCCGAGCCGCTAGGTGCGCCATCGGGCTTTCAGCGCAGTAGAACCGGAAGTGCACTCTGAACCCCCGGTGACTTTCGAATGCCCCCACACCAAAACGCTTGGGCCCACGCTCCCGCTCTACAGTGCCCTCACCTCGGCCTGCCCCACTGCTCGCTACACAGCTGGCGGATCAGGTCTGCCATCCTCTTGGGGGCTAACACTAACGCTGGTTCGGACCCCGAGGGCCCTTCCCAAGGGGCCTGGCGCCCCAACGCCGAGTATTGGGGACCCCCACGCCCCAGCGCCGGACTTACCATGCCGCCCCACCGCAACCCGGGCCACTAGGGGCATCGCCGGTCATTCAGGTCGGGAGAACGGGCAAGGCCTTCCGAGCCCCCAGGGACTTTCGAAGGCCCCCCGCGCCAAAAGGCTGGGCCCACGCCCCCGTACGCCAGCGCCCTCACCTCGGCGCGCTGCTCTGCTCACAGCACAGCCAGCGGATGAGGCCTGCCAGCTTCCTGGGGGCTAACCCTAAACCTAGGTTGGCCCCCGATGGGCCCCTCCCAAGGAGCTTGGAGCTGCAAGGCCTGGGATTGGGGACCCCCGAGTCCCAGCACCGGACTCACCTGGCCACCCCACCACAACCCAGGGCACCAGGGGCGCAGCTGGTTACTCTGGGCGGTAGAATGGGCAGGGCCCTCCGAGCCCCCGGCAACTTTTGAAGGCCCCCCACGCCAAAACGCTTGGGCCCATGCTCCCACTCACCAGCGCCCTCACCTCAGCCCGCACCACCGTCGCCGCACAGCCAGCGGATCGGGCCTGCCAGTGCCCTGGGGGATAACCCTAAATCTAGGTCGGCGCCCGAGGGGCCCCTCCCAAGGGGCCTGGCACCACAACGACAGAGATTGGGGACCCCCGAGCCCCAACTCTGAACACACCCTGCAGCCCCGCCGTCACCTGGCCCGCTAGGGGCGCCGCAGGTCATTCAGGGCGGGAGAACGGGCAGGGTCCTTCTGAGCCCCCGGCGAACTTCGAAGGCCCCCTCGCCAAAACGCTTGGGCCCACGCTCCTGCTTGCCAGCGCCCTGACCTCGGCCTGCCACTCCCCTCACTGCACAGCTGGTGTATCGGGCCTGACGGCCTCCTTTGAGCTAACCCTAACCCTAGGTCAGCCCCTGAGGTTCCCCCCAAAGTGCCTGGAGCCGCCACACCGGGGATTGGGAACCCCTGTGCCCCAGCTCCAGACTCACCCTGCACCCTGCTGCCACCATGGCCGCTAGAGGCGCCGCCGGTCATTCAGGGTGGGAGAACTGGCAAGGCCCTCCGAGCCCCTGGCGAACATCCAAGGCCTCCCGCACCAAAACGCTTGGGCCAAGCTACCACTCACCAGCACCCTCACGTCGGCCAGCCCTTCCACTCTCTGAACAGCTGGCGGATCAGGCCTGCAATCCTCCTGGGGGCTAACCCTAACCCTAGGTCGGCCCCAGAGGGGCCCGTCCCAAGGGGCCTGGCACTGCCATGCCAGGGATTGGGGACCCCTGAGCAGCAACACCAGACGCACCCTGCCGCCCCGCCGCCACCAGGGCCGCTAGGGGCACCGCCGGTCATTCCCGCCTGGAGAACGTGCAGAGCCTTCCGAGCCACCCTCGATCTTCGAAGGCCCCCACGCCAAAACGCCTGGGCCCACTCTCCTGCTCTCCAGCACCTTTACCTCAGCCTGCCCCTCTGCACGCCGCACAGCTGGCAGATCGGGCCTGCCGGCCTCCTGGGGGCTAACACAAACCCTATGTCAGCCCCCGAGGTGCCCCTCCCAAGGGGCCTGGAACCGCCATGCCCCTGCTTGGGGACCCCCAAGCACCAGCGCCGAACTCACCCTGCCGCCCTGCAGCCACCCGGGCTGCTAGGGGCGCCGACACTCATTCAGGGCCGGAGAACAGGCAGGGACCTCTGAGCCCTCAGCGACCTTGGAAGGCCCCCCGTGCAAAAACACTTGGGCCCATGCTCCAGCTAGCCAGAGCCCTCACCTTGGCCTGCCACTCCATAATCCGCACAGCCGGTGGATGGGGCTTGCTGGCCTCCATTGAGCTAACCCTAACGCTAGGTCGGCACCCAAGGGACAACTCTCCCAAGTGCCCGGCGCTGCCACGCCGGGGATTGGGGACCCCCGAGCCCCAGCTCCAGACTCACCCTGCTGGCCCACCACCACACCGGCCGCTAGGGGAGCCACCGGTCTTTCAAGGCGGGAGAACGGGCAGGGCCTTCCGAGCCCCCGGTGACATTCAAAGGCCCCCTGTGCCAAAATGCTTGGGCCCACGCTCCCGGTCGCCAGCGTGCTCACCTCAGCCCACCCCTCGCTCGCCGCACAGCCGGCAGATCGGGTCTGCTGGCCTCCTGGGGGCTAACACTTCCCTAGGTCAGCTCACCAGAGGCCCCTTCCAAGGGGCCTGGCACTGCCACGCTGGTGATTGGGGACCCCCGAGCCAAACCGCCGGACACACCCTGCCACCCCACCGACACCCAGGCCGCTAGGGGCGCCACCGGTCATCTAGGTTGGAGAACGGGCAGGGCCCTCCAAGCCCCCGGTGACATTCGAAGGCCCCCCGCGCCAAAATGCTTTGGCCCACGCTTCTGCTCACCAATGCCCTCACCTCGGCCAGCCCCTCCGCAAGCTACACAACCAGCGGATAGGGCCTGGCGGCCTCCTGGGGTCTAACCCTAACCCTAGGTTGGCTGTCGAGGGGCCCCTCCCAAGGGGTCTGGCACCACCACGCCGGGGATTGGGAACCCCCGAGCACCAGTGCCGGACTCACCCTGGTGCCCTGCGAAGACCTGGCTTACTAGGGTCGCCGTCCTCATTCAGAGTAGGAGAACTTGCAGGGCCCTCCGCGCCCCCTGAGACCTTCAAAGGCAACGTGTGCCAAAACGCTTGGGCCCCCGCTCCTGTTCACCATTGCCCTCACCTGGGCCCCACCCTCCGCTCACCACACAGCCAGTGGATCGGGCCTGCCAGCCTCCTGGGGGCTAACCCTAACCCTAATTCAGCCCCTGAGGAGCCCCTCCCAAGGGGACTGGCGCCATCACTCTGGGGATTGGGGACAATCGAGCCCCAGCGCCAGACTTTCACTGCCACCCCGCCGCCACCCGGGCTGCTAGGGGCGCCGCCGGTCCTTCAGGGCAGAGGAAGGGGCAGGGCCCTCTGAGCCCCCGGTGACCTTCGAAGGCCCCTGCGCCAAAACGCTTGGGCCCACGCTCCTGCTCGCCAGCGCGCTCACCTCAGCCCTCCACTCCGCTCGCAACACAGTTGGCGGATCGGGCCTGCCGGGCTCCTGGGGGCTAACCCTAAACCTAGGTCGGCCCCCGAGGGGCCCTTCCCAAGGGTACTGGCTCTGCAAGGCCAGATATTGGGGACCCACGAGCATGAGCGCCAGACTCACCCAGCCTCCCCGCCGCCACCCGGGCTGCTAGGGGCGCCGCCAGTCATTCAGGGCGGGAGAAGGGGCATGGATCTCTGAGCCCCCGGCGACTTTTGAAGGAGTCCCGCGCCAAAACCCTTGGGCCCACGCTCCCGCTCGCCAGCGCCCTCACCTTGGACCACCACTCCTCTCACCGCACAGCCGGGAGAACGGGCCTGCGGGCCTCCTTTGGGCTAACCCTAACCCTAGGTAGGCCCCCGAGGGACCACTCCCAAGTGCCTGGCGCCGCCACACTGGGGATTGGGGACCCACGAGCCCTAGCTCCAGACTCACCCTGCCACCCCGCCGTGACCCGGCATGCTAGGGGCAACGTCATCATAGGTCGAAAGAACAGGCAGGGCCCTCTGAGCCTCTGGTGACCTTTGAAGGCCCCCCACGCCAAAACACTTGGGCCCACGCTCCTGCTCGCCAGCGCATTCATGACGGCCCGCACCTCCGCTCGACACACAGCCAGCGGATCAGGCCGCTGGACTCCTGGGGGTAACCCTAAAGCTAGGCAGGCCCCAGAGGGGCACCTCCCAAGGGGTCTGTGGCCACCAAGCCTGGGACTAGGACCACAGGCCCCATCGCCAGACTCACCCTGCCTCCCTGCTGCCACTCAGGCCACTAGGGGCGCCGCCAGTCATTCAGGGTGCGAGAACGGACAGGGTCCTCCGAGCCACTGGCGACCTTCGAAGGCTCCCCGTGCCAAAACCCTGGTGCCCACGCTCCCGCTCCCCAGCGCCCTCACCTCGGCCCGCCCCTCCGCTCCCTGCACAGAGGGTGGATCCACCCTGCCGGCCTTGTGGGGGCTAACCCTAACTGTAGGTCGGCCCTCCAGGGTCCCTCCCAAGGATTCTTGTGCCTATGCGCCAGGGATCGGGGACTCCAAGACCCAGAACCAGACTCACGCTGCCGCAACGCCGCCACCCAGGCCACTAGGGGCGCCACCACTCATTCAGGGCGGGAGAAGGGACAGGGCCCTGGAGAAACTGGCAACATTTGAAGCCTCCCGCGCCAAAATGCAGGGGCCCACGCTCCCGCTCCCCAGGGCCTTTACCTCGGCCCACCCACCTCTTGCCAACCAGCCAGAGGATTGGGCCTGCTGGCCTCCTGGGTGCTAACTCTAACCCTAGGTCGGCCCAGGAGGAGCCCCTCCCAAAGGGCCTGGCCCCACAATGCTGGGGATTGGGGATCCCCGAGCCGCAGCTCAGGACTCACCCTGCAACCCCACCGCAATGGAGCCGCTAAGGGCGCCGCTGGTTATTCAGGGCAGGAGAATGGGCAGGGCCCTCCGAGACATGGCAACATTCAAAGGCCCAGGACACCAAAATGCTGAGGCCCACGCTCCCTCTCCGCATCCCCCTCAACTCGGTCCACACCTCCACTCCTCGCACAGCCGGCGACTCGGGCCTGCCAGCCTCCTGGGCGCTAACCCTAACCCTAGGACGGCCCCTGAGGGTCCCTTCCTAAGGAGCCTTGCAGCGCAACGCCGGAGATTGGCGACCAGCAAGCCCCAGCGCCAGACGCACGCTGCCGCCCCGCCCCACACGGGCCGCTAGGGGCGCCGCCATTCATTCATGGTGGGAGAACTGGCAGGGCCCTCCGAACCCCCGCCGACCTTCGAAGGCGCCCAGAACCAAAACGCTTGGGCCCAGGCTCATGTTCACCAGCACCCTCACTTAGGCCCAACTGTCCTCTCTATGTACAGGCGGTGTATCGGGCCTGCTGGCCTCCTGAGGGCTAACCCTAACTGTAGGTCGGCCACGGAGGGGCCCTTCCCAAGTGGCCTGGCGCCACAATGCTGGGAATGGGGACCCCAACCCAAGTGCCGGTCTCAACCTGCTGCCTTTCAGGCCCCGGAGCCTCTAGGGGCCCCGCCGGTCATTCAGAGCGGGAGAACGGGCAGGTCCTTCTGACCCTCACCGACCTTCGAAGACCCCCCGCACTAAAACACTTGGGCTCATGCTCAGTCTCGCCAGCGCCCTCACCTCGGCCCTACCCTCCGCGTGCTGCACAGCCGCTGATCGGGTCCACCGGCTTGCTGGGGGCTAACCGTAACCCTAGATCGACCCCCAAGGGCCCCTCCCAAGGGCCCTGGCACCGCAACACCGGGAATTGTGGACCCCTGAGCCCCAGCGCCAGACTCACCCTGCCGCCCTGCCGCCACACAGGCCGCTAGGAGTGTAGCCGGTCATTCAGGGCGGGAGAACGTGTAGGGCCCTCCAAGCCCACACCTACATTTGAAGGTGCCCCGAATCAAAACGCTTGGGCCCAGGCTCATGTTCACCAGCACCCTCAACTCGGCCCGCACCTCCGCTCCTTGCACAGCCGGCGACTCGGGCCTGCCGGCCTCTTGGGCGTTAACTAGAACCCTAGGACGGCCCCTGAGGGTCCCTTCCTAAGGGGCCTGGCACCGCAACGCCGGGGATTGGGTACCCCCAATCCCCAGCGCCGGATGCACGCTGCCGCCCCACCCCACACGGGCCGCTAGGGGCGCCGCCATTCATTCGGGGTGGGAGAACTGGCAGGGCCCTCCGAACCCCCGCCGACCTTCGAAGGCGCACCGAACCAAAACGCTTGGACCCAGGCTCATGTTCATCAGCACCCTCACTTCGGCCCAACTGTCCTCTCGATGCACAGGTGGTGTATCGGGCCTGCGTGGCTCCTGGGGGCTAACCCTAACCCTAGGTCGACCACCGAGGGGCCCTTCCCAAGGGGCCTGGCATCGCAATGCGGGGATTGGGGAGCCCCAAACCCCAGCACCAGACTAACCTTACCGCTCTGCCGGCGGCCGGGCCACTAGGGGCGCCACCGGTCATTTAGGGCGGGAGAATGTGTAGGGCCCTCCAAGCCCCCTGTGACATTCGAAGGCCCCCCATCCCAAAACGCTTAGGCCCATGCTCCTTCTCGCCAGCGCCCTCACCTCGGCCCACGCCTCCCCTCGCAGCACAGCCGGCGGATCGGGCCTGCTGGCCTCCTGGGGGTTAACCCTAACCATAGTTCGGCCCACGAGGGCCCCTCCCAAGGGGCTTGGTGCGGCACGTGGGGATTGGGGACCCCTGAGCCCCTGCGCCAGACTCAATGTGTTGCCCCGCCTCCACCCTGGCCGATAGGGGCGCCGCTGGTCATTCAGGGCAGGAGAACGGGCAGGGCCCTCAGAGCACCCAGAGACCTTTGAAGGCTCCCAGCGCCAAAATCCTTGGGCCCGTGCTCCCGCTCGCCAGCAGCCTCACCTCGGCCCGCCCCTCCGCTCACCGCACAGCTGGCTGATTGGGCCTGAAGGCCTCCTGGGAGCTAACCCAAACCATACGTCGGCCCAAGAGGGGCCCCTCCCAATGGGCCTGGCACAGCTAAGCCGGGGCTTGGCGACCCCCGAGCACCAGTGCAAGACACCCTGCCACCTCGCCAGGACCCGGCCCGCTAGGAGCGCTGTCCTCATTCAGGGCGGGAGAACGTGCGGGGACCTCAGAGCCACCAGCGACCTTCGAAGGCCCCCCGTGCCAAAACGCATGGGCCCACGCTCCAGATCGCGAGCGCCCTCACCTCGGCCAACCACTCCGCTCGCCGCACAGCTGGCGGATCGGGCCTGTGGGCCTCCTGGGGGCTAACCCTAACACTAGGTCGCACCCGAGGGGCCCCTCCCAAGGGGCCTGGCGCTGCAACACCGGGGATTGGGGACCCCCGAGCCCCAGCACCAGACTCACTCTGCCGCCCCTCTGCAACCCGAGCCACTAGGTGCACCATCGGGCTTTCAGCGCAGTAGAACCGGAAGTGCGCTCTGAACCCCTGGCAACTTTTGAATGCCCCCACGCCAATAGCTTGGGCCCATGCTCCCGCTCTACAGTGCCCTCACCTTGGCCTGCCCCACTGCTCTCTACACAGCTAGCGGATCGGCCTGTCGGCCTCCTGAGGGCTAATACTAACGCTGGTTTGGACCCCGAGGGCCCTTCCCAAGGGGCCTGGCGCCCCAACGCAGAGTATTGGGGACCCCCATGCCCCAGCTCCGGACTTACCGTGCTGCCCCACCGCAACCCGGGCCACTAGGGGCACCACCGGTCTTTCAGGTCGGGAGGACGGGCAGGGCTTTCCGAGCCCCAAGCGACTTTCGAAGGCCCCGCACGCCAAAAGGCTGGGCCCACGCCTCCGTATGCCAGCGCCCTCACCTCAGCGCGCTGCTCTGCTCGCAGCACAGCCAGTGGATGAGGCCTGCCAGCTTCATGGGGTCTAACCCTAAACCTAGGTTGGCCCCCAGTGGGCCCCTCCCAAGGAGCCTGGAGCTGCAAGGCCTGGGATTGGGGGCCTCCGAGCCCCAGCACCGGACTCACCCAGCCACCCCACCACAACCCGCGGCACCAGGGGCGCCGCCGGTTATTCAGGGCGGGAGAACGGGCAGGGCCCTCCAGTCCCCTGGCAACTTTTGAAGGCCCCCCACGCCAAAACGCTTGGGCCCACGCTCCCGCTCACCAGCGCCCTCACCTCAGCCCACCCCACCGTTGCCACACACTGGCGGATCGGGCCTGCCGGTGCCCTGGGAAATAACCCTAAATCTAGGTCGGCGTTCGAGGGGCCCCTCCCAAGGGGCCTGGCACCGCAACGACAGAGATTGGGGACCCCCGAGCCCCAGCTCCAAACACACCCTGCAGCCCCACCGCCAACGGAGCTGCTAGGGGTGCCGCTGGTTATTCAGGGCAGGAGAATAGGCAGGGCCCTCCGAGACATGGCAACATTCGAAGGCCCAGGACGCCAAAACGCTGGGGCCCCCACTCCCGCTCGGCATCCCCCTCAACTCGGCCCACACCTCCACTCCTCGCACAGCTGGCGGATCGGGCCTGCCGGCCTCCTGGGCGCTAACCCTAACCCTAGGATGGCCCCTGAGGGTCCCATCCTAAGGAGCCTTGCGGCGGAACTCTGGGGATTGGCAACCCCCAAGCCCCAGCGCCCAGTACACCCTGCCGCCCCGCCCCACACAGGCCGCTAGGGGCGCCACCATTCATTCTGGGTGGGAGAACTGGCAGAGTCCTCCGAACCCCCAGTGGCGCCCAGAACCAAAATGCTTGTGCCCAGGCTCATGTTCACCAGCAACCTCACCTCGGCCCAACTCTCCGCTCCACGCACAGGTGGTGTATAGGGCCTGCCAGCCTCCTGGGAGCTAACCCTAACTGTAGGTCGGCCCCCGAGGGGCCCTTCCCAAGTGGCCTGGTGCCCCAACGCCGGGGATGGGGCAACCGAGCCCAAGTGCCGGACTCACCCTGCTGCCCTTCAGCCACCTGAGCCACTAGGGGCCCCGCCGGTCATTCAGAGTGGGAGAATGGGCAGGTCCCTCCGAGCCCCCACTGACCTTCGAAGACCCCCCACGCTAAAACGCTTGGGCTCATGCTCAGGCTCGCCAGTGCCCTCACCTCGGCCCACCCTGCTGCATGCCGCTCAGATGGTGATCGGGTCCACCAGCCTCCGGGGGGCTAACTGTAACCCTAGATCGACCCCCGAGGGGCCCCTACCAAGGGGCCTGGCGCCGCAATGCCGGGGATTGGGGACCCCGAGCCTCAGCACCTGACTCACCCT
Organism: Ursus americanus; assembly: GCF_024610735.1. NCBI lineage: Eukaryota > Metazoa > Chordata > Mammalia > Carnivora > Ursidae > Ursus > Ursus americanus. Next base: position 778,373 of record NW_028273657.1, read on the forward strand.
GCCACCCAGCCGCCACCCAGGGGCTTGGGGTGCTGCCGTTCATTCAGGGCGGGAGAACGGGCAGGGCCCTCTGAGACACGGTGACTTTCGAGTCCCCCCCGCGCCAAAACGCCCGGGCCCTCGCACCCAAACACCAGCGCCCTCACCTCGGTCCGCCGCTCCACTCTCCACGCAGCTGGCGAATAGGACCTGCCGAGTTCTTATGGGCTAAAACTAACCCTAAGTTGTCATCCGAGGGGCCCCACCCAAAGGGCCTGGCACCGCATCCCTGGGGATTGGAGATACCCGAGCTGTAGGGCCTGACTCACCCTGCCACCCCTCACCACCTGGGCCGCTAGGGGCGCCGCCATTCATTCAGGGTGGGAGAACCTGCAGGGCACTTCGAACCCCCGCCGACCTTTGAAGGCGTTCTGAACCAAAACGCTTGGGCCCAGGCTCATGTTCACCACCACCCTCACCTCGGCCCAACTCTCTGCTTCATTCAGACCCGTTGGAAAGGGCCTGCCGGGCTCTTGGTTCTAAGGAAAACCCTAGGTCGGCCCCATGGGGCACATCCCAAGGGGCCTGGCTCCGCAACGCTGGGGATTGGTGACTCAGAGCCCCAGAGCCGGACTCACCCTGCCGCACTATCGCCACCTGGGCCTCTAGGGGCGCCACGGGTCATGCACGGTGAGAGAAGGGCAGGGCCTTCTGAGTCCCCAGTGACCTTCAAAGGTTCCCCGCGCCAGAACACTGGTGCCCATGCTCCCGCTCCCCAGCGCCCTCACCTCGGCCCGCCCCTCCGTTTGCTGCAGAGCCAGTGGATAGTGCCTGCCATGCTCCTGGGGGCTAACTAAAACCCTAGGTCGGCCCCGTGGGGCACATCCCAAGGGGTCTGGCTCTGCAATGCTTGGGATTGGTGACTCAGAGCCCGAGAGCCAGACTCACCCTACCACACTGTCGCCACCCAGGCAGCTAGGGGCGCCTCTGGTCATTCAGGGCGAGAGAAGTGGCAGGTCCTTCAGAGTCCCCAGTGACCTTCAAGGTCTCCCTGCACCAAAACACCTAGGTCCACCCTCCCACTCACCAGCGCCCTCACCTAGGTCTGCTACTCTGCTCTCCACACAGCTGGTGAATAGGGCCTGCTGGCCTCCTAGGGGCTAAACCTATCCCTAGGTTGGCCCCCGAAGGGCCCCTCCCAAGGGGCCTGGTGCCACAACGCCAGAGATTGGGGACACCCAAGCCCCAGGCCGGATGCAACCTGTCGCCACTCCCCATCCAGGCCGCTAGGGGCACCGCCATTCATTCAGGGTGGGAGGATAGACAGGGCCCTCCGAATCCCCGCCAACTTTCGAAGGCGCCCCGAACCAAAACGCTTGGGCCCAGGCTCATGTTCACCAGCACCCTCACCTCGCCCCAACTCTCCCCTCGACGCACAGGTGGTGTATCGGGCCTGCGGGGCTCCTGGAGGCTAACCCTAACCATAGGTCGGCCCCCGAGGGGCCCTTCCAAAGGGGCCTGGCGTCGCAACGCTGGGGATGGGGACCCCGAGTCCATGTGCCGGACGCACCCTGCTGCCCTTCAGCCACCCGAGCCACTAGAGGCCCCGCCGGTCAATCAGGGCAGGAGATCGGGCAGGGCCTTCCAAGCCCACGCTGACCTTTGAAGGCTCCCCGCGCAAAAACTTTGGCTCCCAGGATCCTGCTCGCCAGCGCCCTCACCTCAGCCCGCCCCTCCGCTTGCTTCAGAGCCGGTGGATAGGGCCTGCCGGGCTCCTGGCAGCTAACCAAAACCCTAGGTCGGCCCTGTGGGGGCATCCCAAGCTGCCTGGCTCTGCAATGCTGGGGATTGGTGACTCAGATCCCCAGAGCCAGACTCACCCTCCCACAACGCTGCCACCCTGGCCGCTAGGGGCGCCGCTGGTCATTCAGGGCGGGAGAACAGACAGGGCCCTGGAGAAACCAGGGACATTTGAAGCCTCCCTTGCCAAAAGGCAGGGGCCCACAATCCCACTCCCCAGTGCCTTTACCACAGCCCGCCCACCTCTCGCCGCCCAACCAGAGGATCGGGCCTGCCGGCCTCATGGGGGCTAACTCTAACCCTAGGTCGGCCCACGAGGAGCCCCTCCCAAGGGGACTGGCCCTGCAATGCTGGGGATTGGGGATCCCCAAGACGCAGTGCGGGACTCACCCTGCCACCCCACTGCCAATGGAGCCGCTAGGGGCGTCGCTGGTTATTCAGGGCAGGAGAAAGGGCAAGGCCCTCCGAGCCATGGCAACATTCGAAGGCCCAGGGCGCCAAAATGCTGGGGACCACGCTCCTGCTGGGCATCGCCCTCAACCTGGCCCGCACCTCTGCTCCTCGCACAGCCGACGACTCCGGCCTGCCGGCCTCCTGGGCGCTAACCCTAACCCTAGGACAGCCCCTGAAGCTCCCTTCCTAAGGGGCCTGGTGCAGCAACGCCGGGGATTGGGGACCCCCAGGCCCCAGCGCCGGATGCACGCTGCCGCCCCGCCCCACACGGGCCGCTAGGGGCGCCGCCATTCATTCGGGGTGGGAGAACTGGCAGGGCCCTCCGAACCCCCGCCGACCTTCGAAGGCTCCCAGAACCAAAACCCTTGGGCCCAGGCTCATGTTCACCAGCACCCTCACTTCGGCCCAACTGTCCTCTCGATGCACAGGTGGTGTATCGGGCCTGCGTGGCTCCTGGGGGCTAACACTAACCATAGGTCGGACCCCGAGGGGCCCTTCCCCAGGGGCCTGGCATCGCAACGCTGGGGATGGGGACCCCATGCCCAAGTGCCGGACTCACCCTGCTGCCCTTCAGCCACCCAAGCCGCTAGGGGACCACGGGTCAATCAGGACAGCAGAACGAGCAGGGACCTCCGAGCCCGTGCTGACCTTTGAAGGCCCCGTGCGCAAAATCGTTGACTCCCATGCTCCTGCTCCTAGGCCCCTCACCTCGGCCCGCCCCTCCGCTTGATTCAGAGCCGGTGGATAGGGCCTGCCGGGCTCCGGGGGGCTAACCAAAACCCTAGGTCTGCCCCATGGGGCACATCCCAAGTGGCCTGGCTCTGCAACACTGGGGATTGGTGACTCAGAGCCCCAGAGCCAGACTCACCCTGCTGCACTATCGCCACCTGGGCCACTAGGGGCGCCGCCGGTCATTCGGGGGAGAAAAGAGGCAGGGACTTCTGAGCCCACGGTGACCTTCAAAGGCTCCCCGCACCAAAACGCTGGTGCCCACACTCACACTCCCCAGCGCCCTCACCTTGGCCCACCCTTCTACTCGCCGCACAGCGGGCAGATAGGGCCTGCCGGCCTCCTGGGGGCTAACCCTAACCCTAGGTCGGCCCCCCAGGGGCCCCTCCCAAGGGTCCTGGTGCCGCTACGCCAGGGATCGGGGACCCCAAGCCCCAGAGCCAGACTCACCCTGCCGCAACCCTGCCACCCAGGCCGCTAGGGGCACCGCCAGTCATTCAGGGCGGGAGAAGGGACAGGGCCCTGGAGAAACCAGAGACATTTGAAGCCTCCCGTGCCAAAATGCAGAGGCCCAGGCTCCCGCTCACCAGCGCCTTTACCTCCTCCCACCCACCTCTCCCCTCCCAGCCAGAGGATTGGGCCTGCCGGCCTCCTGGGTGCTAACTCTAACCCTAGGTCGGCCCACGAGGAGCCCCTCCCAAGGGGCCTGGCCCCGCAACGCTGGGGATTGGGGATCCCTGAACCGCAGCGCAGGACTCACCCTGCCGCCCCACTGCCAACCGAGCCCCTAGGGGCGTAGCTCGTTATTCAGGGCAGGAGACAGGGCAGGACCCTCTGAGCCATGGCAACATTCGAAGGCCCAGGGCGCCAAAATGCTGGGGACCACGCTCCTGCTGGGCATCGCCCTCAACCTGGCCCACACCTCCGCTCCTCGCACAGCCTGCGACTGGGGCCTGCCGGCCTCCTGGGCGCTAACCCTAACCCTAGGACAGCCCCTGAAGCTCCCTTCCTAAGGGGTCTGGAGCCGCAACGCCGGGGATTGGGGACCCCCAGGCCCCAGCGCCAGATGCACGCTGCCGCCCCGCCCCACAGGGGCCGCTAGGGGCGCCGCCATTCATTCAGGGTAGGAGAAGTGGAGGGCCCTCCGAACCCCTACAGACATTCGAAGGCACACCAAACCAAAACGCTTGGGCCCAGGCTCATGTTCACCAGCACCCTCACCTCGCCCCAACTATCCCCTCGACGCACAGGTGGTGTATCGGGCCTGCGGTGCTCCTGGAGACTAACCCTAACCATACATCAGCCCCCGAGGAGCCCTTCCCAAGGGGCCTGGCGTCGCAACTCTGGGGATGGGGATCCCGAGCCCATGTGCCTGACTCACCCTGCTGCCCTTCAGCCACCCGAGCCACTAGAGGCCCCGCTGGTCAATCAGGACAGGAGATTGGGCAGGGCCCTCTGAGCCCACGCTGACCTTTGAAGGCTCCCCGCGCAAAAACGTTGGCTCCCAGGATCCTGCTCACCAGCGCCCTCACCTAGGCCCACCCCACCGCTTGCTTCAGAGCCGGTGGATAGGGCCTGCTGGGCTCCTGGCAGCTAATCAAAACCCTAGGTCGGCCCTGTGGGGACATCCCAAGAGGCCTGGCTCTGCAATTCTGGGGATTGGTGACTCAGAGCCCCAGAGCCAGAGTCACCCTGCCGCACTGTACCCACCCGGGCCACTAGGGGAGCTGTCGGTCATAGAGAGCAAGAGAAGGGCAGGGCCATCTGAGCCACAGGTGACCTTCACAGGCTCCCCACACCATAACGCTGGTGCCCACGCTCCCGCTCCCCAGCGCCCTCTCTTCGGCCCACACCTCCGCTCGCCGCACAGTGTGCGGATTAGGCCTGAAGGTCTCCTTGGGGCTAATCCTAACCCTAGGTCGTCCTCCCAGGGGCCCCTCCCAAGGGTCCTGGTGCCACTGTGCATGGGATCTGGGACTCCAAGCCCCAGAGCCAGACTCCCCCTCCCACAACGCTGCCACCCTGGCCGCTAGGGGCGCCGCCGGTCATTCAGGGCGGGAGAAGGGACAAGGCCCTGGAGAAACCGGAGATATTTGAAGCCTCCAGCGCCAAAATGCAGGGGCCCACAATCCTGCTCCCCAGCGCCCTCACCTCGGCCCACCCCTCCGCTCGCCCCACAGCCATCGTATTGGGACTGCAGGCCTCCTGGGGGCTAACCCTAACCCTAGGTCGGCCCCCGAAGGGCACTCCCAAAGGGCCTGGCACCGCGATGCCGGACATTGGGGACCCCCAAGCCCCAGCGATGTACTCAAAATGCCCCTCCGCTGCCACCCGGGCCACTTGGGGCGCCGCCGGTCATTCAGGGTGGGGGAATGGGCAGGACCCTCCAAGCCAAAGAATAGGAAAACAGTAAGTAAAAAGGATACGTGCACCCCTATGTTTCTTGCACCATTATTTACAATGTCACAATATGTAAGCAACCCAAGTGTCTGTAGAAAAATTGACAAATGAGATGATAGATGTGAGTATTCACACACACACACACACACAGACACAGACACACACACACACACATACACACACACAATGGAGTATTACTCGGATTGCAAAAGAATGAAACCTTGCCATTTGCAGACACATGGATGGAGCTAGAGAGTATTATCCAAACTAAAATCAGTCAGTCAGAGAAAGACAAATCCCATATGATGTCACTCTAATGGGGAATTTAAAAAACAAACAAAAATAAATAACTAAAAGAGAAAAAGGAGACACACCAAAATACAAACTCTTAACAATAGAGAACAAACGGATGGTTACAAGAGAGGAGGTGGATAGAGGGATGAGTGGAATAGATGAAGGGGATTAAGAGGACACTTCTTGATGACCACTGAGTAATATATAGAAATACTGAATCACTCTACTGTACACCTGAAACGAATGTAACACTGTATGTTAGCTTTAATGGAATTAAAATAAATTTTAAAAAAAGATTTTTCTTTCAGAAACCTCTTTGAAAAAGCTTTTCCTGTGCAATGTGCAAAAGCCCTACTTGGGAGGATTCACTCTACAATAATTATTCACTTAATGCCTAAAATTCAGATTTCACTGAGTTCTTACCATGAATCCCAGCCCACGGGAGCCATGGTCCTTTTCAGTCCAGGCTCAGCACCTATGCATTCAAGATTGGAAGTAGAGACACATATCACTTCACAGTCCAGATAGCTATTATTGTTTCTGTTTCAGTGTGAGAGAGTCACAGACTTTGGGACAGGTTTCAGAGCAGATTTATTATGGATCCTGGATCTCTACTTCAATGTTCATTGCCTGGATCCATTTGACTAATAGGTTCTCTGTGGATGGGCTTGCTTCCAAGCACATACATGGAAGATGCAAAGGTGGGTGGGCTTGGTGCGGGACAGGAAGAAGACCAAAAGCAGACAAGGGTCCGATCCCTCCCCTGATCCAGGAACTGCTATGGGAGAGGGTACGGGAGGTAGAATCCATGTGAAACTCCAAGGTCACCAGCTGAACACAGGAGGCACAGGTCAAGGGATCTGGAGATGCAGGGGTTGAAGGCTGCTCTGAGCTACCTCTGGGAGGAAGGGAGGGAAGGAATGAGAAGGAGACACTGCCTGCCCCTGGCCCATGCCAGCTGCCCACCGCTCCGACACGCATCAGTCTATGAGCTGACACAGCCTGGGCTCAGGATGGGCTGGCTTGGGTCCCTCAATCCTCAGTAGGACAGCTGGCCCCAGGGCTCAGAGACATGCTGAGGGAGATGAGGGGGAAAGCTGCCCCACCCAGGTCATCCCCTCCTTGAGCAGACAGCCCTTCAGAACTGCTAAAAAAACCCCACTAACGGGGTTGAAAGACATGCCATGGATGAACTAAGGCATAGAGATATGTAAAATAACATTCATTTTTAAGTTCAGAGCTGTCATCTCAGGAAGTGGGGACAGCTTCCCTGAAGAAGACTGAGGGGAGGGCAGGCCATGCTGAAAAGGGAGACATGGCTGTCCTGATTGGGGACCTGCAGCCCCCTTCCAGGGCAGTGCATCATCCTCGCATCACACGAGATCCATGGAAGTGTTCCATCAGGGCCAGATGTTTGTCTCGAGAAGGCTACCCTGGCATCGGACTGCACAGGGCACCAGGGACGAGGGCCAGATGGAGGACGGACAATACCCCGGAGGCCATGGGGCAAGAGCAGAGGCACATGACCTTGAAGATGATGATGAAAAGCAGGAGGTTGCAGCATGGACCTGGCCCAAAAGTGCCATGGGAGCAGTGCCCAGAGCTACACTGACTGGGTGCCTTCTGTGCCGGGTGCGGCTAACTTCAGTGGGGTCCAGACTAGTCCTGACCACAAGTCTAGGAAGTGTGCACCACCCCCGGCCTCCTCTCCCCTTGCAGCTGCTAGGAATCACGGTCACAGACCCTGGTCAGCTTTCATGGAAACCAAGCAGTGGCTCCCCCGCACGCTGCACCTCTGGTCGTGGTCCAGTGCGACCCTCGTGCCTGGCCAGACAGTGATGTCTACCTGTCTCCACACAAATCCACAGACAGGAGGGTGTCCCTGAATTCCACAGCACCTGATGAGACAGATCCACAGAACCCAACACCCAGTGGGTCACTCGGGACCTCACCTATGGTCATGGAGCTCACCATACCTTATTTCTGTCACTTCCCACAGAAAGCCTGGTTCTGATACCCCACAATACCGTACATTCTGGTTGCTGACCTGGGGTCATGCCATGAACCCACATGACACCTTTCTTTAAGTGAAGGCTATGCCTATATCTCCTAGAAAATATTTAATGAAGTACAAGTCCATCAGGACTATGGTGTGAACAGTAGCACACAGCCTGCATGGTAGTAGTCAGTAATTCTAACAAGTGTTAACCCCACCCCCCGTCTCACAAAGCCTTCCTCCATCCCCACTGAACTCATGGTCTGCCCTCAGAAAACCCTCCAGGAAACAAACCTTTCATCTGAGTGCTCTCTTCACCTTCTGCATCAAATCTTGTCCAACCACAATGATAGGACATTAGAACTCAGTCTCAAGAAAAAAATGGGACAGTCAAAAATAGGTGGAGATTTTTGGGGCCTGGGTGGCTCTGTCGTTAAGGATGTGCTTTCAGCTCAGGTCTTGACCCCGGATCCTGGGATCTAGCCCCAAATCAGGTCCTTGCTCAGTGGGAAGCCCGCTTCTCCCTCTCCCACCCCCCTGCTTGCGTTCCCTCTCTCGCTGTCTCACTCTCTGTCAGATACTTAAATAATCTTAAAAAATACGTGGAGAATTAACAACATGCTACTGAACAACCAACAGTCAAAGAAGAAATCAAAAAAATTTTAGAAGTACCTTGACATTGATGAAAAAGACAACCTACAAAAACTTATGGGATGCAGCAAAAGTAGCTTTATGGGGGACATTCATAGAAAATCAGATCTTCATCAATCCATGAAAATGCTCTCCAATAAACAACCTGATTTATGTGGTAAAGAAGTAGAAAAAAAATAACAAAGCCCCAAATTAGTAGAAATAAGGAAATAACAAAAATGAATACATAAATAAATCCAACGGAGACTAAAAAGAAAAAAAATGAAAATGAGAGCAGCCTTTTTTGGAAAGATAAACAAAACTGACAAACTTAGCTAGACTCACCAAGAAAGACAGAGGAGTCGAATACAATCAGGAAAGAAAGATAATGGATTCCTGTCTCATATCAAAATCAAAAGAACCCTTCAACCTTGGACACAACAACATCTTGTAAGCCACGTCTCTAAAGGCAAAGGAAATAAAAGCAAAAAATGAACTATTGGCACTTCATCAGGATAAAAAGCTTCTGCTCGGCAAAGCAAATGATCAAAAAACAAAAAGGCAACCTATGGAATTGAAGAAGATATCTGCAAATGATATTACAGATAAAGGGTTGGTATCCAAGATCTATAAAGAACGCCTCAAACTCGACACCCAAAAAATGGGCAGAAGACAAAAAGAGATACTTCTCCACAGAAGACATACAAATGGCCAACAGACACATGAAAAAATGCTCCACATCACTTGCCATCAGGCAAATACAAATCAAAATGACAATGAGATACCACCTTACACCAGTTAGAATGGTTAAAATTAACAAGGCAGGGGGCACCTGGGTGGCACAGAGGTTAAGCATCTGCCTTCGGCTAAGGGCGTGATCCTGGCATTATGGGATCGAACCCCACATCAGGCTCCTCCGTTATGAGCCTGCTTGTTCCTCTCCCACTCCCCTGCTTGTGTTCCCTCTCTCGCTGGATGTCTCTATCTCTGTGGAATGAATAAATAAAATCTTGAAAAAAAATTAACAAGACAGAAATAAAAAAAAAGTCAGAGAGGATGTGAAGAAAGGGGAGCCCTCTTACACTACTCGTGAGAATTCAAGCTGGAACAGCCACTTTTGAAAACAATATGGAGGTTCCTCAAGACGTTAAACACAGAGCTATCCTATGACCCACCAATTGCACTACTGGGTATTTACCCCATCGACACAGAGTAATGAAAAGAAGGGGCACCTGTATCCCAATGTTCATAGCAGCAATGTCCATAATAGCCAAACTGTGGAAGGAGCCAAGATGTCCTTCAGCAGATGAATGGACAAAGAAGATGTGGTTCATCTATACAATGGAATATTACTCAGTCATCAGAAAGGATGAATACCCCCCATTTGCACCAACGTGGATGGACCAGGAGGGGATTATGCTAAGTGAAATTAAGTCAAGCAGAGAAAGACAATTATCATATGGTTTCACTCCTATGTGGAACGGAAGGAATAGCATGGAGGACATTAGAAGAAGGAAGGGAAAACTGAAGGGGTGGGAATGAGAGGGGAAGATGAACCATGAGAGACTACTGACACTGGGAAAAAAACTGAAGGTTGCAGAAAGGGAGGGGAAGAGGAATGAGTTATCCTGGTGATGGGTATTAAGGAGGGCACGTGTTGGGGCGCCTGGGTGGCACAGCGGTTAAGCGTCTGCCTTCGGCTCAGGGCGTGTTCCCGGCGTTATGGGATCGAGCCCCACAACAGGCTCCTCCGCTGTGAGCCTGCTTCTTCCTCTCCCACTCCCCCTGCTTGTGTTCCCTCTCTCGCTGGCAGTCTCTATATCTGTCGAATAAATAAATAAATTCTTTTAAAAAAAAAGGAGGGCACGTGTCATAATGAGCACTAGGTGTTATATGCAAACAATGAATCATGGAACACTACATCAAAAACAAATGAAGTACTGTAGGGTGACATCATTTTAAAAAAAGAAAGATATGAAATCCATACAGGAAAACTGTCACTATTTGCAAATGACATGAAATCCCGAAAGATTCCACAAAAAAAAAAAAAAAACTGTAAGAATAAACAAATTCAAGAAAGCTGCAGGATATAAAGTCAATATACAGAGACCTGTTGTCTTTATTTATTTTCAAATTTTATGTATTTATTTGAAAGGAAGAGAAAAAGCACAAGCAGTGGGAGTGTCAGAAAGAGGGAGAAGCAGACCCTCGCTAAGCGGGGAGCACAACACGGGGCTTGATCCCAGAACTCTGGGTTCATGACCTGAGCTGAAGGCAGACGCTTCACCTATGGGGCCACCCAGATGACCCAACTTCTTTCATTTCTGTATACTGATGACACACTGTCGTAAAGAGAAATTAAAAAAGCAATGCCATTTACAATTGCATAAAAAAAATCTAGGAATAAAAGTAACCAAGAATGAGAAAGACATAGTACACTCAACACATGGCAGAAAAGAAATGAAAAGCATGTGTGTCGAGGGGGGCAGGATGAATGGGTCAAAGATTTGGAAGGCAACACAAACAAATGGAAGCATACGCCATGCTCCTTAACTGGAAGAGTTAATTATGTGAACATGTCCATCGTACCCAAAGCAATCGACAGATGTGATGAAATCCCTAACTGAATTCCAGTGGCATTATTCCAGCAAGTAGAAAACAGTCCTCAAACTTGTATGGAATCACAAAACACCCCAAATACCCAAAGGAACCTGGAGAAAGAAAGGTGCAGTCAACACACTCCTGGATTTCAAGTTAGATTACAAAGCTGTTGTCATCAAAACAGGATGGTACTGGCATAAACACAGACACCAGGTCAGTGGAACAGAACAGAAAGCTCAGAAACTTACCCACACGTAGATGATCCTAACTTACGACACAGCAGCAGAAGATATGCCATGAGGGAAGGACTGTCTCTTCAGTGAGCGGTAACAGGCAAAGGGGACACTAAATGCAGAAGAATATAACTGGGTCACTTTCTTACACCACACACAAAATTTTTAATGGATGAATGATTTGAACATAAGACCTGAATCCATAAACCTCCAAGAAGACACAGGTACTCAGTCTCTCGACATCGGTTTTGACAAAGTGTCTTCAGATCGGACACCAAATGCAAAGGCAACAAAAGCAAAAATAAACAAGTGGAACAACTTCAAAGTGAAATCTTCCACGCGGAAAAAGAAACCAGCAAAAACTTACAAGGCCACAGACCCAATAAGAAAAAAATATCTGTGAATCATATGTGTGAGAAGACGCTAATATCCAAAATACACACAACACTCATACAAATCAAAACAAACAAACAAACAAAAAACGGTATAAAAAATGTGGGGAATATGTGAATAGATACTTTCCAAAGACGGCACACAGGTGCCAACAGACAGAAAAAGTTGTTCCACATCACTAAATATCGTCAGGGAAACATCAGTCAAACCCACAATTGGCTATTCCCTCACAACTGTTGGAACACCTATTGTCCCAGAGACAGACACCAGGTGGGGTCAAGGGTGTGCAGACGAGGAGACACTGTGCACTGTTGGTGGGAATGGAAATTGGTGCAGCCACTGTGACAAACGGTATGGAGGTTCCTGAAAAAATAAAAGCAACTACGACATGACCCAATAATGGCTCTACTGAGTATTGATTCGGAGAACACAAAAATACTGCCTCAAAAAGACAGATGCACTCCCACGTTCACTGCAGCATTATTCACAAGAACCAGACATGGAAACACAGACCTTGGGGGCCTTATGCCAAGTAACTCAGACACAGAAAGACCAATACCAGATGCTCTCGTGTACATTCCACGAGGAATAAACAAATACTGAACGCATAGACACTGAGAGCAGATTGGTAGGTGCCAGATTCAGGGTTGGGGTGGTAGAAACGGGTAAAGGTGGTCAAAGTCTCAATGTTTGAGTGAGAAAATCCGACAGTCATGAAATGTTCTGTCCAGCATGGAGACTAAAACTAACCCCGCAGTATGAGGTATAGGTTTCCCTGCTCTTTGAAAGTACAGGGCTTCTGAGAAACCTTGCACAGCAGAAATGGTGTCAAGAAGGAATGGCCATTAATTTACACAGAACAATTAGACAGTGTGCTCAAACACCAAAATTCCTTCTCTTTGGCTTTTCTTAGGCCTCAGCACACAAGTTTCTAAGGGAGGCCCAGCATAAATGAAGATAAAGCACAGCAGAGGCTCACAGACACCATTCAAAGTGCTGGTGGCTGGATGCAGAGAGCGGTTCCCAGCGGAAGGAGCTGGTTGGGGTGCACGCCACCTCTGTTGTGCTTCTCCCCAAAGCAGATGCTGAACGTGATTCTCACTGTTCACCTTTTTTCATAAGAGGGAAATCCTCTTCAGGTCTCTTCCTCTTACTGAAGATGGGTAATAACATAGTTCTTTCAAGAAAGCCCAATGTCTTACTGTGAACGTTTAAAAAGTGGGGGACACTTGTACTTGAGCATTACTGAGGGAGGAGATGTAAAAGGTTCTCCTAGACACAAATCTCAGCAGATCCACCGGGAAAGGCACCTTCCTCAGCATGCGGAACATGGACTACATCCTACCCCCAGAAACCCTCTCCTTCCCCTCGATCAGGACAACCCACAACAGCTGGGAGTTACCCCAACTCCTCCGTTCTCCTGCTCCTAATAGCTAACCGATCAGCAAATCCTGTGAGCTCCATCTTCAAAATGGACCCCGAATAGGTCTAACCACTCCATCCAAGGCCACCTGTCTGGTCCACAGTGCCTGAGTTCCTGGAAAAGCTTCGTCATTGATGTGCCTTGCCGTCTTCAACACTCTGTCATCTGTTCTCAACACTGTAGCCAGGATGGCCCAGTGAAACAGGGTCTCATGGGGTTATAGCCTTGGAATGCCTTTCTTTCACCTCTCTGAGGTAATGTCCTAAGGTGTCTCCTGTGGCCACAGGGCCTTCTTGCTGCTCCTGGACATACCTTGAATTCTCCTGCCCCAGAGCCTTTGCACATGCTTTCCCTTCTGTTAAGAATGCTCTTGATGTGTTCTCACTCACCTTCGGAGAAGTCTGAATTGGAGTGACAGGGACAGAAGATGAGCCTGTGTGTGTTGGGTGAGGCTGGTGGCCCAGAAGAGGGTTCTCTGCCAGCTCTCCGCCTGTGCCTCACTTGTCCTCAGCCAGGAACTTGCACAGAGCCCTCACCTGTCACAACTCTCACCCAGGAGACCCACAGCCACCCTTGGAGCCCACCCTGCCCATACCCTGCTGCAGAATGCATTCAGCTCTCATCTGGGACCCCTGTCAGCTTTACCCAGACCTGGAACTCCCCCATCTCCTGCAATGCTCCTGGATTCCCCCTCTTCTTCCAAAATCACACTGGCGCAAGGCTTTCATGAGAAAGATATAATGCTAACTAATGAAAGGTTCACACCTACTTTCCCCTTCTGTTGCCTCTCTCTCCACCATCTTTCCTACCTGTGCAAATTGTAACATATCAGTGGAACATGAACATGCTCTGAGACCTGAATCTTTCATTGCAGCTTTCTGAGGACTCCTTATGTGATAAGAAACTAGTGTATCTTACAACAGGGTGTTTTACAACTCTCATCTATAGAATAGTACAGCCCAAATCACTACAATTTTACCTCACTCTTCATGAAGCAGAACACTTTTTCCTTTCTTCTCTTACTTAAATTCCAGTTAGTTCACATGCCATGGAATATTCGCTTCAGGGGTAGGATTTAGTGATTCCTCACCTGCATACAGTACCCGGTGCTCATCACAAGTACCATCCTTAATACCCCTCACCCATTTAACTCTTCCCCCCACTCCCCTGTCCTGCAGCAACACTCAGTTTGTTCTCCAAGGTTGAGTCTATTTCCTTGTTTGCCTCTCTCATCACCCCTCCACTCTGTTCATCTGTTTTTTTTTTTCTGAAATTCCACAAGTGTGAGAGCATAGGATATTTGTCTTTCCTCACTGATTCTGCTTAGCTTAATACACTCTAGGTCCATGCACATCCTTGCAAATGGTAAGATTTCATTCTTTTTGAAGCTGGGTCATATTCCATTATATATAGGTATCCCACATCTGCTTTATCCATTCATCAGTGCATGGACTTTGGGATTCTCTCCATAGTTTGGCTACTGTGGACATTACTGCCATAAACATCATTGTGCATGGACCCCCTTCAAATCTGCATTTCTGTATCCTTTGGGTAATTACATAGGAGAGCAATTGCTGAATCATGGGGTTTTTCAATGTTTAACTTTTTGAGGAACCCCCACACTGTTTCCCAGACTGGCTGAACCACTTTGCATTGCCACCAACAGGATGGGAGGGTTCCCCTTTAAGCAGAACATTATCTGCCGGCAATTCCATAAGAGGAAACAAAACCTCTGTGAGATGCACCCAGGGTCAGGCAAGCAGTTGCAGACTTCACCCCAAGGCTCCTGACGCCAAGCCCCTTGAAGCCACCAGCATGCCACTATCCAAAAGAATTCCCAGACTCTCCTTCTGACTCCACCACCAAAGAAACTACAGAGAGAATATGGCACCTCAAAATATCGAGACAATACATTTAGTAAAACTAGAAAGTCAAGCTCAACTTTTAAACAGGAGCAGGCTGCTTTGGATAATTTTCAATTTTCCCTCCACCGTAATTTTAACTCTTCTGACGAATAAACTAATCAATGATGAAACATCACCTTTGTCAAATGACATCATCCAAGTCTGTATCAGATGAAAAAAAAGCCACCTAACTCTAGATGCTGGCCACTCAACCATATCTTAGGCCCAATTGAATAAACACTGTTAGATGAAGGAACAAATTAGATGTTACAAACAGGCACAGAGTGAATCTCACCTTCCCTTTCTAATAAAAGAGGGTTCCTAGGAAACAGATGGTCAAAATACATTTGTAAGCAATAAATGGACAGAGAAATTGTGATCCCCTGCAAAGTTCTACCTGCAGGGAAACTAAGTAATTCTTGCACCAAACCCAGAATCCTGACAGCTACTTCAATTTTACTTTGTGGCTCAACTAGAGAAAAGAGAAAAGCCCAGGAGGTTTTGGGATAATGAGAGGTTTTACCTCCAGCCCTGACATAGATAGGACATTTTGCCAAACATACCTGTGCTTTCTCTGAACACTGGCGTCCTGTGACAAGCTGCCTCGCTGACTCCGATGCTAACGTTCAAAACCTCGGGTGTCTTGGAGCCAGAGCAGAGAAGTGTTGTCAGCTGGGGACAAGAAGGCACCTCTGACCTAAAGCCTGCACACCTGCTTCGGTTTCTGGGCGAAGGGGCAACACATACTTGTTGTTTGTCAGTAATTATCTTCATTCTCAACAGACCAATGACCTTGCCTTTTCTGGAAAGCAGACTTACTCTTCTAAAGAAACCGTCAATTCGTCTATTCCCAATGCAACTAGAGTGGGGTCTGGTTTACGCACGCCTCCAGGCCCCCACCTGGAGGATTTTCCTGCATGATTCTAATAGCCAATTACCACTAACCCGGGGGCACAGGGGGCATAATGCTGAAGTTGGGGGATGGCTCTGGGGCTTGCTACTGCCACACCTGTGCCTGGGGGACCAGGGCACACCCTGCTGAACTCGGGGTACTGCTCAAGAGGCATCACCTGCACTGTGTCAGAGAACTAAATGTGGGGATTGTGTGAGGTCCTTTCCCGCACTCTTCCAGGGGAACAGGGGAAACCCTGAAATTCTGCAACCCATCCCACCAAAGCTCAGGGGAGCGGGCGCCCTGGAGTTCACGGGTATGGAGATAAGGCCAGTTGAGGACATGGGGCGGAAGAGACTTTAAAGGGAAAAAGAAAACTCACCTGAGTCCCCACAATGAACCCTCTCCACGTGCCCTTCCAGAACCCTGCCTCCCACCTGAGGCGCACCCTACCCCCGGACCCCCACCCCAGTGCATGCTGCTCACTCACCAGCAGGGATCTCCACAGGGCAACTCTCTCTCTCTCAGTGCCCCTTCTTTGCCCCAAGTCTGCAACCCACTGCAAATCTGGGCCAGCCCACAGTGATGTAGCTCCACCCCCAAGTGGTGAATGGTCTGGGAGGGTGGTGCCTGAGCTCCTTGGATGCTGCTCAACCAGTCCTCAAGCCCCTGGAACCCTGAAAGTGCAGGGGGCACAAGAGGAGCCTCCTCTACCCAACACCAGGCACAGGCATGGGTGGGCTCGTGGGCTGGGGCCCCCACACAACCTGGCCCCTTCTAGGGACCTCTGTAGCTACAGACCACCCTCAGAGTCCTGCCCCTTCCCTTTCTGCACCAGCCCTCCCTGCTGGGGTGTGCCTGGTTCTGGGCATAGTCAGTGAGTATCAGACCCTCCAAGACTTGGGCTTTAGGAAATGCAATGTTTTCATGCATTTTCAGTATGCACATGTCAGTATGACTTTAATCTTATGGGAGCCAAAGAGGTTCTTTATTTTCTCTTATCTTTATGTTGGCATTTTTGGTTATTGTTTTCTTCTCGAAGCAGATGTACAACATGTGCTTGGGGCAGAAATAGGGATCATGCTTTCAGGTTTTGCCCAGTCATTTTGAGCTGGGTAAAATGTTAAAGGATAGCTTACCTGGGAGCCCAGGATCAGGGTCCACAGATGATATAAGATAAAAATTACTTTCATCATTATAATTACTCCTAAATGGAGGAATTTGAGACAAAAGCACCTTCACAAGAGTACCAAGAAATCAAAATGATGTCCACAGAAGGCGGCCTGCTCCATGGTCAGCACAGGTGACAGAAGTGTTCACAGTCTCTGAACTCCTGCCCTTCTCCTGCCCAAATCTCTGAAGCACACAGACCACTTAAAATCAGATTTGTAGAACTGCTAGACACCTTAGAGATGTCTGGCACCATTCCCTTGGACTGCAGAATAAAACACAGTAGCTCATTGTCACAAACTAATTTCAACATGAAGTGCCCCCTGGATGCACTAAGTTCTTTCTCTGCAAATGTTGACTAATGTAAGTCACAGTCATACCATATAAACACTACGATGGCTGGGAAGTCATTGTAGGTAAGGGAATATTTTAGCCATGTTTATAAGCATTGGCTCACGTTGTAGAAGAGGCTGAGCTGAGTGTTTTTAAATACTATTTCAGACCTGTTTTACAGCACCCTCTGAACATACCAGAGCCTGAATCGACTAAAAGAGATAGTTGGTTTCAGTAACTTTAATACCAGGAAAATATTATACTGTCTGTATTCCTAAGGATCTTTGAGTATCTTACCCAGAGGTCCTCCACTGAGATAATGATCTTAATGATCACCATTGGCAGAGGTGAAAAGGCCCGCTGAATTCGTTCCAGTTTTCCACATGACAAGAAAATCCTGATACTTGATATGTTCCAGATCGAGAAGACCAGAGATAAGAGGGAAATAGTACCCTGTATGGAACAACAGGGGATTTGGAGTCAATTTGGGGATCCCACTTAGGTTTCTGACACTAAAATCCTCTGTGACTCATATCATCTGAGTCCCTGTCTAACCACCTGAACATGTGCCTAAAAATATCTACACCCTAGTTGAGAAGTTTAAGAGGCAGAATGCTACAAAGAGCCAGTATGATGTCTCTCAAGAACAGGTGCTCAGGAAGCCATAATTGCTATTGGGTCTATTTCTTTTCCAGAAGAAAGAACACATGTTGAATCCATATTCCTAATAGATGACTCACCAGATGATTTTCAAACCTGAAGGAAGGCCAAGAAGTCGCTCTTGTGTCATATTTCACTCAGAAATCATGTTGTTGGACTGGTGAGGATGATACGATAGCAACGTCATCACTAAGAGTGGGGAGCTTCTAATTTCCATACGGCCATGTTGACCCCCTTAGCTCAGAGCCACCAGAAAGGGCAGCTGGGGAGGGGGCACTGCCATCACTATGACTGGGGAGCTTCCCATTTCCTTATGGCCATGATGACCCCCTTAGCTCAGGACCACCAGAAAGGACAGCTGAGGGGGACCACAGGCCAAGCCTGCCAGGTGTGGCTGGGGCAGGCAGAACTCTGACTTAAGGCTCAACACCTGTCTAGGATATTATAATGCTCTTCACAAAGAAAGTGCCATTGTGTGTAAGCCCTCATAGAAAAGGTTCAGAATTTCCATTGAGATTCCCTCTCTGGCCTTTAGGATATGTAGCAAACTTCCATTTAATTTTTAAACATTAAAGGACTTCCTGGTTTTCTTTTCGCTATGACTGTGGCTCAATTCCCCTGTGGTCTAAGAACAGAATCTAGTTAATATCAGGGTTTAACATTTGTAGCCTTGATTCGTGGCCCCACCTATCATCTATTTGGGTAAAGAGTCTATGACCACTTGAAAATAATGTATTCTGCACTTATTATGGAATGTTCCCTATATGTCAATTAGGTCACATTTGTTACCAATGATTTGTCTGCTTTTTCTGTCAGATATTGAGAAAGGTATATTAAAATCTTCAAACAATGCTGCTCTATTCAACGTGGCATCAGAGAATCTACCAGTGTTAGAAGGCAAGAAAAACAAAAAGTATAAGAATTGAGGGGATAATTTGACTATTCACAGATAATACAATTGTGTACATAGAAAATCCAAAACAGTCTATAAATACCCTATTAGAATTAAAAATGTAATTTATAAATTTGAGATGAATTGTGTTTCCCATTGGACAGTTTCTGAAAGAAAACGTAGAACCTGTCAATCTTGGGGTAGGACATAGGGTGCACTAACCATTTAAAAGAATTCAGTGGGACTTCATAAAAATGTGACATTTCTCCTTACCTTATGACCATAAGAAAGTGAAAAAGTGAACCGCAGGCTGGAAAGTAAAGATTTGCAATACACACACTGACAAAGACTTGTCAATAAAGAATTCCTGCTCATCAACCATAAAAAGTCTATTTATAAACAAATACTTCACAAAAGATTGACTGATGGCCAATAAGAACAGGAAAGGGTGCTCTACAGTATTATTTTCAGGAACAGCAAGGCCTTTCCTAAAATGAAAACATACACACAAACCAGTATTCCCTAGATGGATGACGTCCTTATTTCTGAGGACTGCTTGAAGAGCAGACTAGCATCAAAGTAAAGTGATGGAATTCCTGACACTCAGAGGATGGACAATTGACCTCAAACTACAGTACAATTTCTAGGCATCATTCGGTCCTCTGAAGGCAGACAACTACCACATCCCTTCCTACGCCACACAGGTTGCTTCCCAACCCCTACCATAAAAGAAGATGAGAAACAGATAGGACTAGTAGGAAATAGCAAAAATCACATGTGGGGATTATCCTGAAACACTGATCACATAACTAGTGTAAGGAAGTGTAGGGAACTGACAAGGACAGAGACTCAAGAGGTACTTCTTTGGGAAATGCTGTCTGAAATTGTCACACATTGGTACCAGCTAATGAGGGCTCTGAACATACCCTAGGGTTTGCTCACAAGGGTCTGCAACACCATCGCTGAGGACTGAAACTCTTCAAGACCTCAAAGCTTGCCTGATTGACTATTGGACTAAGAGATTCCCATGTTCTGAAAACAGATACCAACTCATTGAAAGGTTCACCTGGGCTCTCTCGGAGGTCCTACAAGAAGCTGAACCATTCATTGAAAATCAATTACACACACACACACACACACACACACACACACACACACACACACACACCTGTCATTTCGCCAGTTACTTAAACATTCAAGGTTCTTCCTACCTTTCCTTTTTCACATTGATATTTATACTCACATGAAATGTCATCATTTCTAATGAACACTGATGTCAAAATAGAGATCCATTGACACAATATTTACAAAATGGAACTTCCCTGCTGTAATTTTCAATATAGCGTTTTTTAAAGTTCATACATATTTTAGGTTTTTGGTATCTTATACAGGAGAAGATCAGCATTGAAAAACTCTAAATACTGACAATGAGTTTTAAGCCTAGAGAACAAAAATTGTCCAATTTCATAGATAATAAGGAACCAAAGGCAAAGCATGGAAGCTGTAGTCGAATAATTTTACACATGTGCATCCTCTATTATTCTACTGCTGAGGGGCGTGTTTTATTACCACTATACATGCATCAGTTGTCTTCCACGTGCATCTGCACAGGTATAATGAATTACTACAGTAGAATGAAATGTCTGGGAACTACTTGGCGGTATCTATAATGAACAATGAAATTTCGATCTTATATTTGGTGAACTTCCACTGTCTGTCTCGTTAGACAATGGACCCTAAACAGAAGGGGGAATGAACCACGAGAGACTATGGACTCTGGGAAACAAACTGAGGGCTTCAGAGGGGAGAGGGGTGGGGGATTGGGATGGTCCAGTGATGGGTATTAAGGAAGGTACATATTGCATGGAGCACTGGGTGTTATATGCAAATAATGAATCACGGAACACTACATCAAAATCTAAGGAAATACTGTATAGTGACTAACATATCATAATAAAAAATTATTATTAGAAAAAAAATTAAAGGAAAAAAAATACAGGTTTTCTGTTTCAAGAACAATCACAATTGAGAAAAATCTAACTTCCAATCCCTAAAGCAAAACACAGACCAAGTTCCATTTCACTCCCCTTTATTCACATTCTCTGTGGGTTCTAAGCTATTTCCCTACCTCCTTTCCTGCTGAGCAGGGAGCCTCGGCTCGATCCCAGAACCCTGGGATCATAACCTGAGCCAGAGGCACATGCTTAACTGGCTGAGCCAGCCAGGAGCCCCAGCCATGTTTTTCTTAAGCAAAAGGACACTTTCTCACAATGCCTTCACATGACTTCACATGGTACCAGAGACCTGCATTTGCTTCTAGGAGGTTGCAGATGAAGGCAATTGCAAACTCTCACAGTGGTTTATCAAATACAATGACCTGCCTGGTGACAGTGAAACTCTTATGAGCCCACGAGAGGGTGCTGTGACACTCAGCTGTGGCTGGGCTGGCACAGAGAACCAAATCCATTTCCCTGCCTGATGTCTGTGAGGAACAGATGCCCCCACTGTGAATGAGACCCTGCCACTGAGCTGTCCAGAGATGACCATCCTCACGGAGGATGAGGATAAAGGACAATGCCTGAGGAGACCTCATCTGTCTCTTATCTTTTCATATTTTTGACAGTGGACAAATCACTTCCTAGGAGTCCCCAACTACCTTAGTCTCATATGTGTATGGCCAAGAGGTTTTACAAAACACTCAAGATTTTGACCTCACAAATGCCCACAACCACTTACCATAGGGATTTAACATTAAGCAAAGATAATGTTCGTTGGAAGAGAGGTCCTGCCCACTGTTGTTTCTCAATTATATGCTCATCTTCCTTACCTCATGGTAACATAACCAGCTTGATTCCTGCTGCCGTCTTCAGGAAGGCTGATGTGACTTGAAGGGCATTACCCTGTCATCGATCTTTCTTAGCAATAAGGTGTGGACATTTCCCTAGTCCTACACCCCCAAAGTTGAATCAGAATCAGGATTGAGGAGGCTGATGAGAGTTGAAGGTATTTTCCTGTACACGGTGGTTTATTACCAATAAGGATGGGTCAGAGTCCTCGAAATTTCAGAACCTTTTCATTAATGCTTCCTACTCGTGAAAGATGATGTACATTGGTCTTTCCCTGTATAGTGTGGTGACTCAGAGAAAAGTGCTTAGCGCATTCGTCAGACTTCCACAACCACTTTGGGGCTGGCTTCCATATTCACAAAGGATGATGTTAGGGCTAAGAGGGTTCCTGTACACTGTTATTTCTTACAGATAAGTGTATGGCATTTTTGTTACATTGCCAGAACCACTTAGCGTGGGCTTGCCGGCCTCCTGGGGACAAACCCTAACCCTAGGTCGGCCCCCGAGGGGCCCCTCCCAAGGGGCCTGGTGCCACAGTGCCGGGGATTGGGGACCCCCGAGGCCAGCGCCGGAGTCACCCTGCTGCCCCCAGCAACCCGGGCTGCTAGGGGCGCCGCCAGTCTTTCAGGGTGAGAGAACGTGCAGGGCCCTCCAAACCCCCGGGACTTTTGAAGGCCCCCTGCACCAAAACGCTTGGGCCCACACTCCCTTTCGCCATTGCCCTCACCTTGGCCTGCCCCTCCGCCTGCTGCAGAGCTGGTGGAAGGGGCCTGCTGGACTCCTGGGGGCTAACACTTACCCTAGTTCGGCCCCCGAGGGGCCCCTCCCAAGGAGCCTGGCACCGCAATGCTGGGGATTTGGGACCCCCGAGCCCCAGTGCTGAACTCACTCTGCCACCCAGCAAGAACCCAGGGCGCTAGGGGCGTTGCCAGTCATTCCGGAAGGGAGAACTGGCAGGGCCCTCCGATCCCCCTGCGACCTTCAAAGGACCCCCGCGCAAAAACTCTGGCTCCCAAGCACCTGCTTGCCTGCTCCCTAACCTCGGCCCACCCCTCCGCTCACTGCAGAGCTGGCGGATCGGGCCTGCTGGCTTCCTGGGGACTAACCTTATCCCTAGGTCGCCCCCAAGGGCCCCTCCCAAAAGGCCTGGCGCCACAATGCTGGGGATTGGGGATACCCAAGTCACAGTGCCTGACTCACCCTGCCGCCCCGCCACCAACTAGGCTGCTAGGGGCGCTGCCATTCACTCAGGGAGGAGAATGGGCAGGGCCCGTCGAGTCCCCAGAAACATTCGAAAGCCCCAGGCGCCAAAATCCTTGAGCCCAAGCTCCCGCTCCACAGAGATCTCACCTCGACCCACCCCTCAATTCTCCGCACAGCTGGCGGATTGAGCCTGCCAGCGTCCTGGGGGCTAAGCCTAACCCTAGGTCATCCCCCGAGGGGCCCCTCACAAGGGGCCTGGCGCCGCAACGCGGTGTATTGGGGACCTCTGAGCCCCAGCGCCGGACTCACCTGCCGCCCTGCCACCAACCGGGCCGCTAGGGGCGCCACCGGTCATTCAGGGTGGGAGAACGGACAGGGCCCTGGAGAAATCAGCGAAATTTGAAGCCTCCCACGCCAAAATGCAGGGGCCCACCCTTCCGCTGGGCAGGGCCTTTACCTCTGCCCGCCCACCTCTTGCCGCCCAGCCAGAGGATTGGGCTTGCCAGCCTCCTGGGGGCTAACTCTAACCCTAGGTCGCCCACGAGGAGCCCCTCCCAAGGAGCCTGGCACAGCAGCGCCGGGGATTGGGGATCCCCGACCCAAAGTGCAGGACTCACCCTGCCGCCCCACTGCCAACAGAGCCGCTAGGAGCGCCGCTGGTTACTCAGGGCAGGAGATCGGGCAGGACCCTCTGAGCCATGACAACATTCGAAGGCCCAGGGCGCCAAAACCCTGGGGACCACGCTCCCACTCTCCATCGCCCTCAAACCGGCCCACACTTCCGCTCCTCGCAGAGCCGGCTACTTGGGCCTGCCGGCCTCCTGGGCGCTAACCTTAACACTAGGACGGCCCCTGAGGGTCCCTTCCTAAGGGGCCTGGTGCCACAACGCCAGGGATTGGGGACCCCCAAGCCCCAGTGCCTGATGCACCCTGCCACCCCGCCCCACACGGGCTGCTAGGGGCGCTGCCATTCATTCAGGGTGGGAGAACTGGCAGGGCCCTCCGAACCCCCGCCGACCTTCGAAGTTGCCCCAAACCAAAATGCTTGGGCTCAGGCTCATGTTCACCAGCACCCTCACCTCGGCCCAACTCTCCGCTCGACACACAGGTGGTGTATCAGGCCTGCCGGACTCCTGAGGGCTAACCCTAACCATAGGTCGGCCCCCCAGGGTCCCTTCCCAAGGTGCCTGGTGTCGCAACGCTGGATGGTGACACCGAGCCCAAGTGCCGGACTCACCCTGCTGCCCTTCAGCCACCCGAGCCGCTAGGGGCCCACTGGTCAATCAGTGCAGGAGAACGGTTAGGGCCCTCCGAGCTCCTGCTGACCTTCAAAGGACCCCCACCCTAAAACGCTTGGGATCATGCTCAGTCTCGCCAGCGCCCTCACCTCGGGGCAACCCTCCACGTATTGCACAGCCGCTGATCGGGTCCACCGGTCTTCTGGGGGCTAACCGTAACCCTAGATTGACCCCCGAGTGCGGTAGAACGGGAAGGGTGCTCTGAGCCCCCGGCGACTTTTGAATGCCCCCCACGCCAAAACTCTTGGGCCCAGGATTCCGCTCAACAGCGCCCTCACCTTGGCCCGCCCCTCTGCTCACCATACAGCTGGCAGATCGGGTCTGCCGGCCTCCTGGAGGCTAACAGTAATGCTCGGTCGGCCCCTAGACCCCTTCTGAAGGGGCCTGGAGCTCCAATGCCAAGGATTGGGGACCCCGAGCCCCAGCACCTGACTCACCATACCGCCCATCCTCTACCCGGGCCGCTAGGGTAGCCGCCGGTCATTCAGGGCGGAAGAATGTGCAGGGCCCTCTGAGCCTCAGGCGACTTTTGAAGGACCCCCACGCCAAAACGCCTGGGCCCATGCTCCCACTCGCCAGTGGCCTCACCTCCACCTGACCCTCCATTCGCCGCACAACTGGTGGATTGGGCCTGCCGGCCTCCTGGAGGCTAACCCAAACCCTATGTCAGCCCCCGAGGGGCCCCTCCCAAGGGGTCTGGTGCTGCAATGCCGGTGATTAGGGATCCCTGAGCCCCAGCACTGTACTCACCCTGCCGCCCCTCCGCAACCCGAGCCGCTAGGTATGCCGTCCGGCTTTCAGCAAGGTAGAACGGGAAGTGCGCTCTTAACCCCCGGTGATTTTCGAATGCCCCACGCCAAAATGCTTGGGCCCACGCTCCCGCTCAACAGCGCCCTCACCTCGGCCTGCCCCTCTGCTCGCTACACAGCCAGCGGATCAGGCCTGCCAGCTTCCTGGGGGCTAACCCTAAACCTAGGTTGGCCCCCGATGGGCCCCTCCCAACGAGCCTGGAGCTGCAAGGCCTGGGATTGGGGACCCCTGAGCCCCAGCGCCGGACTCATACGGCCGACCCACGGTAACCCGGGGCACTAGGGGCGCCGCCGGTTATTCAGGGCAGGAGAACGGGCAGGGCCCTCCAAGCCCCCGCCGACTTTTGAAGGCCCCCCACACCAAAACGCTTGGGCCCACACTCCTGCTCCCCAGCGCCCCCACCTCGGCCCGCCCCTCCGCTCGACGCGCAGGTGGTGTATCGGGCCTGCTGGCCTCCTGGGGGATAACCCTAACTACAGGTCAGCCCCCGATGGGCCCTTCCCAAGGGACCTGGCGTCGCAACGCTGGCAATGGGGACCCTGAGCCCAAGTGCCGGACTCACCCTGCTGCCCTTCAGCCACCCGAGCCGCTAGGGGCCAACCGGTCAATCAGGGAAGGAGAACGGGCAGGACCCTCCGAGCCCCCACCAAACTTCAAAAGCCCCCCACGATAAAACACTTGGGCTCATGCTCAGGCTCGGCAGCACCCTCACCTCGGCCCAACCCTCTGCGTGTTGCACAGACGCTGATCGGGTCCACAGGCCTTCTGGAGGTAACCGTAACCCTAGATCGACCCCCGAAGGGCCCCTCCCAAGGGGTCTGACGCCGCAACGCCGGGGATTGGGGACCCCGAACCTCAGCACTGGATTCACCCTGCCAGCCAGCCGCCACCCGGGTCTTGGGGTGCTGCCGTTCATTCAGGGCGGGAGAACGGGCAGGGTCCTCCGAGACACGGAAACGTTCAAAGCCTCCCCGAGACAAAACACCCAGGCCCACGCTCCCGCTCACCAGCGCCCTCACCTCGGTCCTCCACTCCAGTCTCCAAAAAGCTGGTGAACAGGGCCTGCCAGCCTCCTCGGGGCTAAACCTAAACCTAGGTTGGCCCCCTTGGGGCCCTTACCAAGGGGCCTGGCGCTGCAACGCCGGGGATTGGGGACCCCCAAGCCCCAGCGCCGGATGCACCCTGCCACCCCTCCCCACCCGGGCCGCTAGGGCGCCGACGTTCATTCAGGGTGGGAGAACGGGCAGGGCCTTCTGAACCCCCACCAACCTTCGAAGGCGCCCCAAACCAAAACGCTTGGACCCAGGCTCATGTTCACCAGCACCCTCACCTCGGCCCAACTCTCCACTCGATGCACAGGTGGTGTATCTGGCCTGCCGGCCTCTTGTGGGCTAACCCTAACCATAGGTTGGCCACCGAGGGGACTTCCCAGGGGGCCTTGCGTCGCAACGCTGGGGATGGGGACCCCGAGCCCAAGTGCTGGACTCACCCTGCTTCCCTTCAGCCACCCGAGCCGCTAGGGGCCCCCCGCTCAATTAGGGCAGGAGAACCCACAGGGCCCTCCGAGACCCCGCTGACCTTCGAAGGCCCCCCGCGCAAAAACCTTGGCTCCCATGCTCCTGCTCCCAGCGCCCTCACCTCGGCCCGCCCCTCCTCTTGGTTCGTAGCCGGTGGATAGGGCCTGCCAGGCTCCTGGGGGCTAACCGAAACCCTAGGTCGGCCCCGTGGGGCACATCCCAAGGGGCCTGGCTCTGCAACGCTGGGGATTGGTGACTCAGAGCCCCAGAGTCGAACTCACCCTGATGCACTGTTGCCACCCAGGCCGCTAGGGGCGCCGCTGGTGATTCAGGGCGAGAGAAGGGGCAGGGCCTTCGGAGCCCCAGGTTACCTTCAAAGGCCCCCTGCACCAAAATGCCCCAGCCCATGCTCCTGCTCCCCAGCACCCTCACCTTGGCCCACCTCTCCGCTCCCCGCACATTGGGCAGATGGGGCCTTCCGGCCTCCTGGGGGCTAACCCTAACCCTAGGTCGGCCCCCCAGGGGCCACTCCCAAGGGTCCTGGTACCACTACGCTGGGGATCGGGGACCCCAAGGCCCAGAGCCAGACTCACCCTGCCGCAACGCTGCCACCCAGGCCGCTAGGGGCGCCACCGGTCATTCAGGGCTGGAGAAGGACAGGGCCTTGGAGAAACCTGCAACATTTGAAGCCTCCTGCACCAAAATGCAAGGGACCAAGCTCCCGCTCCCCAGCACCTTTACTTCGGCCTGCCCACCTATCCCTGCCCAGCCTGAGGATTGGGCCTGCCAGCCTCCTGGGGGCTAACTCTAACCCTAGGTAGGCCCACGAGGAGCCCCTCCCATGGGGCCTGCCCCCACAACGCTGGGGATTGGGAACCCCAGAGCCTCAGCACTGGACTCACCCTGCCACCCAGGCGCCACCCGGGGACTTGGGGTGGTGCCATTCATTCAGGGCGGGAGAACGGGTAGGGCCCTCCGAGACACAGTGACATTCAAAGGCCCCCCGTGCCAAAACGCCAGGCCCACCATCCCGCTCACCAGCGCCCTCACCTCGGTCGGCCACTCCGCTCTCCACACAGCTGGTGAATAGGGCCTGATGGCCTCCTAAGGGCTAAACCTAACCCTAGGTTAGCCCCTGAGGGGCCACTCCCAAGGGGCCTGGCGCCTCAACACTGGGTATTGGGGATACCCGAGCCAAAGCGCCTGACTCACCCTGCCTCCCCGCTGCCACCTATGCTGCTAGGGGCACCACCGGTCATTCAGGGAGGAGAACGGTCAGGGCCCGCTGAGTCCCCTGAGACATTCGAAGGACCCCGGTGCCAAAACGCTTGGCCCCACGCTCCCACTCAACAGAGATCTCACCTCGACCCACCCCTCCATTCGCCACACAGCTGGCGGACTGAGCCTGCCAGCATCCTGGAGGCTAACCCTAACCCTAGGTCAGCCCCCGAGGGGCCCCCACCAAGGGGCCTGATGCCGCAACGCGGTAGATTGGGGATCCCCGAGCCCCAGCGCCGGACTCACATGCTGCCCTGCCGCCACCTGGGCTGCTAGGTACGCCGCCGGTCATTCAGGGAGGAGAATGGGCAAGGCCATCTGAGTCCCCGGAGACATTCGAAGGCCCCAGGTGGCAAAACGCTTGGGCCCACGCTCTTGCTCTCCAGCGCCCTCACCTCGGCCTGCCCCTCCGCTCCCCTCACAGCGGGTGGATCCCGCCTGCAGGCCTCCTGGGTGCTAACCCTAACCCTAGGTCGGCCGCCCAGGGGCCCTTCCCAAGGGTCCTGGTGCCGCTTCGCTGGGGATCGGGGACCCCAAGCCCCAGAGCCAGGCCCAGCCTCCACCCGTGGGCTTGGGGTGCTGCCATTATTCAGGGAGGGAAAATGGGCAGGGCCCTCCGAGGCACGGTGACCTTCAAAGGCCCCCCGCACCAAAACGCCCGGGCCCATGCTCCCGCTTACCAGTGCCCTCACCTCGGTCCACCACTCTGCTATCCACACAGCTGATAAATAGGGCCTGCCAGCCTCCTAGGGGCTAAACCTAACCGTAGGTTGGCACCCGAGGGGCCGCTCCCAAGGGGCCTGGTGCCACAACGCTGGGGATTGGAGATACCCGAGCTGCAGCGCCTGACTCACGCTGCCACCCTGCCACCACCAGGGCGGCTGGGGGCGGCACCAGTCATTCAGGGTGGGAGAACGGGCACGGCCCTCCAAACCCCCGCCGACCTTCGAAGGCCCCCCACACCAAAACGCCCAGGCCCACGCTCCCAATCACCACCGCCCGCACCTTGGTCTGCCAGTTCACTCTCCACACAGGTTGCGAAAAGGGCCTGCCGGCCTCCTGGGGGCTAACCCTAACCCTAGGGTCGGCCCCCCAGGGGCCCCTCCCAAGGGTCCTGGTGCCGCTACGCCGGGGATCGGGGACCCCAAGCCCCAGAGCCAGACTCACCCTGCCACAACACTGCCACCCAGGCCACTACAGGCACCGCCGGTCATTCAGGGAGGTAAATGGCTAGGGCCCGCCAAGTCCCCAGAGACATTCGAAGGACCCTGGCGCCAAAACGCTTCGGCCCGCGCACGCTCGACAGAGACCTCACATCGACCCACCCTTCCATTAGCCACACAGCTGGCGGATTGAGCCTGCTGGCATCCTGGGGGCTAACTCTAACCCTAGGCCGGCCCAGGAGGAGCCCTTCCCAAGGGGCCTGGTGTCACAACACCGGGGATTGGGGACCCCCAAGCCCCAGCGCCGGGTGCACCCTGCCGCCCCTCCGCACCCAGACTGCTAGGGGGGTAGCCGTTCATTCAGGCTGGGGGAACGGGCAGAGCACTCCGAACCCCTCCGACCTTCGAAGGCGCCCCGAACCAAAACGCTTGGACCCAGGCTCATGTTCACAAGCACCCTCAACTCGGCCCAACTTTCCGCTCGATGCACAGGTGGTGTATCGGGCCTGCAGGTCTCCTGGGGACTAACCTTAACCATAGGTCGGCCCCCAAGGGTCCCTTCCCAAGGGGCCTGGCGTCGCAACGCTGGGGATGGGGACACCGAGCCCAAGTGCCGGACTCACCCTGCTGTCCTTCAGCCACCCGAGCCACTAGGGGCCCACCGGTCAATCAGTGTAGGAGAATGGTTAGGGCCCTCCGAGCATCTGCTGACGTTCATAGGCCCCCCGCGCTAAAACGCTTAGGCTCATGCTCAGGCTAGCCAGCATCCTCACCTCGGCCCAACCCTCCGCGTGTTGTCAGCCACTGATCGGGTCCACTGGCCTTCTGGGGGCTAACCGAAACGCTAGATCGACCCCGAGCAGCCCCTCCCAAGGGGCCTGGCGCCGCAACACCGGGGACTGGGGATGCCCAAGCCTCAGCACTGGACTCATCCTGCCGCCCAGCTGCCACGCGGGGGCTTGGGGTGGTGCCGTTCATTCAGGGCCAGAGAATGGGCAGGGCCATCCAAGACACAGAGACCTTCAAAGGCTCCCCAGGCCAAAACAACGGGGCCCATGCTCCTGCTCACCAGCGCCCTCACCTCGGTCTGCCACTCCAGTCTCCACACAGCTGGCGAATAGGGCCTGCGGGCCTCCTAGGGGCTAAACCTAACCCTAGGTTGGCCCCGAGGGGCCCTCCCAAGGGGCCTGGCGCCGCAACACTGGGGATTGGGGATACCCAAGCCACAGTGCCTGACTGACCCTGCCACCCCGCCACCATCTGGTCTGCTGGGGGCGCTGCCAGTCACTCAGGGAGGAGATTGGGCACGGCACGGCGAGTCCCCGGAGACATTCGAAGGCCTCTGGCGCCAAAACGCTTGGGCCCATGCTCCCGCTTGACAGAGGCCTCACCTCGACCCACCACTCCATTCGCCGCACAGCTGGCAGATTGAACCTGCCGGGGTCCTGGCGGCTAACCCTAACCATAGGTCAGCCCCCGACGGGCCCCTCCCAAGGGGCCTGGCGGCGCAATGAGGTGGACTGGGGACCCCGAGCCCAGCGCCAGATTCACCTACCGCCCCTCCATCACTCAGGCCGCTAGGGGTGCTTCAGTTCATTCAGGGTGGGAGAACTGGCAGGGCCCTCCATTTCCCCTGCGGCCTTCGAAGGCCCCCCGCGCAAAATGTTGGCTCCCACGCTCCTGCTCGCCAGGGTCCTCACCTTGGCCTGCTCCTCTGCTTTATTCAGAGCTGGTGGATAGTGCCTCCCGGGCTCCTGGGGGCTAACCGAAACCCTAGGTCGGCCCCGTGGGGCAGATCCCAAGGGGCCTGGCTCTGCAATGCTTGGGATTGGAGACTCAGAACCCCAGAGCCAGACTCACCCTGCTGCACTGTCACCACCCAGGTCGCTGCGGGCGCCGCCGGTGATTCAGGGTGAAGGAAGTGGCAGGGCCTCCCGAGCCCCCTGTGACCTTCAAAGGCCCCCCACGCCAAACCACTGGTGCCCATGCTCCCGCTCCCCAGTGCCCTCACCTCGGACCGCCCCTCCGCCCATCGCACAGGCGGCAGATCGGACCTGCCGGCCTCCTGGGTGCCAACCCTAACCCTAGGACGGCCCCTGAGGGTCCCTTCCTAAGGGGCCTGGCGCCGCAAAGCCGGGCACTGGGGACCCCTGAGACCCAGCTCCGGATGCACCCTACCGCCCCGCAACACACATGCCGCTAGGGTCGCCACCATTCACTCAGTGTTGGAGAACTGGCAGGGCCCTCCTAACTCCCTCTGACCTTTGAAGGTGCCCCGAACCAAAACGCTTCGGCCCAGACACATGTTCACCAGCACCCTCACCTCGGCCCACCACTCCGCTCGCTGCACATGTGGTGTATCAAGCCTGCTGTCCTCCTGGGGACTAACCCTAACTGTAGGTCGGACCCCGAGAGGCCCTTCCCGAGTGGCCTGGCACCACAAGGCTGGGGATAGGGACACTGAGGAATAGTGCCGGACTCACCCTCCTGCCCTTCAGCCACCCGAGCCGCTAGGGTCCCGCCGGTCATTCAGAGCGAGAGAATGGGCATGGCACTCCAAGCCCCGGGCGACTATCGAAGGCCCCCCCACAGCAAAATGCTTGGGCCAATGCTCCCGCTCACCAGCGCCTTCACCTCGGCCCACTCCTCCGCTCGCCTCACAGTCGGCTGATAGGGCGTGCCGGCCTCCTGGGGGCTATCCCTAACCGTAGGTCGGCCCCCGAAGGGCCACTCGCAAGGGGCCTGGAGTTGCAAAGCCGGGGATTGGGGACCCCCAAGCCCCAGCGCCGGATGCACCCTGCCACCCCGCCTCACACAGGCCGCTAGGGGCGCCGCCATTCATTCAGGGTGGGAGAACTGCCAGGGCCCTCTGAACCCACGCCGACCTTCGAAGGTGCCCCGAACCAAAACGCTTGGGCCCAGGCTCATGTTCACCAGCACCCTCACCTCGGCCCAACTCGCCGCTCGACGCACAGGTGGTGTATCGGGACTGCCGGCCTCCTGGGGACTAAACCGAACTGTAGGTCGGCCCCCGAGAGGCCCTTCCCAAGTGGCCTGGCACAGCAACGCTGAGGATGGGGACCCCGAGGAAATGTGCCGGAATCACCCTGCTGCCCTTCAGCCACCCGAGCAGCTAGGGTCCCGCCGGTCATTCAGAGCGGGAGAACAGGCATGGCACACCGAGTCCCCTGCGACTTTCGAAGGACCCCCGCAGCAAAATGCTTGGGCCAATGCTCCCACTAACCAGCGCCTTCACCTCGGCCCACTCCTCCGCTCTCCTCACAGTTGGCTGATAGGGCGTGCCGGCCTCCTGGGGGCTATCCCTAACCCTAGGTCGGCCCTCGAGGGGCCCTTCCCAAGGGCCCTGGCGACTCAACGCTGGGGATGGGGACCCTGAGCCCAAGTACCGGACTCACCCTGCTGCCCTTCGGCCAACCCGAGCCGCTAGGGGCCCCGCCGATCATTCAGAGCGGGAGATCGGGCAGGTCCCTCCGAGGCCCCGCCGACCTTCGAATGCCCCCCGCACTAAAAAGCTTGGGCTCATGCTCAGTCTCGCCAGTGCCCTCACCTCGTCCCAACCCTCTGCGTGCCACACAGCTGCTGGTAGGGTCCACCGGCCTCCTGGGTGCTATCCATAAACCTAGATCGATCCCCAAAGGTCCACTCCCAAGGGGCTTGGCGCAGCAACGCCAGGGATTGGGGACCCCGAACCTCAGCACCTGACTCACCCTGCCGCCCAGCCGCCACCCGGGGGCTTGGGGTGTTGCCAATCATTCAGGGCGGGAGAACAGGCAGGGCCCTCCGAGACACAGCGAACTTCGAAGGCCCCCCCACGCATAAACGGCAGACCCACCCTCCCACTCACCAGCGCCCTCACCTCCGTCCGCCACTGCACTCTCCACACAGCTGGCGAATAGGGCCTGCCGGCCTCCTGGGAGCTAAACCTTACCCTAGGTTGCCCCGGATGGGTCTCTCCCAAGGGGCCTGGCGCCGCATCGCCTGGGATTGGGGACCCCCAAGCCCCAGCGCCGGATGCACCCTGTTGCCCCTCCCCACCTGGGCTGCTAGGGGCGCCGCTGTTCATTCAAGGTGGGAGAAGGGGCAGGGCCCTCCGAACCCCCGCCTATGCTCCAAGGCACCCCGAATCAAAACGCTTGGGCCCACGCTCATGTTCACCAGCACCCTCAACTCGGCCCGCACCTCCGCTCCTCGCACAGCCAGCGACTCGGGCCTGCTGGCCTCCGGGGCGCTAACCCTAACCCTAGGACGGCCCCTGAGGATCCCTTCCTAAGGAGCCTGGCGCCCCAAGGCCAGGGATTGCGGACCCCCAGGCCCCAGCGCCAGACGCACGCTGCCGCCCCGCCCCACACAGGCCGCTAGGGGCGCCGCCATTCATTCAGGTTGGGAGAACATGCAGGGCCCTCCGAACCCCCGCCGGCCTTCGAAGGCGCCCGGAACCAAAACCCTTGGGCCCTGGCTCACGTTCACCAGCACCCTCACCTTGGCCCAACTCTCCGCTCGATGCACAGGGGGTGTATTGGGCCTGCTGGGCTGCTGGGGGCTAACCCTAACCATAGGTCGGCCCCTGAGGGGCCCTTACCAAGTGCCTGGCGACGCAACGCTGGGGATGGGGACCCCCTGCCCAAGTGCCGGACTCACCCTGCTGCCCTTCAGCCACCCAAGCCACTAGGGGACCACCGGACAATCAGGACGGGAGAACGGGCAGGGACCTCTGAGCCCCAGCTGACCTTCGAAGGTCCCCCGCGCAAAAACGTTGGCTCCCATGCTCCTGCTCCCAGCGCCCTCACCTCAGCCCGCCCCTCCGCTTGATTCAGAGCTGGTGGATAGGGCCTGCCAAGCTCCTGGGGCTAACCAAAACCCTAGGTCGGCCCCAAGGGGCCTGGCTCTGCAACCCTGGGGATTGGTGACTCAGAGCCCCAGAACCCGACTCACCCTGCCGCACTGTCCCCACCCGGGCCGCTAGGGGCGCCACCAGTCATTCAGGGCGGGAGAACGGACAGGGCCCTGGAGAAACCAGGGACATTTGAAGCCTCCAGCCAAAATGCAGGGGGCCAGGGTCCCGCTCGCCAGAGCCTTTACCTCGGCCCGTGCACCTCTTGCCGCCCAGCCAGAGGATTGGGCCTGCCGCCTCCTGGGTGCTAACTCTAACCCTAGGTCGGCCCCCTACGAGCCCCTCCCAAGGGGCCTGGCCCCACAACGCTGGGGATTGGGGATCCCCGAGCCGCAGCACGGGACTCCCCGTGCCGCCCCACCGCCAACGGAGCCGCTAAGGGCGCCGCTGGTTATTCAGGGCAGGGAACAGGCAGGGCCATTCAAGTCATGGCAACATTCGAAGGCCCAGGGCCTGCCGGCCTCCTGGGAGCTAACCCTAACCATAGGTCGGCCCCCAAGGGGCACTTCCCAAGTGGCCTAGTGCCACAACGCCAGGGATGGGGACCCGGAGCCCAAGTGCTGGACTCACCCTGCTCCCCTTCAGCCACCCGAGCCGCTAGGGGCCCCGCCGGTCATTCAGAGCGGGAGAATGGGCAGGTCTCTCCGAGGCCCCGCCGAGCTTCGAAAACCCCCCGCACTAAAAAGCTTGGGCTCATGCTCAGTCTCGCCAGTGCCCTCACCTCGTCCCAACCCTCCGCGTAATGCTCAGCCTCTGATCGTGTCCACCGGCCTCCTGGGGGCTAACTATAACCCTAGATCGATCCCCAAAGGACCACTCCCAAGGGGCTTGGCGCAGCAACGCCGGGATTGGGGACCCCGAATCTCAGCACCTGACTCACCCTGCCGCCCAGCCGCAACCCGGGGGCTTTGGGTGTTGCCGATCATTCAGGGTGGGAGAACAGGAAGGGCCCTCCCAGACATGGCGACCTTCGAAGGCCCCCCGTGCAAAAACGGCAGACCCACCCTCCCACTCACCAGCGCCCTCACCTCCGTCCGCCACTGCACTCTCCACACAGCTGGCGAATAGGGCCTGCCGGCCTCCTGGGGGCTAAACCTAACCCTAGGTTGCTCCCGAGGGGCCTCTCCCAAGGGGCCTGGCGCCGCATCGCCGGGGATTGGGGACCCCCAAGCCCCAGTGCCTGATGCACCCTGTCGCCCTTCCCCTCACAGGCCGCTAGGGGCGCCGCCATTCATTCAGGGTGGGAGAACGGGCAGGGCCCTCCGAACCCCCGCCTATGCTCGAAGGCGCCTGGAATCAAAACACTTGGGCCCACGCTCATGTTCACCAGCACCCTCAACTCGGCCCTCACCTCCGCTCCTCGCACAGCCCGCGACTCGGGCCTGCCGGCCTCCTGGGCGCTAACCCTAACCCTAGGACGGCCCACGAGGGGCCCTTCCCAAGGGTCCTGGTGACACAATGCTGGGGATGGGGACCCCGTGCCCAAGTGCCAGACTCACCCTGCTGCCCTTCAGCCACCCAAGTCGCTAGGGGACCACCGGTCCATCAGGACAGGAGAACGGGCAGGGACCTCCGAGACACGGTGACCTTTGAAGCCCCCCTGCGCAAAAACGGCAGACCCACCCTCCCACTCACCAGCGCCCTCACCTCCGTCCGCCACCCCACTCTCCACACAGCTGGCGAATAGGGCCTGCCGGCCTCCTGGGAGCTAAACCTTACCCTAGGTTGCCCCGGATGGGTCTCTCCCAAGGGGCCTGGTGCCCCATCGCCGGGGATTGGGGACCCCCAAGCCCCAGCACAGGATGCACCCTGTCGCCCCTCCCCACCCGGGCTGCTAGGGGCACCACCGTTCATTCAGGGTGGGAGAACGGGCAGGGCCCTCCGAACCCCCGCCTATGCTCGAAGGAGCCCGGAATCAAAATGCTTGGGCCCACGCTCACGTTCACCAGCACCCTCAACTCGGCCCTCACCTCCGCTCCTTGCAGAGCCGGCGACTCGGGCCTGCTGGCCTCCTGGGCGCTGACACTAACCCTAGGACGGCCCCTGAGGATCCCTTCCTAAGGGGCCCAGCGCGGCAATGCCGGAGATTGCGGACCCCCAAGCCCTAGCGCCGGATGCACGCCGCCGCCCCGCCCCACACGGGCCGCTAGGGGCGCCACCATTCATTCAGGGTGGGAGAACTGGCAGGGCCCTCAGAACCCACGTCGACTTTCGAAGGCGCCCCGAACCAAAACCCTTGGGCCCTGGCTCACGTTCACCAGCACCCTCACCTCGGCCCAACTGTCCTCTCGATGCACAGGTGGTGTATCGGGCCTGCGTGGCTCCTGGGGACTAACCCTAACCATAGGTCGGCCCCCGAGGGGCCCTTCCCAAGGGACCTGGTGACGCAATGCTGGGGATGGGGACCCCGTGCCCAAGTGCCAGACTCACCCTGCTGCCCTTCAGCCACCCAAGCCGCTAGGGGATCACCGGTCAATCAGGACAGGAGAACGGGCAGGGACCTCCGAGCCCCAGCTGACCTTCGAAGGCCCCCCTCGCAAAAACGTTGGCTCCCATGCTCTTGCTCCCAGTGCCCTCACCTCGGCCCGCCCCTCCACTTGATTCAGAGCCAGTGGATAGGGCCTGCCAAGCTCCTGGGGCTAACCAAAACCCTAGGTCGGCCCCGTGGGGCACATCCCAAGGGGCCTGGCTCTGCAACGCTGGGGATTGGTGACTCAGAGCCCCAGAACCGGACTCCCCTGCCGCACTGTCGCCGCCCAGGCCGCCTGGGGCGCCGCCGTTCATTCAGGGCGAATGTAGGGACAAGGCCCTGGAGAAACCGGCGACATTTGAAGCCTCCCGCCAAAATGCAGGGGCCCACGCTCCCCCTCGCCAGAGCCTTTACCTCGGCCCGCGCACCTCTCGCTGCCCAGCCAGAGGATTGGGCCTGCCGCCTCCTGGGTGATAACTCTAACCCTAGGTCGGCCCCCTACGAGCCCCTCCCAAGGGGCCTGGCCCCGCAACGCTGGGGATTGGGGATCCCCGAGCCACAGCGCGGGACTCCCCCTGCCGCCCCACCTCCAACGGAGACGCTAAGGGCGCCGCTAGTTATTCAGGGCAGGAGAACGGGCAGGGCCCTTCGAGCCATGGCAACATTCGAAGGCCCAGGGCCTGCCGGCCTCCTGGGAGCTAACCCTAACCATACATCAGCCCCCGAGGGGCCCTACCCAAGGGGCCTGTCGTCACAACGCCGGGGATTGGGGACCCCCAAGATCCAGTGCTGGATGCACCCTGGCGCCCTGCCTCACACGGGGCACTAGGGGCGCCACCATTCATTCAGGGTGGGAGAACTGCCATGGCCTTCCAAACCCCCGCTGACCTTCGAAGGCCTCCCGCACTAAAAAGCTTGGGCTCATGTTCAGTCTCGCCAGTGCCCTCACCTCGTCCCAACCCTCCACGTGCCGCACAGCTGCTGATCGGGTCCACCGGCCACCTGGGGGCTAAGCATAACCCTAGATCGATCCCCAAAGGTCCACTCCCAAGGGGCTTGGCGCAGCAACGCCGGGGATTGGGGACCCCGAACCTCAGCACCTGACTCATGCTGCCGCCCAGCCACCACCGAGGGGCTTGGGGTGTTGTCGATCATTCAGGGCGGGAGAACAGGCAGGGCCCTCCCAGACACAGCGACCTTCGAAGGCCCCCCGCACAAAAACGGCAGACCCACCCTCCCACTCACCAGCGCCCTCACCTCCGTCCGCCACTCCACTCTCCACACAGCTGGCGAATAGGGCCTGCCAGCCTCCTGGGGGCTAAACCTAACCCTAGGTTGCTCCCGAGGGGCCTCTCCCAAGGGGCCTGGCGCCGCATCGCCGGGGATTGGGGACCCCCAAGCCCCAGCGCTGGATGCACCCTTTCACCCCTCCCCACTCGGCCGCTAGGGACGCCGCTGTTCATTCAGGGTGGGAGAAGGGGCAGGGCCCTCCGAACCCCCGCCTATGCTCGAAGGTCCCCCGAATCAAAACGCTTGGGCCCATGCTCACGTTCACCAGCACCCTCAACTTGGTCTGCACCTCCGCTCCTCGCACAGCCGGCGACTTGGGCCTGCCGGCCTCCTGGGCGCTAACCCTAACCCTAGGACGGCCCCTGAGGATCCCTTCCCAAGGGGCCTGGCGCTGCAATGCCGGGGATTGCGGACCCCCAAGCCCCAGCGCAGGATGCACGCTGCTGCCCCGCCCCACACCTGACTCATCCTGATGCCCAGCCGCCACCCGGGGGCTTGGGGTGCTGCTGTTCATTCAGGGCAGGAGAACGGGCAGGGCCCTCCAAGATACAGTGACCTTCGAAGGCCCCCCGTGCCAAAACGCCCAGGCCCATGCTCCCAATCACCAGCTCCCTCACCTCGGTCTGCCACTTCACTCTCCACACAGGTTACGAATAGGGCCTGCCAGCCTCCTGGGGGCTAAATCGAAGGCTAGGTTGACCCCCGAGGGGTCCATCCCAGGGGCCTGGCGTCACAACACTGGGGATGGGGACCCTGAGCCGCAGCATGGGACTCACCCTCCCCCCCCACCGCCAACAGAGCCGCTAGGGCGCCGCTGTTTATTTAGGGCAGGAGAAGGGGCAAGGCACTCCAAGCCATGGCAACATTCCGGGACCCAGTGCGCCAAAACGCTGGGGCTCAAGCTCTCGCTCGCCATCGCCCTCAACTCGGCCCATACCTCTGCTCCTTGCACAGCTGGCGGATCGGGCCTGCCGGCCTCCTGGGCGCTAACCCTAACCCTAGGACGGCCCCTGAGGTTCCCTTCCTAAGGGGCCTGGCGCTGCAACGCCGGGGATTGGGGACCCCCAAGCCCAAGCGCCAGATGCACCCTGCCGCCCCGCCCCACACGGGCCGCTAGGGGCGCCGCCATTCATTCAGGGAAGGAGAAATGGCAGGGCCCTCCGAGCCCCCGCTGACCTTCAAAGGCCTCCCGCACTAAAACGCTTGGGGTTATGCTCAGGCTCGCCAGCGCCCTCAACTCGGGGCAACCCTCCGCTTGTTGCACAGCCGCTGATCGGGTCCACTGGCCTTCTGGGGGCTAAACGCAACCCTAG
Source organism: Ursus americanus (assembly GCF_024610735.1). Taxonomy (NCBI): domain Eukaryota; kingdom Metazoa; phylum Chordata; class Mammalia; order Carnivora; family Ursidae; genus Ursus; species Ursus americanus. The sequence continues at coordinate 817,255 of NW_028273657.1, forward strand.
AATGGCCTCCGAGCGGCCCTTCCCAATGGGTCTGGTGACACAACGCCGGGGATTGGGGACCCCTGAGTCCCAGCGCCGGACTCACCTTGCCGCCCAGCTGCCACCCAGGGTCTTGGGGTGCTGCCATTATTCAGGGAGGGAGAAAGGGCAGGGCCCTCAGAGACACGGTGACCTTCAAAGTCCCCCGGCGTCAAAACGCCCGGGCCCACGCTCCCACTCACCAGCGCCCTCAACTCAGTCCGCCACTCCGCTATCCACACAGCTGGTGAATAGGGCCTGCCTGCCTCCTAGGGGCTAAACCTAACCCTAGGTTGGCACCCGAGGGGCCGCTCCCAAGGGGCCTGGCACCGCAACGCTGGGGATTGGAGATACCAGAGCCAAAGCGCCTGACTCACCCTGCACCCCGCCGCCACCAGGGCAGCTAGGTGCGCCGCCGGTCATTCAGGGAGGAGAATGCGTAGGGCCCACCGAGTCCCCGAAGACATTCGAAGGCCCCCCGCGCCAAAACGCTTGGGCCCACGCTCCCGCTCCACAGAGACCTCACCTCGACACACTACACCTTTCTCCGCACAGCTGGCAGATTGAGCCTTCTGGCGTCCTGGGGTCTGACCCTAACCCTAGGTCAGCCCCCGAGGGCACCCTCCCAAGGGGCCTGGTGCAGCAACTTGGTGGATTGGAGACCCCCGAGCCCCAGCGCCGGACTCACCTGCCGCCCTGCCGCTACCCAGACCGCTAGGGGCGCCACAGGTCATTCAGTTGGGAGAACTGGCAAGGCCTTCCATTTCCCCTGCGACCTTCGAAGGCCCCCCACTCAAAAAAGTTGGCTCCCAAGCTCCCAAGCTCCTGCTCCCCAGCGCCCTCACCTCGGCCCGCCCCTCCGCTTGCTGGAGCCAGTGGATAGTGCCTGCCAGGCTCCTGGGGGCTAACCGAAACCCAAGGGGCCTGGCTCTGCAACGCTCGGGATTGGTGACTCAGAGCCCCAGAGCCAGACTCACCCTGCCACACTGTCGCCACCCAGGGCGCTAGGGGCGCTGCCGGTCATTCAGGGTGGTAGAAAGGTCAGGGCCCTGGAGAAACCTGCCACATTTGAAGCCTCCTGCGCCAAAATGCAGGGGCCCACGCTCATGCTTCCCAGCGCCTTTACCTCGGCCTTCCCACCTCTCGCTGCCCAGCCAGAGGATTGGGCCTGCTGGCCTCCTGGGGGCTAACTCTAACCCTAGGTCAGCCCAGGAGGAGCCCCTTCCAAGGGGCCTGGCTCCGCAACACTGGGGATTGGGGATCCCGGAGCCACAGTGCGGGACTCACCCTGCCGCCCCACCACCAACGGATATGCTAGGGTCGCAGCTGCTTATTCAGGGCAGGAGAATGGGCAGGGCACTATGAGCCATGGCAACATTCGAAGGCCAAGGGCGCCAAAGTGCTGGGGACCAAGCTCCCACTCGCCATCGCCCAAAACTCAGCCCGCAACACCGCTCCTCACACAGCCAGCAGATCGGGCCTGCCAGCCTCCTGGGGGCCAACCCTAACCCTAGGTTGGCCCCCAAGGGGAACATCCCAAGGGGCCTGGTGCAGCAACGCCAGGGATTGGGGACCCACGAGCCCCCGCGCCGTACTCACCATGCCACCCCGCCACCCACCAGGCCACTAGGGGCGCCGCTGGCCATTCAGGGAGGGAGAACCCGCAGGGCCCTCCAAACCCCAGCGACCTTCCAAGGCCCCCCGTGACAAAATGCTTGGGCCCACGCTCCAGCTCGGTGGCGCCCTCACCTTGGCCTGGCCCTCCTCTACCGCACAGCTGGTGGATCATGCCTGCCAGGCTCCTGGGTGCTAACACTAACCCTAGGACGGCCCCAGAAGGGCCCCTCCCAAGGGGCCTTGCACTGCAACGCATAGCATTGGAGACCCCCAAACCGCAGTGCCAGACTCACACTGCCAACTCGCCACCACGCGGACCGCTCGGGGTGCCGCTGCTCATTCAGGGCAGGAGAACGGACAGGGCCCTCCGAGGCTCTAGCGACATTCAAAGGCCCCATGCGCCAAAACACTGGATACCATAATCCCGCTCGCCAGCGCACTCACCTCGGCCCCCTCGTCCGTTTGCCGCACAGCCGGTGCATCAGTCCTGCTGGCATACTGGGGTCTAACCCTAACCCTAACCCCTAACCTTAAACCCTAAACCTTAACCCCTAATCCTAACCCTAACCCTAACCCTAACCCTAACCCTAACCCTACCCTAAACCTAACCCTAAACCCTAATCCTTAAAACTAAACCCTAACATTAACACTAAACCCTAAACCCTAACCCCTAACCCTAATCCCGAAACCCTAAACACTAAACCCTAACCTTAACCACTAACCCCAATCCCCAAACACTAACCCTAAACCCTAACCCTACCCGGACCCCTACCATACCACTAATCCTACCCCTAACCCTACCCCTTCAGCTAACCCTATCCCTAACCCGTAACCTATCCCTAAACCTAACCCTAACCCGTAACCTAACCCGTACTCTAACCGTAACTCTAACCCGTACCCTAACCCTAACCCTAACATGTACCCTAACCCTAGCCGAAACCCTAACATGTACTCTAACCCGTACCCTAACCCGTACCATAACCCTAACCATAAACTGTACCTTAACCCGTAACTTAAAACGTACCCTAAACCTAACCGTAGCCCTAACAAGTACCCTAACCCGTACTATAACCTTAACCCTAAACCCTAAACCCTGACCCTAACCCATACCATAACTCATACCATAACCCGTAACCTAACCCTACCTGTATCCTAACCCTAACCCGTACCCTAACCGTAACCCTAAACGCTAAACTGTAACCCGTACCCTAGCCCTAACCACTACCCTTACCTTAACCTTAACCCATACCCTAACCCGTACCCTAACCCATACCCTAACCCGTACCCTATCCCTAACCCGGACCCTAACCCATATCCTAACCCATACCTAAAACTAACCTGTACCCTAACCAGTACCCTAACCCATACCCTAACCCTAAACCTTACCCTATACCTATCCCTAACCTGATCCCTAACCCGTACCCTCACCCTAACCCTAAACCGTAACCTAACCTGTACCATAACCGTAAACTGTACCCTAAACCTAACCCGTACACTAACCCTAACCTGTACCCTAAACCGTACCCATTTCCGTACGCCAACACTTACCCTAAACTGTACCCTAGCCCGTACCCTAAACCGTACCCTAATGCATACCCTAACCCATAACCTAACCCTAACCCATACCCTAACCCTAACCCGTACTCCAACCCTAACCCTAACCCTAAACCCAAACCCTAAACCCTAACCCGTACCCTAAACCCTAATCTGTACCCTAACCCATAACCTCTAACCTGTAACCCCTAAACCCAACCCTACCCTGTACCCTCTCCTTACCCTAACCCTAACCCCTACACTCACCCATACCCTAACCGTAACCCATACCCTAACATTAACCCGTAACCTAATCCGTAACCTAACCCCGGGGATTGGGTACACATGAGCCCCACCACGGGACTCAGCCTGCCACCACTCAGGAAACCATGCCCCTTGGGGCGCCACAGAGCATACCGTGCAGGAGAACTGGTAGGGCCCCCCTGAGCCCCCAGTGATCCTGGGCGGCCCCCTACACCCCAACCCTGAGGCCCACGCTCATCCCGCCCCACGCCTTCCCTTCAGCTTGCCACCGAGCTCGTCGCAGAGCCGGCAGATAAGGCCTGCCGGGTTCCTGGGGCCTAGACCTGACCCTAGGTCGGCTGGGTAGGGCCCCTCCCCTGGGGCCCGGTGCCGCAGCCCCAGGGACTGGGGACACCTGAGCCCCACTGCAGGACAAAGCCTGCCAGCCCGCAGGAAACCGTGCCCCTTGGGAGGCTGTAGAGCATTCAGCGCGGGAGAATCTGGAGGGCCCCCAGAGCCCCCAGCGAACTTCGGCGATCCCTAAACCCAAGCTTGAAGCCCATGCTCACCCCACCCCACACCCTCACCTCAGCCCGCAGCGGAGCTCACCACATAGTGGGCAGATCTGGCCTGCGGGGTTCCTGGGCCCCAACCCTAACCCTAGTTCATCTGTGGAGGGCCCCCTCCCCAGGAGCCTGGAGCCACAGCTGCGGGGATTCGGGACACCTGAGCCCCACAGCAGGACTCAGTCTGCCACCCTGCAGGAAACCGTGCACCTTGGGAGGCCATAGAGCATTCAGGGCGGGAGAACAAGGAGGAGCCTCCTGAGCCACCAGCGAACTTCGGCGGCCTCCCGCACCCCAACCCTGAGGCCCACGCTCACCCTCCCCACACCCTCACCTCAGCCCGTGTAGCTCGCCATACAGCCAGCAGATTGGGCCTGCGGGGCTCCTGGGGCCTAACCCTAGCCCTAGGTCGGCCGCGGGTGTGGGGGCCTCCCCAGGAGCCTTACACATCAGCCCCGGGGAATTGGGTTACCTGGCCCCACCGCAGGACTCAGCTTGTCACCTGACAGGAAACCGTGCCCCTTGGGACTCTACGGAGCCTACAGGACACGAGAACATGGGGGAGGCCCCCAGAGCCCATCCCCACATTTGGCAGCCCCCCGTGCCCCAACCCTGAGTCCCACGCTCACCTTCCCCCATGGCCTCCTCTCAGCCCTCCACAGAGCTCGCTGCACAGCCTGCAGATTGTCCCTGGCAGGCTTCTGGACCCTAACCCTTACCCTAGGTTGGTGACAGAAGGGTCCCTCCCCAGGGTCCTGGCACCCCACTCTAGGGGATTTGGGACACCCAAGCCCCACCGTAGGACTCAGCCTGCAGCCCACAGTAAACTGTACCATTTTGGGGCACAACACAGCATTCAGGGCAAGAGAATTGGGGCACGCCTGAGAGCCCCTTCTGGTGAACCCCGACCTTTGTGGGCCCTTCCGGATGAAACCCGAAGGCTCACACTCACCCGTCCTTGTGCCCTCATCTCACTCGGCCTGGGAGTTCTCTGAGCACTGGGCAGTTCGGACCTGCTGTCTCTTGAGGCCTAACCTAACACTGGGTCTTCTGCTGAGGGTCCCTCCCTGTTTGCCTGCCTCCAAGGCAGCAGGCATTGGGCTCACCTCTGCACGACTAGAGGACTCAGCCTGCCCCACAGCAGGAAACTGTCCATTTGGGGCTGCAGCAAGGATTCATAGGAAAATCGGAGGGCCACCCTCAGCCTATCCCAGGCAACCCCCACTTTGAGAGATCTCCCCAGAACTAATTAGTAGCTTCACACTGACCTTTAAACTTGCTCTCCACGGAGATCTTTTGAAATTCTCCACAATTCCAACTGATGGCATCATCCAGCTTCAGTGCCTTACCCAGCTTTAGGTCTTGAGATGGATTAAAATGGGAAGTCATTTCACTGATGATGACGTACTGGTGACCAAAAGATACATGCATAAATGCTTCATATCACTTGGCTTCAGGGAAATGCAAATCTAAACCCCTATAGATGCCATATCACACGAGGCTGAATATCTAAAAATAAGAAGACATAAAACTATACATGTTGGAGAGGATGTGGAGAAACGGGAACCCTCTTACACACCTGTACGAATGCAGTCCGGTACAGCCACTCTTGAAAATGGTACGGAGTTTCCTCAAGAAGTTATAAATAAAGCTACCCTATGTCCCAGCAATTGCACTACTGGGTATTTACCCCAAAGAGACAGAGGTAGCGAAGTCGGGACACATGCACCCCAGTGTTCATAGCAGCAATATCCATAATAGACAAACTGTGGAAGGAGTGCAGATGACCATGGATAGATGAATGGATAAAGAAGATGTGGAATATATATATATATAATGGAATATTACTCAGCCATCAGAAAGGATGAATACTTACCATCACACCGACCTGGGTGGAGCTGGAGGGTATTATGCTGAGTGGAATAAGTCAATGAAAGAAAGACAATGATCATATGCTTTCACTCCTATGTGGAATATCAGAAACAAGGAAGAAGACCATAGGGCAAGGAAGGGAAAATAGAATGGGAAGTCATCAGAGAGGGAGAAAACCCATGATGGACTCTTAACTACCGCAAGAAACTGATGATTGTTGGAGGAGAAGTTGGGGGGGGGTAACTGGGTGAGTAGCATTAAGGAGGTCACACGATACAATGAGCACTGGGTGTTACACACGACTGAAAATTTATTGAAGACTACATCTGAAACTAATGATGTACTGTAAGTTGGCTAATTGAATTTAAATTAAAGAACAAAAGACCTCGAATAAACAATCCTAAACATTTGTATGGAACCACTAAAGATTCCAAACAGCCAGTGCAATGTGGAAAAGAAAAACAAAGCTGGAGGACTCACAATTGCAGATTTCAGGTTATACTACAAAGCTGCAGTCATCCTAACAAGACAGTACAGCACAAAAATAGACACAGTGACCAAAGGAACAGGATACAAGTTTAGACAGAAACCCACAATTATGTGGTCCATGAATCTCCCACAAAGCAAGCAACGATATCAAAAGGGAAAAGGACAGTCTCTACAACAAATGGTGTTGGGAAAACTAGACAGCTACGTACAGAAGAATGCAATTAGACTCTTTTCTTACACAATAAAGACAAACGCAAAACAGTTTCAAGACCTCAATATGAGACCTGAATCCATAAAAATCCTACAGGAGGGAAGACAGTAACTTCTTGACATGGACCATACCAACGTTTTTCTGGACTGTCTCCTGAGGCAAAGGAAATGAAAGCAAAAATAAACTATTGGGAATACAGCAAAATAAAAAGTTTCCACACGGCAGAAGAACAATGAAAACGTAAAAATAATAAGACAACCTACTCAAAGGGAGAAGATATTTGCAAAGATCATAGGCAATAAAGGGATAGTGTCCAAAACATATACAACTGATACTACTCGACCCCCAAAACAAATAATCCAGTTAAAAAATAGGCAGAAGACATGGACAGACATTTCTCCAAAGAAAAAATACAAATGGCCAACAGTCCCGTGAAAAGATGTTCACCATCACCCATCATCAGGAAAATGTAAATCCAAAGGACAATGAGGTAATACCTCAAACCTGTCAGAATGGCTAACATCAAAAGCACAACAAAGAGCAGGTGTTGGGAGGATGTGGATAAAGGGGAATCCTCGTGAACTGTGGGTGGGAATGCAAACTGTGGTGGCCACCGTGGAAAACAGTATGAAGGTTCCTCAAAAAATTATATATATAACTACCCTACGATCCAAGAATCACACTACTTGTATTTACCCAAAGAATAGGAAAACAGTAACGTAAAAGGATACGTGCACCCCTATGTTTCTTGCACCATTATTTACAATATCACCATATGGAAGCAACCCAAGTGTCTGTAGAAAAATTGACAAATGAGATGATAGATGTGTGTATTCACACACACACACACACACACACACACACACACACATACACACATACAATGGAGTATTACTCGGCTTGAAAAAGAATGAAACCTTGCCATTTGCAGACACATGGATGGAGCTAGAGAGTATTATCCTAACTAAAATCAGTCAGTCAGAGAAAGACAAATCCCATACGATGTCACTCTAATGGGGAATTTAAAAAACAAACAAAAATAAATAACTAAAAGAGAAAAAGGAGACACACCAAAATACAAACTCTTAACAATAGAGAACAAACGGATGGTTACCAGCGAGGAGGTGGATAGAGGGATGAGTGAAATAGATGAAGGGGATTAATAGGATGCTTTTCTTGATGACCAATGAGTAATATATAGAATTACTGAATCACTCTATTGGACACCTGAAAAGAATGTAACACTGTATGTTAGCTCTACTGGAATTAAAATAAATTTTTAAAAAAGATTTTTCTTTCAGGAACCTCTTTGAAAAAGCTTTTCCTGTGCACTGTGCATAAGCCCTACTTGGGAGGATTCACTCTACAATAATTATTCACTCTATGCCTTGAATTCAGATTTCACTGAGTTCTTACTGTGGATCCCAGGCCACGGGAGCCATGGTCCTTTTCTGTCCAGGCTCAGCACCTATGCATTCAAGATTGGAAGTAGAGACACATGTCACTTCACAGTCCAGAAAGCTATTATTGTTTCTGTTTCAGTGTGAGAGAGTCACAGACTTTTGGACAGGTTTCAGAGCAGGTATATTATGGATCCTGGATCTCTACTTCAATGTTCATTGCCTGGATCCATTTGGCTAATAGGTTCCCTGTGGATGGGCTTGCTTCCAAGCACATACATGGAAGATGCAAAGGCGGATAGGATTGGTGCGGGACAGGAAGAAGACCAAATGCAGACAAGAGTCCGATCCCTCCTCTGATCCAGGAACTGCTACGGGAGAGGGTACAGTAGGTAGAATCCATGCGAAACTCCAAGGTCACCAGCTGAACAGAGGAGGCATAGGTCAAGGGATCTGGAGATGCAGGGGTTGAAGGCTGCTCTGAGCTACCTCTGGGAGGAAGGGAGGGAAGGAATGAGAAGGAGACACTGCCTGCCCCTGGCCCATGCCAGCTGCCCACCACTCCGACACGCATCCATCTACACAGCTGACACAGCCTGGGCTCAGGATGGGCTGGCTCGGGTCCCTCAATCCTCAGTGGGAGAGCTGGTCCCAGGGCTCAGAGACATGCTGAGGGAGATGAGAGGGAAAGCTGCCCCACCCAGGTCATCCCCTCCTTGAGCAGACAGCCCTTCAGAACTGCTAAAAAAAACCCACTAACGGGGTTGAAAGACATGCCATGGATGAACTAAGGCATAGAGATATGTAAAATAACATTCAGTTTTAAGTTCTGAGCTGTCATCTCAGGAAGTGGGGAGAGCTTCCCTGAAGAAGACTGAGGGGAAGGCAGGCCATGCTGAAAAAGGAGACATGGCTCTCCTGATTGGGGACCTGTAGCCCCCTTCCAGGGCAGGGCATCATCCTCGCAACCTACAAGATCCATGAAAGTGTTCCATCAGGGCCAGATGTTTGTTTCAAGAAGGCTACCCTGGCATCGGACTGCACAGGGCACCAGGGACGAGGGCCAGATGGAGGACGGATAATACCCCGGAGGCCATGGGGCAAGAGCAGAGGCACATGACCTTGAAGATGATGATGAAAAGCAGGAGGTGGCAGCATGGAGCCGTCCCGAAAGTACCATGGGAGCAGTGCCCACAGCAACACTGACTGGGTGACTTCTGTGCCCGGTGTTGCTGACTTCAGTGGGCTCCAGACTAGTCCTGAACACAACTCTCGGAAGTGTGCACCACCCCCGGCCTCCTCTCCCCTTGCAACTGCTAGGAATCAAGGTCAAAGACCCTGGTCAGCTTTCGTGGAAACCAAGCAGTGGCTCCCCCACACGCTGCACCTCTGGTGGTGGTCCAGTGCGACCCTCGTGCCTGGCCAGACACTGATGTCTACCTGTCTCCACACAAATTAACAGAGAGGTGGGTGTCCCTGAATTGCACAGCACTTGATGAGACAGATCCACAGAACCCAACACCCAGTGGGTCACTCGGGACCTCACCTATGGTCATGGAGCTCACCATACCTTATTTCTGTCACTTCCCACAGAAAGCCTGTTTCTGATCCCCCACAATACCATACATCCTGGTTGCTGACCTGGGGTCATGCCATGAACCCACATGGCACCTTTCTTTAAGTGAAAGCTATGCCTACACCTCCTAGAAAATATTCCTAATGAAGTACATGTCCATCAGGACTACGGTGTGAATGGTAGCACACAGCCTGCATGGTAGTAGTCAGTAATTCTAGCAAGGGTTAACCCTACCCCCCGTCTCACAAAACCTTCCTCCGTCCCCACTGAACTCATGGTCTGCCCTCAGAAAACCCTCCAGGAAACAAACCTTTCATCTGAATGCTCTCTTCACCTTCTGCTTCAAATCTTGTCCAACCACAATGATAGGAAATTAGAAATCAGTCTCAAGAAAAAAATGGGACAGTCAAAAATAGGTGGAGATTTTTGGGGCCTTGGTGGCTCAGTCGTTAAGGATCTGCTTTCAGCTCAGGTCGTGATCCCAGGATCCTGGGGTCTAGCCCCGAATCAGGCTCCTTGCTCAGTGGGAAGCCCGCTTCACCCTCTCCCACCCCCATGTTTGCGTTCATCTCTCACTGTCTAACTCTCTGTCAGATACATAAATAATCTTAAAAAATATATGTGGAGATTTAACAACATGCTACTGAACAACCAACAGTCAAAGAAGAAATCAAAAAAAATTTAGAAGTACCTTGACACTGATGAAAAAGACAACCTACAAAAACTTATGGGATGCAGCAAAAGTAGCTTTATGGGGGACATTCATAGAAATTCAAATCTTCATCAATCCATGAGAATAATCTCCAATAAACAACCTGATTTATGTGGTAAAGAAGTAGAAAATAAAACAACAAACAAAGCCCCAAATTAGTAGAAATAAGGAAATAACAAAATGGAATGCATAAATAAATCCAACGGAGACTAAAAAGACCAAAAAAGAAAAAAACCAATGAAAATGAGAGCTGCCTTTTTTGGAAAGATAAACAAAACTGACAAACTTAGCCAGACTCACCAAGAAAGAGGACTCGAATATAATCAGGAAGGAAAGATAATGGATTCCTGTCTCATATCAAAATCAAAAGAACTCTTCAAACTTAGACACAACAACTTCTTGCAAGATAGGTCTCTAAAGGCAAAGGAAATAAAAGCAAAAATGAACTATTGGCACTTCATCAGGATAAAAAGCTTCTGCTTGGCAAAGTAAAAGATCAACAAAACAAGAAGGCAACCTATGGAATCGAAGAAGATATCTGCAAATGATATTACAGATAAAGGGCTGGTACCCAAGATCTATAAAGAACTCCTCAAACTCGACACCGAAAAATGGGCAGAAGACACAGATACTTCTCCAGAGAAGACATACAAATGTCCAACAGACACAGGAAGAAATGCTCCACATCACTTGCCATCAGGCAAATACAAATCAAAACGACAATGAGATACCACCGTACACCAGTTAGAATGGTTAAAATTAACAAGACATGGGGCACCTGGGTGGCACAGTGGGTAAGCATCTGCCTTCGGCTCAGGGCGTGATCCTGGCATTATGGGATCGAGCCCCACATCAGGCTCCTCCGTTATGAGCCTGCTTCTTCCTCTCCCACTCCCCCTGCTTGTGTTCCCTCTCTCGCTGGCTGTCTCTATCTCTGTGGCATAAATAAATAAAATCTTGAAAAAAAATTAGCAACACAGGAAATAAAAAAAGTCAGAGAGGATGTGGAGAAAGCGGAGCCCTCTTACACTACTCGTGAGAATTCAAGCTGGTACAGCCACTTTTGAAAACAATATGGAGGATCCTCAAGACGTTAAACACAGAGCTATCCTATCACCCACCAATTGCACTACTGGGTATTTACCCCATAGACACAGAGTAATGAAAAGAAGGGCACCTGTATCCCAATGTTCATAGCAGCAATGTCCATAATAGCCAAACTGTGGAAGGAGCCAAGATGTCCTTCAGCAGATGAATGGACAAAGAAGATGTGGTTCATCTATATAATGGAATATTACTCAGTCATCAGAAAGGATGAATACCCACCATTTGCACCAACGTGGATGGACCAGGAGGAGATTATGCTAAGTGAAATTAAGTCAAGCAGAGAAAGACAATTATCACATGGTTTCACTCCTATGTGGAATGGAAGGAATAGCATAGAGGACATTAGAAGAAGGAAGGGTAAAGTGAAGGGGGGGAATGAGAGGGGAAGATGAACCATGAGAGACTACTGACACTGGGAAACAAACTGAAGGTTGCAGAATGGGAGGGGAAGAGGAATGGGTTATCCTGGTGATGGGTATTAAGGAGGGCACGTGTTGGGGTGCCTGGGTGGCACAGCAGTTAAGCGCCTGCCTTCGGCTCAGGGCGTGATCCCGGCGTTATGGGATCGAGCCCCACAACAGGCTCCTCCGCTGTGAGCCTGCTTCTTCCTCTCCCACGTCCCTGCTTGTGTTCCCTCTCCTGCTGGCTGTGTCTATCTCTGTCGAATAAATAAATAAATTCTTTTTTTAAAAAAAAGGAGGGCACGTGTCATAATGAGCACTAGGTGTTATATGCAAACAATGAATCATGGAGCCCTACATCAAAAACAAATGAAGTACTGTAGGGTGAATAACAATTTTAAAAAAAGAGAAGATATGAAATCCATACAGGAAAACTGGCACAATTTGCAAATGTCATGAAATCCCGAAAGATTCCACACAAAAAAAAACCTGTTAGAATAAAAAAATTCAAGAAAGCTGCAGGATATAATGTCAATATACAGAGACCTCTTGTCTTTATTTTTTTCAGATTTTATTTATTTATTTGACAGGAAGAGAAAAAGCACGAGCAGGGGGAGAGCCAGAAAGAGGGAAAAGCAGACCCTCGCTAAGCGGGCAGCCCAACACGGGGCTCAATCCCAGAACTCTGGGATCATGACCTGAGCTAAAGGTAGATGCTTCACTTATGGAGCCACCCAGATGACCCAACTTCTTGCATTTCTGTATACTGATGACACACTTTCGCACAGAGAAATTAAAAAAGCAACGCCATTAAATTGCATAAAAAAATCTTGAAATAAAAGTAACCAAGAATGAGAAAGACATAGTACACTCAACACATGGCAGAAAAGAAATGAAAAATATGTGTCGAGGGGGGCAGAATGTATGGGTCAAAGATTTGGAAGGCAACACAAACAAATGGAAGCATACACCATGCAACTTAACTGGAAGAGTTAATTATGTGAACATGTCCATCATAACCAAAGCAATCGACAGATGTGATTAAATGCCTATCTGAATTCCAGTGGCATTATTCGAGGAAATAGAAAACAGTCCTCAAAGTTGTATGGAATCACAAAAGACCCCAAATACCCAAAGCAACCTGGAGAAAGAGGTGCAGTCAACACACTCCTGGATTTCAAGCTAGATTACAAAGCTGTTGTCATCAAAACAGGATGGTACTGGCATAAACACAGACACCAGGTCAGTGGAACAGAACAGAAAGCTCAGAAACTTACCCACACGTAGATGATCCTAACTTACGACACAGCAGCAGAAGATATGCCATGAGGGAAGGACTGTGTCTTCAGTGAGCGGTAACAGGCAAACTGGACACTAAATGCAGAAGAACATAACCGGGTCACTTTCTTACACCACACACAAAATTTTTAATGGATGAATGATTTGAACATAAGACCTGAATCCATAAACCTCCAAGAAGACACAGGTACTAAGTCTCTCGACATTGGTTTTGGCAAAGAGTCTTCAGATCGGACACCAAATGCAAAGGCAACAAAAGCAAAAATAAACAAGTGGAACAACATCAAACTGAAATCTTCCACACGGCAAAAGACACCAGCAAAAACTTAAAAGGCCACTGACCCAATAAGAAAAAAATATCTGCAAATCATATGTGTGAGAAAAGGCTAATATCCAAAATACACACAACACTCCTACATATCAAAACAAAAAAAAACTATATAAAAAAATGGGAGGAATATGTGAATAGAAACTTTCCAAAGATGGCACACAGGTGCCAACAGACAGAAAAAGTTGTTCCACATCACTAAATATCGTCAGGGAAACATCAGTCAAACCCACAATCGGCTATCCGCTCACAAGTGTTGGAACAGCAATTGTCCCAGAGACAGACACCAGGTGGGGTCAAGGGTGTGCAGATGAGGAGACACTGTGCACTGTTGGTGGAAATGGAAATTGGTGCAGCCACTGTGACAAACGGTATGGAGGTTCCTGAAAAAATAAATAAACTACCCCATGACCCAGTAATGGCTCTACTGAGTATTGATTTGAAGAACACAAAAATGCTGCCTCAAAAAGACAGATGCACTCCCACGTTCACTGCAGCATTATTCACAAGAACTAGACATGGAAACACAGACCTTGGGGGCCTTATGCTAAGTAACTCAGACACAGAAAGACCAATACCAGATGCTCTCATGTACATTCCATGTGGAATAAAAAAATACTAAACGCATAGATCCTGAGAGCAGATTGGTAGGTGCCAGATACGGGGATGGCGTGGTAGAAACGGGTAAAGGTGGTCAAAGTCTCAACGTTTGAGTGAGAAAATCCGACAGTCATGAAATATTCTGTCCAGCATGGAGACTAAAACTAACCCCGCAGCATGGGGTATAGGTTTCCCTGCTCTTTGAAAGTACAGGGCTTCTGAGAAACCTTGCACAGCAGAAATGGTGTCAAGAAGGAATGGCCATTAATTTACACGAACAATTAGACAGTGTGCTCAGACTCCAAAATTCCTTCTCTTTGGATTTTCTTAGGCCTCAGGACACAAGTTTCTAACAGAGGCCCAACATAAATGAAGATAAAGCACAACAGAAGCCCACAGACACCATTCAAAGTGCTGGTGGCTGGATGCGGAGAGTGGTTCCCAGAGAAAGGAGCTGGTTGGGGTGCACGCCGACTCTTTCATGCTTCTCCCCAAAACAGATGCTGAACGCGATTCTCACTGTTCACCTTTTTTCATAAGAGGGAAATCCTCTTCAGGTATGTTCCTCTTACTGAAGCTGGGTAATAACGTAGTTCTTTCAAGAAAGCCCAGTGTCTTACTGTGAACGTTTAAAAAGTGGGGGATACTTGTACCTGAGCATTGCTGAGGGAGGAGATGTGAAAGGTCCTCCCAGACACAAATCTCAGCAGATCCACTGGGAAAGGCACCTTCCTCAGCATGCAGAACACAGACTACCTCCTACCCCACGAGAAACCCTCTCCTTCCCCTTGATCAGGACAACCCACAACAGCTGGGAGTTACCCCAATTCCTCCCTTCTCCTGCTCCTAATAGCTAACCCATCAGCAAATCCTGTGAGCTCCATCTTCAAAATGAACCCAGAAGAGGTCTAACCACTCCATCCAAGGCCACCTGTCTGGTCCACAGTGCCTGAGTTCCTGGAAAAGCTTCGTCATTGACCTGCCTTGCCATCTTCAACCCACTGTCATCTGTTCTCAACACTGTAGCCAGGATGGCCCAGTGATACAGGGTCTCATGGGGTTATGGCCCTGGAATGGCTTTCTGTCACCCTCTGTCACCTCTCTGAGGTAATGTCCTAAGCTGTCTCCTGTGGCCACAGGGCCTTCTTGCTGCTCCTGGACATACCTGGAATTCTCCTGCCCCAGAGACTTTGCACATGCGTTCCCTTCTATTCAGAATGCTCTTGATGTGTTCTCACTCACCTTCTGAGAAGTCTGAATTGGAGTGACAGAGACAGAATATGAGGCTGTGTGTGTTGGGTGAGGCTGGTGGCTCAGAAGAAGATTCTCTGCCAGCTCTCCGCCTGTGCCTCACTTGTCCTCAGCCAGGAACTTGCACACAGCCCTCACCTGTCACAACTCTCACCCAGGAGACCCACAGCCACCCCTGGAGCCCACCCTGAACACACCCTTCTGCAGAATACATTCAGCTCTCCTCTGGGACCCCTGTCAGCTTTACCCAGTCCTGGAACTCCCCCGTCTCCTGCAAAGCTCCCATATTCCCCCTCTGCTTCCAAAATCACACTGGTGTAAGTATTTCATGAGAAAGCTATAATGCTAACTAATGAAAGGTTCACACCTACTTTCCCTTTCTGTTGCCTTTCTCTCCACCTTCTTTCCTACCTGTGCAAACTGTAAGATATCAGTGGAACACGAACATGCTCTGAGATCTGAATCTTTCATTGGAGCTTTCTGAGGACTCCTTATGTGATAAAACTCTATTGTATCCTACAACAGGTTGTTTTACATCTATCCTCTATAGAATAGTACAGCCCAAATCACTACAATTTTACCTCACTCTTCATGAAGCAGAACACTTTTTCCTTTCTTCTTTTACTTAAATTCCAGTTAGTTCACATGCCATGGAATATTTGCTCCAGGGGTAGGATTTAGTGATTCCTCACCTGCATACAGTACCCGGTGCTCAACACAAGTGCCCTCCTTAATACCCCTCACCCATTTGACACTTCCCCCCACACCCTTGTCCTGCAGCAACACTCAGTTTGTTCTCCAAGGTTGAGTCTATTTCCTTGTTTGCCTCTCTCATCACCCCTCCACTCTGTTCACCTTTTTTTTCCCTGAATTTCCAGAAGCATTAGAGTATAGGATATTTGTCCTTCCTCACTGATTTTGCTTAGCTTAATACACTCTAGATCCATCCACATCCTTGCAAATGGTAAGATTTCATTCTTTTTGAAGCTGGGTCATATTCCATTATATATATGTATCCCACATCTGCTTTATCCATTCATCAGTGCATGGACTTTGGGATTCTCTCCATAGTTTGGCTACTGTGGACATTACTGCCATAAACATCATTGTGCATGGACCCCCTTCAAATCTGCATTTCTGTATCCTTTGGGTAATTACATAGGAGAGCAATTGCTGGATCATGTGGTTTTTCAATGTTTAACTTTTTGAGGAACTCCCACACTGTTTTCCAGACTGGCTGCACCACTTTGCATTGCCACAAACAGGATGGGAGGGTTCCCCTTTAAGCAGAACATTATCTGCCGGCAATTTCATAAGAGGAAACAAAACCTCTGGGAGATGCACCCAGGGTCAGGCAAGCAGTTGCAGACTTCACCCCAAGGCTCCTGACGCCAAGCCCCTTGAAGCCACCAGCATGCCACTATCCAAAAGAATTCCCAGACTCTCCTTCTGACTCCACCACCAAAGGAACTACAGAGAGAATATGGCACCTCAAAATATCGAGATAATACTTTTAGTAAAACTAGAAAGTCAAGCTCAACTTTTAAACAGGAACAGGCCGCTTTGGATAATTTTGAATTTCCCCTCCACCCTAATTTTAACTCTTCTGATGAATAAACTAAGCAATGATGAAACATCACCTTTGTCAAATGACATCATCCAAGTCTGTATCAGATGAAAAAAGCCACCTAACTCTAGATGCTGGTCACTCAACCATATCTTAGGCCCAATTGAATAAACACTGTTAGATGAAGGAACAAATTAGATGTTACAAACAGGCACAGAGTGAATCTCACCTTCCTTTTCTAATAAAAGAGGGTTTCTAGGAAACAGATGGTCAAAATACATTTGTAAGCAATAAATGGACAGAGAAATTGTGATCCCCTGCAAAGTTCTACCTGCAGGGAAACCAAGTAATTCTTGCACCAAACCCAGAATGCTGGCAGCTACTTCAATTTTACTTTGTGGCCCAACTTGAGAAAAGGGAAAAGCCCAGGAGATTTTGGGATAATGACAGATTTACCTCCATCCCTGACATAGATAGGACATTTTGCCAAACATACCTGTGCTTTCTCTGAACACTGGCGTCCTGTGACAAGCTGCCTCGCTGACTGCGATGCTGACGTTCAAAACCTCGGGTGTCTTGTAGCCAGAGTAGAGAAGTGCCGTCAGCTGGGGAGAAGAAGGCACCTCTGACCTAAAGCCTGCACACCTGCTTTGGTTTCTGGGCAAAGGGGCAACACGTACTTGTTGTTTAGCAGTAATTATCTTCATTCTCAATAGACCAATGACCTTGCCTTTTCTGGATAGCAGACTTACTATTCTAAAGAAACCCTCAATTCATCTATTCCCAATGCAACTAGAGTGGAACGTTTATTTGTCACTTAAATAGAAAACACTGTTATTGTCGACACTGCGTGAATGAACTGTTAAAAACATTTTAGAGAAAAAGGAAGAGACCTTTATTCAAACCCAAGTCAGGACAGCTGCCTGGGAGACACAATCTTCACCAAGAAGGGAGTGCTCCGGGGAAAGAACATTTGGGGCAGGCTTATATATTTTTTTCTGTTTTGTTTCAGGTACAGAGTTACACACCACAATGAGGATCTTCTTAGATTCCAGAAAGTGACAGATTCTTTCTTATGTTTTCAGTATGTACATGTCAGTATGACTTTAATCTTATGAGAGCCAAAGAGGTTCTTTATTTTTTCTTATATTTATGTTGGCATTTTTGGTTATTGTTTTCTTCTCGAAGCAGATGTACAACATGTGCTTGGGGCAGAAATAGGGCCCATGCTTTTAGGTTTTTGCCCAGTCATTTTGAGCCGGGTAAAATGTTAAAGGATAGCTTCCCTGGGAGCCCAGGATCAGGGCCCACAGATGATATAAGATAAAAATTCCTTTTATCATTATAATTACTCCTAAATGGAGGAATTTGAGACAAATGCACCTTTCACAACAGTACCAAGAAATCAAAATGATGCCCACGGAAGGCTTACTGCTCCATGGTCAGCACAGGTAACAGAAGTGTTAACAGTCTCTGGACTACTGCCCTTCTCCTGCCCAAATCTATGAAGCACACAGACCACTTAAAATCAGAATTGTAGAACTGCTAGACACCTTAGAGATGTCTGGCACCATTCCCTTGGACTGCAGAATAAAACACAGTAGCTCATTGTCACAATCTAATTTCAACATGAAGTGCCCACTGGATGCACTGAGTTCTTTCTCTGCAAATGTTGACTAATATAAGTCACAGTCATACCATATAAACACTACGATGGCTGGGAAGTAATCGTAGGTAAGGGAATATTTTAGCCATGTTTATAAGCATTGGCTCACTTTGTAGAAGAGGCTGAGCTGAGTGTTTTTAAATACTATTTCAGACCTGTTTTACAGCACCCTCTGAACATACCAGAGCCTGAATGGACTGAAAAAGATAGTTGGTTTCAGTAACTTTAATACCAGAAAAATTTTATACTGTCTGTATTCCTTAGGATCTTTGAGTATCTTACCCAGAGGTCCTCCACTGAGATAATGATCTTAATGATCACCATGGGTAGATGTGAAAAGGCCCGCTGAATTCATTCCAGTTGTCCACATGACAAGAAAATCCTGATACTTGATAGGTTTCCAGATCGAGAAGACCAGAGATAAGAGGGAAATAGTACCCTGTATGGAACAACAAGGGACTTGTAGTCAATTTGGGGATGCCACTTAGGTTTCTGACACTAAAATCCTCTGTGACTCATATCATCTGAGTCCCTTTCTAACCGTCTGAAAATGTGCCTAAAAATATCTACACCCTAGATTCAAGTTTAAGAGGCAAAATGCTATTAAGAGGCAGTATGATGTCTCTCAAGAACAGGTGCTCAGGAAGCCATAATTGCTATTAGGTCTATTTCTTTTCCAGAAGAAAGAACACATGTTGAATCCATATTCCTAATAGATGACTCACCAGATGATTTTCAAACCTGAAGGAAGGCCAAGAAGTCGCTCTTGTGTCATATTTCACTCAGAAATCAGATTGTTGGACTGGTGAGGACGATACGATAGCAACGTTATCACTAAGAGTGGGGAGCTTCTAATTTCCATACGGCCATGTTGACCCCCTTAGCTCAGAGCCACCAGAAAGGGCAGCTGGGGAGTGGGCACCGCCATCACTATGAGTGGGGAGCTTCCCATTTCCATATGGCCATGATGACCCCCTTAGCTCAGGGCCACCAGAAAGGACAGCTGAGGGGGACCACAGGCCAAGCCTGCCAGGTGTGGCTGGGGCAGGCAGAACTCTGACTTAAGGCTCAACTCCTGTCTAGGTTATTATAATGCTCTTCACAAAGAAAGTGCCATTGTGTGTGAGCCCTCATGTAGAAAAGGTTCAGAATTTTCATTGAGATTCCTTCTCTGACCTTTAGGATATGTAGCAAAGTTCCATTTAATTTTTAAACATTGAAGGACTTCCTGGTTTTCTTTTCGCTATGACTGTGGCTCAATTCCCCTGTGGTCTAGGAATAGAACCTAGTTAATTTCAGGGTTTAACATTTGTAGCCTTGATTCATGGCCCCACCTATCATCTATTTGGCTAAAGAGTCTATGACCACTTGAAAATAATGTATTCTGCACTTATTATGGAATGTTCCCTATATGTCAATTAGGTCACATTTGTTACGAATGTTTTGTCTGCTTTTTCTGTCAGATATTGAGAAAGGTATATTAAAATCTTCAAACAATGCTGCTCTATTCAACGTGGCATCGAAGAATCTACCAGTGTTAGAAGGCAAGAGAAACAAAAAGTATAAGAATTGAGGGGATAATTGTGACTATTCACAGATAATACGATTGTGTACATAGAAAATCCAAAACAGTCTATAAATACCCTATTAGAATTAAAAATGTAATTTATAAATTTGAGATGGATTGTAGCTTCCCATTGGACAGTTTCTGAAAGAAAACGTAGAACCTGTCAATCTTGGGGTAAGACATAGTGTGCAATAACCATTGAGAAGAATTCAGTGGGACTTCATAAAAATGTGACATTTCTCCTCATCTTATGACCATAAGAAAATGAAAAAGTGAACCGCAGGCTGGGAAGTAAAGATTTGCAATACACACACTGACAAAGACTTGTCAATAATGAATTCTTGCTCATCAACCATAAAAAGTCTATGTACAAATGAATACTTCACAAAAGATTGACGATGGCCAATAAGAACAGGAAAGGGTGCTCTACAGTATTATTTTCAGGAACAGCAAGGCCTTTCCTAAAATGAAAACATACACACAAACCAGTATTCCCTAGATGGATGATGTCCTTATTTCTGAGGACAGCTTGAAGAACAAGAACACACTAGCATCAAAGTAAAGTGATGCAATTCCTGACACTCAGAGGATGGATAATTGACCTCAAACTACAGTACAATTTCTAGGCATCATTCGGTCCTCTGAAGGCAGACAACTACCACACCCCTTCCTACACCACACAGGTTGCTTCCCAACCCCTACCATAAATGAAGAAGATGAGAAACAGATAGGACTAGTAGGAAATAGTAAAAATCACATGTGGGGATTATCCTGAAACACACTGATCACATAACTAGTGTAAGGAAGTGTAAGGAACTGAGAAGGACAGAGACTCAAGAGGTACTTCTTTGGGAAATGTTGTCTGAAATCGTCACACGTTGGTACCAGCTAATGAGGGCTCTGAGCATATCCTAGGGTTTGCTCACAAGGGTCTGCAACACCATCGCTGAGGACTGAAACTCTTCAAGACCTCAAAGCTTGCCTGATTGACTATTGGACTAAGAGATTCCCATGTTCTGAAAACAGATAACAACTCACTGAAAGGTTCACCTGGGCTCTCACGGAGGCCCTACAAGTAGCTGAACCATTCATTGAAAATCAATTACACACACACACACACACACACACACACACACACACACAGACACCTGTCATTTCACCAATTACTTAAACATTCAAGGTTCTTCCTACCATTTCTTTTTCACATTGATATTTATACTCACATGAAATGTCATCATTTCTAATGAACACTGATGTCAAAATAGAGATCCATTGACACTATATTCACAAAATGGAACTTCCCTGCTGTCATTTTCAATATAGCATTTTTTAAAGTTCATACATATTTTAGGTTTTTGGTAACTTATACAGGAGAAGATCAGCATTGAAAAACTCTGAATACTGACAATGAGTTTTAAGCCTAGAGAACAAAAATTGTCCAATTTCATAGATAATAAGGAAGCAAAGGGAAAGCATAGAAGCTGTAGTTGAATAATTTTACACATATGCATCCTCTATTATTCTACTACTGAGGGGTATGTTTTATTACCACTATACATGCATCAATTGTCTTCCACGTGCACTTGCACAGGTATAATGAATTACTACAGTAGAATGAAATGTCTGGGAACTACTTGGTGGCATGTATAATGAACAATGAAATTTCGATCTTATATTTGGTGAAATTCCACTGTCTGTCCCTTTAGACAATGGACCCTAAATAGAAGGGGGAATATACCACGAGAGACTATGGACTCTGGGAAACAAACTGAGGGCTTCAGAGGGGAGAGGGGTGGGGGATTGGGATGGGCCAGTGATGGGTATTAAGGAAGGTACATATTGCATGGAGCACTGGGTGTTATATGCAAATAATGAATCACGGAACACTACATCAAAAACTAAGGAAATACTGTATAGTGACTAACATATCATAATAAAAATTATTATTAGAAAAAAAATTAAAGGTAAAAAAAAAACAATACAGCTTTTCTGTTTCAAGAACAATCACAATTGAGAAAAAACTAACTTCCAATCCCTAAAGCAAAACACAGACCAAGTTCCATTTCACTCCCCTTTATTCACATTCTCTGTGGGTTCTAAGCTATTTCCCTACCTCCTTTCCTGCTGAGCAGGGAGCCCGGGCTCGATCCCAGAACCCTGAGATCATAACCTGAGCCAAAGGCACATGCTTAACTGGCTGAGCCAGCCAGGAGCCCCAGCCATGTTTTTCTTAAGCAAAAGGACACTTTCTCACAATGCCTTCACATGACTTCACATGGTACCAGAGATCTGCATTTGCCTCTAGGAGGTTGCAGATGAAGGCAATTGCAAACTCTCACAGTGGTTTATCAAATACAATGACCTGCCTGGTGATAGTGAAACTCTTATGAGCCCACGAGAGGGTGCTGTGACACTCAGCTGTGGCTGGGTTGGCACAGAGAACCAAATCCATTTCCCTGCCTGATGTCTGTGAGGAACAGATGCCCCCACTGTGAATGAGACCCTGTCACTGAGCTGTCCAGAGATGGCCATCCTCACGGAGGATGAGGATAAAGGACAATGCCTGAGGAGACCTCATCTGTCTCTTTTATCTTTTCATATTTTTGACAGTGGACAAATCACTGCCTAGGAGTCCCCAACTACCTTAGTCTCAACTGTGAATGACCAAGAGATTTTACAAAACACTCAAGATTTTCACCTCACAATTGGCCACAACCACTTATCATAGGGATTCAACATTAAGCAAAGATAATGTTCGTTGGAAGAGAGGTCCTGCCCACTGTTGTTTCTCACTTATATGCTCACCTTCCTTACCTCATGGTAACATAACCAGCTTGATTCCTGCTTCCGTCTTCAGGAAGGCTGAGGTGACTTGAAGGGCATTACCCTGACATCGTTCTTTCTTAGCAATAAGATGTGGACATTTCCCTAGTCCTACACACCCAAAGTTGATTCGGAATCAGGATTGAGGAGGCTGATGAGAGTTGAAGGTGTTTTCCTGTACAGGGTGGTTTATTACCAATAAGGATGGGTCAGAATCCTCGAAATTCCAGAACCTTTTCATTAATGCTTCCTACTCGTGAAAGATGATGTACATTGGTCTTTCCCTGTATAGTGTGGTGACTCAGAGAAAAGTGCTTAGCCCTTTCGTCAGACTTCCACGACCACTTGGGGCTGGCTTCCATATTCACAAAGGATGAAGTTAGGGCTAAGAGGGTTCCTGTACACTGCTATTTCTTACAGATAAGTGTATGGCATTTTTGTTACATTGCCAGAACCACTTAGCGCTGGGCTTGCCGGCCTCCTGGGGACTAACACTAACCCTATGTGGGCCCCCGAGGGGCCCCTCCCAAGGGGCCTGGCACCACAGCGCCGGGGATTGGGGATCCCTGAGCCCAGCGTCGGAGTCACCCTGCCGCCCCGCAGCAATGCGGGCTGCTAGGGGCGCCGCCAGTCTTTCAGGGCGAGAGAACGGGCAGGGCCCTCCAAGCCCCCGGCGACCTTCGAAGGCCCCCCCGCGCCAAAACGCTTGGGCCCACACTCCCTCTCGCCAGTGCCCTCACCTTGGGTTGCCCCTCCACCTGCCTCAGAGCTGGCGGAACGGGCCTGCTGGACTCCTGCGGGCTAACACTTACCCTAGGTCGGCCCCCGCGTGGCCCCTCCCAAAGAGCCTGGCACCGCAATGCCGGAGGTTTGGGACCCCCGAGCCCCAGTGCTGGACTCACTCTGCCACCGGGCAATCACCCAGGGTGCTAGGGGCATTGCCAGTCATTCAGGAAGGGAGAACGGGCAGGGCCCTCCGATCCCCCTGGGACCTTCAAAGGCCACCCCGCCCAAAAACTCTGGCTCGCATGCGCCTGCTCCCCAGCGCCTTAGTCTTGGCCAACCCCTCCGCTCACTGCAGAGCTGGCGGATTGGGCCTGCCGGCATCCTGGGGGCTAACCCTAACACTATGTGGGCCCCTGAGGGGCCTCTCACAAGGGGCCTGGCGCAGCAATGCCAGGAATTGGGGACACCGAGCCCCAGCACCTCACCCTGCTGACATGCGCCACCCGGTCTGCTAAGGGCGCCGCTGGTCATTCAGGGCGGGAGTATGGGCAGGTCCCTCTGAGCCCCCGGCGACCTTCAAAGGCCCCCCACGCCAAAACTCAGGAGCCCACACTCCCGCTCACCATCGCCCTCACCTCGGCACGACCATCCGCTCGTGGTACAGCAGTTGGATCGGGCCTGATGGCCTACTGGGGTCTAACTCTAACCCTAACCCCTAACCCCTAACCCTAAGCCCTAAACCCTAACCCCTAACCCTAACCCTAACCCTAAACCCTAACCCTTACCCTAAACCTAACCCTAACCCTAAACCCTAAACCTTAAACCCTAAACCCTAACGCTAACACTAATCCCTAAACCTTAATCCCTAACCCTAAACCCAAAAGCCTAAATTCTAAACCCTAACCCTAACCGCTAACCCCAAACCCCAAACCCTAACCCTAAACCTACCCCAACTCCTACCCTACCCCCAACCCTACCCCCAACCCTACACCTTCAGCTAACCCTACCCCTAACCCGTACTCTAACCCATATGCTAACCCGTACCCTATCCCTAACCCGAACTCTAACCCATACCCTAACCCGTACCTAACCCTAACATGTACCCTAACCTGTACTCTAACCCTAAACCGTACCCTATCCCTAACCTGTTCCCTAACTCGTATCCTAACTTTAACCCTAAACCGTAACCAAACCCGTACCATAACCCTAACCCATACCTTAACCCTAAACCGTACCCTAAACCGTACCCTAACCCGTACCCTAACCCATACACTAACCCGTACCCTATCCCTAACCCGGACCGTAACCCATACCCTAACCCGTACCTAACCCTAACATGTACCCTAACCCATACCCTAACCCTAAACCGTACCCTATCCCTAACCTGTTCCCTAACTCGTATCCTAACTCTAACCCTAAACCATAACCAAACCCGTACCATAACCCTAACCCGTACCCTAACCCTAAACCGTACCCTAAACTGTACCCTAACCCGTACGCTAACCCGTACCCTAAACCGTACCCTAACCCGTAACCTAAACCTTACCTAATGTCTACCCTAACCCATACACTAACCCTAACCCATACCCTAACACTAACCCGAACTCCAACCCTAATCCTAACCCTAAACCCAAACCCTAATCCCTAACCCGTACCCTAAACCTTAATCCATACCCTAACCCATAACCCCTAACCTGTAACCCCTAAAGCCAACCCCAACCCGTACCCTCACCTTACCCTAACCCTAACCCCTACCCTCACCCGTACACTAACAGTAACCCATACCCTAACCCGTACCCTAATCTGTACCCTAACCCTGGGGATTGGGTACACCTGAACCCCACCACAGGACTCAGCCTGCCACCCCACAGGAAACCATGCCCCTTGGGGCGCCACAGAGCATCCCGTGCAGGAGAACTGGTAGGGCCCACCTGAGCCCCCAGCGATCCTCGGCGGCCCCCTACACCCCAACCCTGATGCCCACGCTCATCCCGCCCCACGCCTTCCCTTCAGCCTGCCACCGAGCTTGTCGCAAAGCCGGAAGATCAGGCCTGTCGGGTTCCTGGGGCGTAGCCCTGAACCTAGGTCGGCTGGGGAGGGCCCTCCCCCGGGGCCCAGGCCGTAGCCCCGGGGACTGGGTACACCTGAGCCCCACTGCAGGACAAAGCCTGCCACCCCGCAGGAAACTGTGCCTCTTGGGGCTCTATTGAGCATACAGGGCTCGAGAACTTGGGGAGGCCCCCGGAGCCTGTCCTCAGCTTTGGCAGCCCCCATGCCCCAACCCTGAGGCCCATGCTCACTCTCCCCCATAACCTCATCTCAGCCCTCCACGGAGCTCACCGCACAGCCTGCGGATTAGCGCTGCCGGTCTCCTGGACCCTAACCCTTACCCTAGGTTGGCCACAGAGGGGCCCTTCCCCAGGGTCCTGGCACCGCACTCTGGGGGATTGGGGATACCCCAGCCCCACCATAGGACTCAGCCTGCAGCCCACAGGAAACTGTACCATTTTGGGGCACAACAGAGCATTCAGGGCAAGAGAATTGGGGCACCCCCTGAGAGCCCCTGCTGGTGAACTCCGACATTTGTGGGCCCTTCTGGATGAAACCCCAAGGCTCATATTCACCCGCCCTTGGGAACTCATCTCACTCGGCCTGGGAGTTCTCTGAGCACTGGGCAGTTCAGAACTGCTGTCTTTTGAGGCCTAACCTAACCCTGGGGCTTCTGCTGAGGGTCCCCTCCCCATTTGCCTGCCTCCAAGGCACCAGGCATTGGGCTCACCTCTGCACGACTAGAGGACTCAGCCAGCCCCACAGCAGGAAACTGTCCATTTGGGGCTGTAGCAAGGATTCATTGGAAAATAGGAGGGCCCCCCTCAGCCCATTCCAGGGAACCCCCACTTTCAGAGATCTCCCCAGATCCAATTAGTAGCTTCACACTGACCTTTAAACTTGCTCTCCACGGAGATCTTTTGAAATTCTCCACACTTCCAACCGATGGCATCATCCAGCTTCAGTGCCTTACCCAGCTTTAGGTCTTGAGATGGATTAAAATGGGAAGTTATTTCACTGATGATGACGTACTGGTGACCAAAAGATACATGCATAAATGCTTCATATCACTTGGCTTCAGGGAAATGCAAATCTAAACCCCTATAGATGCCATATCACACGAGGCCGAATATATAAAAATAAGAAGACATGAAACTATACATGTTGGAGAGGATGTGGAGAAACGGGAACCCTATTACACCCCTGTACGAATGCAGTCCATTACAGCCACTCTTGAAAATGGTACGGCGTTTCCTCAAGAAGTTATAAATAAAGCTACCCTATGTCCCAGCAATTGCACTACTGGGTATTTACCCCAAAGAGACAGAGGTAGTGAAGACGGGACACATGCACCCGTGTTCATAGCAGCAATATCCATAATAGACAAACTGTGGAAAGAATGCAGATGACCATCGACAGATGAATGGATAAAGAAGATGTGGATCATATATATACTGGAATATTACTCAGCCATCAGAAAGCATGAACACTTACCATCACACCGACCTGGGTGGAGCTGGAGGGTATTATGCTGAGTGGAATAAGCCAATGAAAGAAAGACAATGATCATATGCTTTCACTCCTATGTGGAATATCAGAAACAAGGAAGAAGACCATAGGGGAAGGGAGGGAAAATAGAATGGGAAGTCATCAGAGAGGGAGAAAACCCATGATAGACTCTTAACTATCGCAAATAAAATGATGATTGCTGGAGGAGAAGTTGGGGGGGGGTAACTGGGTGAGTGGCATTAAGGAGGCCACACGATACAATGAGCACTGGGTGTTACACACGACTGAAAATTTATTGAAGACTACATCTGAAACTAATGATGTACTGTAAGTTGGCTAATTGAATTTAAATTAAAGAACAAAAGACCTCGAATAAACAATCCTAAACATTTGTATGGAACCACTAAAGATTCCGAACAGCCAGTGCAATGTGGAAAAGAAAAACAAAGCTGGAGGACTCACAATTGCAGTTTTCAGGTTATACTACAAAGCTGCAGTCATCCTAACAAGACAGTACGGCACAAAAATAGACACAGCGACCAAAGGAACAGGATACAAGTTCAGACAGAAACCCACAATTATGTGGTCCATGAATCTTCCACAAAGCAAGCAACGATATCAAAAGGGAAAAGGTCATTATCTACAACAAACGGTGTTGGGAAAACTAGACAGCTACGCACAAAAGAATGAAATTAGACTGCTTTCTTACACAATAAAGACAAACACAAAACAGTTTCAAGAACTCAATATGAGACCTGAATCCGTAAAAATCCTACAGGAGGGAAGACAGTAACTTCTTGACATGGACCATACCAACGTTTTTCTGGACTGTCTCCTGAGGCAAAGGAAATGAAAACAAAAATAAACTATTGGGAATACAGCAAAATAAAAAGTTTCCACATGGCAGAAGAACAATGAAAACGTAAAAATAATAAGACAACCTACTCAAAGGGAAAAGATATTTGCAATGATCATATGCAATAAAGGGATAGTGTCCAAAACGTATAGAACTGATACTACCTGAACCCAAAAAAACATATAATCCAGTTAAAAAATAGGCAGAAGACATGGACAGACATTTCCCCAAGGAAGAGATACAAATGGCCAACAGTCCCATGAAAAGATATTCACCATCACGCATCATCAGGAAAATTTGAATCCAAAGGACAATGAGGTATTACATCAAACCTGTCAGAATGGCTAACATCAAAAGCACAACAAAGAGCAGGTGTTGGGAGGATGTGGATAAAGGGGAATCCTCGCAAACTGTGGGTGGGAATGCAAACTGTGGTGGCCACCGTGGAAAACAGTATGAAGGTTCCTCAAAAAATTAAATATAGAACTACTCTACGATCCAACAATCACTCTACTGGTATTTCCCCAAAGGCTAGGAAAACAGTAACTTATAAGGATATGTGCACCCCTATGTTTCTTGCACCATTATTTAGAATATCACAATATGGAAGCAACCCAAGTGTCTGTAGAAAAATTGACAAATGAGATGACAGATGTGTGTATTCACAAACACACACACACACACACACACACACACACACACACACACAATGGAGTATTACTCGGCTTGAAAAAGAATGAAACCTTGCCATTTGCAGCCACATAGATGGAGCTAGAGAGTATTATGCTAACTGAAATCAGTCAGTCAGAGAAAGACAAATCCCATACGATGTCACTCTTATGGGGAATTGAAGAAACAAACAAAAATAAATAGAGAGAAAAAGGACACACACCAAAATACAAACTCTTAACAAGAGAGAACAAACGGATGGTTACCAGAGAGGAGGTGAATAGAGGGATGAGTGAAATAGATGAAGCAGATTAAGAGGACACTTTTCTAGATGACCACTGAGTAATATATAGAATTACTGAATCACTCTCTTGTACACCTGAAAAGAATGTAACACTGTATGTTAGCTCTACTGGAATTAAAATAAATTTTTAAAAAAGAATTTTCTTTCAGGAACCTCTTTGAAAAAGCTTTTCGTGTGCAATGTGCATAAGCCCTACTTGGGAGGATTCACTCTACAATAATTATTCAATCTATGCCTCGAATTCAGATTTCACTGAGTTCTTACCATGGATCCCAGGCCACGGGAGCCATGGTCCTTTTCTGTCCAGGCTCAGCACCTATGCATTCAAGATTGGAAGTAGAGACACATGTCACTTCACAGTCCAGAAAGCTATTATTGTTTCTGTTTCAGTGTGAGAGAGTCACAGACTTTGGGACAGGTTTCAGAGCAGGTATACTATGGATCCTGGATCTCTACTTCAATGTTCATTGCCTGGATCCATTTGGCTAATAGGTTCCCTGTGGATGGGCTTGCTCCCAAGCACATATATAGAAGATGCAACGGTGGGTGGGCTTGGTGTGGGACAGGAAGAAGACCAAAAGTAGACAAGGGTTCGACCCCTCCCCTGATACAGGAACTGCTGCAGGAGAGGGTACGGGAGGTAGAATCCATGCGAAACTCCAAGGTCACCAGCTGAACACAGGAGGCATAGGTCAAGGGATCTGGAGATGCAGGGGTTGAAGGCTGCTCTGAGCTACCTCTGGGAGGAAGGGAGGGAAGGAATGAGAAGGAGACACTGCCTGCCCCTGGCCCATGCCAGCTGCCCACCACTCCGACACGCATCCGTCTACACAGCTGACACAGCCTGGGCTCAGGATGGGCTGGCTCAGATCCTTCAATCCTCAGTGGGATAGCTGGTCCCAGGGCTCAGAGACATGCTGAGGGAGATGAGAGGGAAAGCTGCCCCACCAAGGTCATCCCCTCCTTGAGCAGACAGCTCTTCAGAACTGCTAAAAAAAAACCCACTAACGGGGTTGAAAGACATGCCATGGATGAACTAAGGCATAGAGATATGTAAAATAACATTCATTTTTAAGTTCAGAGCTGTCAGCTCAGGAAGTGGGGAGAGCTTCCCTGAAGAAGACTGAGGGGAGGGCAGGCCATGCTGAAAAGGGAGTCATGGTTCTCCTGATTGGGGACCTGCAGCCCCCTTCCAGGGCAGGGCATCATCCTCAATCACATGAGATCCATGAAAGTGTTCCATCAGGACCAGATGTTTGTCTCGAGAAGGCTACCCTGGCATCGGACTGCACAGGGCACCAGGGACGAGGGCCAGATGGAGGATGGACAGTACCCCGGAGGCCATGGGGCAAGAGCAGAGGCACATGACCTTGAAGATGATGATGAAAAGCAGGAGGTGGCAGCATGGAGCCGGCCCAAAAGTGCATTGGGAGCAGTGCCCACAGCTACACTGACTGGGTGCCTTCTGTGCCCGGTGTGGCTGACTTCAGTGGGCTCCAGACTAGTCCTGACCACAAGTCTAGGAAGTGTGTACCACCTCCGGCCTCCTCTCCCCTTGCAGCTGCTAGGAATCACGTTCACAGACCCCGGTCAGCTTTCGTGGAAACCAAGCAGTGGCTCCCCCACACGCTGCACCTCTGGTGGTGGTCCAGTGCGACCCTCGTTCCTGGCCAGACAGTGATGTCTACCTGTCTCCACACAAATCCACAGACAGGAGGGTGTCCCTGAATTGCACAGCACCTGATGAGACAGATCCACAGAACCCAACACCCAGTGGGTCACCTGGGACCTCAAGTATGGTCATGGAGCTCACCATACCCTATTTCTGTCACTTCCCACAGAAAGCCTGGTTCTGATCCCCCACAATACCATACATCCTGGTTGCTGACCTGGTTAAGCATCTGCCTTCGGCTAAGGGTGTGATCCTGGCATTATGGGATCGAACCCCACATCAGGCTCCTCCGTTATGAGCCTGCTTCTTCCTCTCCCACTCCCCTGCTTCTGTTCCCTCTCTCGCTGGATGTCTCTATCTCTGTTGAATGAAATAATAAAATCTCGAAAAAAATTAACAAGACAGAAATAAAAAAAGTCAGAGAGGATGTGAAGAAAGGGGAGCCCTCTTACACTACTCGTGAGAATTCAAGCTGGTACAGCCACTTTTGAAAACAATATGGAGGTTCCTCAAGACATTAAACACAGAGCTATCCTACGACCCACCAATTGTACTGCTGGGTATTTACCCCAACGACACAGAGTAATGAAAAGAAGGGGCACCTGTATCCCAATGTTCATAGCAGCAATGTCCATAATAGCCAAACTGTGGAAGGAGCCAAGATGTCCTTCAGCAGATGAATGGACAAAGAAGATGTGGTTCATCTATACAATGGACTATTACTCAGTCATCAGAAAGGATGAATACCCCCCATTTGCACCAACGTGGATGGACCAGGAGGGGATTATGCTAAGTGAAATTAAGTCAAGCAGAGAAAGACAATTATCATATGGTTTCACTCCTATGTGGAATGGAAGGAATAGCATGGAGGACATTAGAAGAAGGAAGAGAAAAGTGAAGGGGGGGAATGAGAGGGGAAGATGAACCGTGAGAGACTACTGACACTGGGAAACAAACTGAAGGTTGCAGAAAGGGAGGGGAAGGGGAATGGGTTATGCTGGTGATGGGTATTAAGGAGGGCACGTGTTGGGGCGCCTGGGTGGCACAGAGGTTAAGCATCTGCCTTCGGCTCAGGGCGTGATCCCGGCGTTATGGGATCGAGCCCCACCACAGGCTCAACCGCTGTGAGCCTGCTTCTTCCTCTCCCACTCCCCCTGCTTGTGTTCCCTCTCTCAATGGCAGTCTCTATATCTGTCGAATAAATAAATAAATTCTTTTTTTAAAAAAAGGAGGGCACGTGTCATAATGAGCACTAGGTGTTATATGCAAACAATGAATCATGGAACACTACATCAAAAACAAATGAAGTACTGTAGGGTGACATCATTTTAAAAAAAGAAAGATATGAAATCCGTACTGGAAAACTGTCACTATTTGCAAATGACATGAAATCCCAAATGATTCCACAAAAAAAAAAAACAAAAAACAACAACAACAACAAAAAACAAAACACAACTGTTAGAATAAACAAATTCAAGAAAGCTGCAGGATATAAAGTCAATATACAGAGACCTGTTGTCTTTATTTATTTTCAAATTTTATTTATTTATTTGACAGGAAGAGAAAAAGCACGAGCAGGGGGAGTATGAGAAAGAGGGAGAAGCAGACTCTTGCTAAGCAGGGAGCCAAACACGGGGCTCGATCCCAGAACTCTGGGATCATGACCTGAGCTGAAGGCAGACGCTTCACCTATGGCGCCACCCAGATGACCCAACTTCTTGCATTTCTGTATACTGATGACACACTTTCGCAAAGAGAAATTAAAAAAGCAATGCCATTTACAATTGCATCAAAAAAATCTAGGAATGAAACTAACCAAGAATGAGAAATAAATGGTACACTCAACACACGGCAGAAAAGAAATGAAAAGCATGTGTGTCGAGGTGGGCAGGATGTATGGGTCAAAGATTTGGAAGGCAACACAAACAAATGGAAGCTTATGCCATGCTCCTTAAATGGAAGAGTTAATTATGTGAACATGTCCATCGTACCCAAAGCAATTGACAGATGTGATGAAATGCCTATCTGAATTCCAGTGGCATTATTCGAGGAAATAGAAAACAGTCCTCAAACTTGTATGGAATCACAAAAGACCCCAAATACCCAAAGCAACCTTTAGAAAGAAAGGTGCAGTCAACACACTCCTGGATTTCAAGGTAGATTACAAAGCTGTTGTCATCAAAACAGGATGGTACTGGCATAAACACAGACACCAGGTCAGTGGAACAGAACAGAAAGCTCAGAAACTTACCCACACGTAGATGATCCTAACTTACGACACAGCAGCAGAAGATATGCCATGAGGGAAGGACTGTTTCTTCAGTGAGAGGTAACAGGCAAACTGGACACTAAATGCAGAAGAATATAACTGGGTCACTTTCTTACACCACACACAAAATTTTTACTGGATGAATGATATGAACGTAAGAACTGAATCCATAAACCTCCAAGAAGACACAGGTACTAAGTCTCTCGACATTAGTTTTGGCAAAAAGTCTTCAGATCGGACACCAAATGCAAAGGCAACAAAAGCAAAAATAAACAAGTGGAACAACTTCAAACTGAAATCTTCCACATGGAAAAAGTAACCAGCAAAAACTTACAAGGCCACAGACCCAATAAGAAAAAAAATATCTGCG
This sequence comes from Ursus americanus, assembly GCF_024610735.1. Taxonomy (NCBI): domain Eukaryota; kingdom Metazoa; phylum Chordata; class Mammalia; order Carnivora; family Ursidae; genus Ursus; species Ursus americanus. The sequence continues at coordinate 850,525 of NW_028273657.1, forward strand.
AATCATATGTGTGAGAAGAGGCTAATATCCAAAATACACACAACACTCATACAAATCAAAACCAAAAAAAAAAAAACTGTATAAAAAATGTGGGGAATATGTGAATAGATACTTTCCAAAGATGGCACACAGGTGCCAACAGACAGAAAACGTTGTTCCACATCACTAAATATCGTCAGGGAAACATCAGTCAAACCCACAATTGGCTATTCCCTCACAACTGTTGGAACACCTATTGTCCCAGAGACAGACACCAGGTGGGGTCAAGGGTGTGCAGATGAGGAGACTCTGTGCACTGTTGGTGGGAATGGAAATTGGTGCAGCCACTGTGACAAATGGTATGGAGGTTCCTGAAAAAATAAAAGCAACTACAACATGACCCAGTAATGGCTCTACTGAGTATTGATTCGGAGAACACAAAAATACTGCCTCAAAAAGACAGATGCACTCCCACGGTCACTGCAGATTTATTCAAAAGAAACAGACATGGAAACACAGACCTTGGGGGCCTTATGCCAAGTAACTCAGACACAGAAAGACCACTACCAGATGCTCTCATGTACATTCCACGAGGAATAAACAAATACTGAACGCATAGAAACTGAGAGCAGATTGGTAGGTGCCAGATTCGGGGATGGGGTGGTAGAAACGGTTGAAGGTGGTCAAAGTCTCAATGTTTGAGTGAGAAAATCCGACAGTCATGAAATGTTCTGTCCAGCATGGAGACTAAAACTAACGCTGCAGCATGGGGTATAGTTTTCCCTGCCCTTTGAAAGTACAGGGCTTCTGAGAAACCTTGCACAGCAGAAATGGTGTCAAGAAGGAATGGCCATTAATTTACACGGAACAATTAGACAGTGTCCCCAGACTCCAAAATTCCTTCTCTTTGGCTTTTCTTAGGCCTCAGCACACAAGTTTCTAAGGGAGGCCCAGCATAATTGAAGATAAAGCACAGCAGAGGCTCACAGACACCATTCAAAGTGCTCTTGGCTGGATGCGGAGAGCAGTTCCCAGAGGAAGGAGCTGGTTGGGGTGCACGCTGCCTCTGTTGTGCTTCTTCCCAAAACAGATGCTGAACGCGATTCTCACTGTTCACCTTTTTTCATAAGAGGGAAATCCTCTTCAGGTCTCTTCCTCTTACTGAAGATGCGTAATAATACAGTTCTTTCAAGAAAGCCCAGTGTCTTACTGTGAACGTTTAAAAAGTGGGGGATACTTGTACTTGAGCATTTCTGAGGGAGGAGATGTGAAAGTTTCTCCCAGACACAAATCTCAGCATATCCACTGGGAAAGGCACCTTCCTCAGCATGCGGAACACGGACTACCTCCTACCCCACGAGAAACCCTCTCCTTCCCCTCGATCAGGACAACCCACAACAGCTGGGAGTTACCCCAACTCCTCCGTTCTCCTGCTCCTAATAGCTAACCCATCAGCAAATCCTGTGTGCTCCATCTTCAAAATGGACCCAGAATAGGTCTAACCACTCCATCCAAGGCCACCTGTCTGGTCCACAGTGCCTGAGTTCCTGGAAAAGCTTCGTCATTGACGTGCCTTACCGTCTTCAACACTCTGTCATCTGTTCTCAACACTGTAGCCAGGATGGCCCAGTGATACAGGGTCTCATGGGGTTATAGCCCTGGAATGGCTTTCTTTCACCTCTCTGAGGTCATGTCCTAAGCTGTCTCCTGTGGCCACAGGGCCTTCTTGCTGTTCCTGGACATACCTGAAATTCTCCTGCCCCAGAGCCATTGCACATACTTTCCCTTCTGTTTTGAATGCTCTTGATGTGTTCTCACTCACCTTCTGAGAAGTCTGAATTGGCGTGACAGGGACAGAAGATGAGGCTCTGTGTGTTGGGTGAGGCTGGTAGCCCAGAAGAAGGTTCTCTGCCAGCTCTCCGCCTGTGCCTCACTTGTCCTCAGCCAGGAACTTGCACACAGCCCTCACCTGTCACAACTCTCACCCAGGAGACCCGCAGCCACCCTTGGAGCCCACCCTGTCCACACCCTGCTGCAGAATGCATTCAGCTCTCCTGTGGGACCCCTGTCAGTTTACCCAGTCCTGGAACTCCCCCGTCTCCTGCAAAGCTCCCGGATTCCCCCTCTTCTTTCAAAATCACACTGGTGCAAGGCTTTCATGAGAAAGCTATAACGCTAACTAATGAAAGGTTCATACCTACTTTCCCCTTCTGTTGCCTCTCTCTCCACCTTCTTTCCTACCTGTGCAAACTGTAACATATCAGTGGAACATGAACATGCTCTGAGACCTGAATCTTTCATTGCAGTTTTCTGAGGACTCTTTATGTGATAAGAAACTAGTGTATCTTACAACAGGGTGTTTTACAACTCTCATCTATAGAATAGTAGAGCCCAAATCACTACAATTTTACCTCACTCTTCATGAAGCAGAACACTTTTTCCTTTCTTCTTTTACTTAAATTCCAGTTAGTTCACATGCCATGGAATATTCACTTCAGGGGTAGGATTTAGTGATTCCTCACCTGCATACAGTACCTGGTGCTCATCACAAGTACCCTCCTTAATACCCCTCACCCGTTTAACTCTTCCCCCCACGCCCCTGTCCTGCAGCAACACTCAGTTTTTTCTCCTCAGTTGAGTCTATTTACTTGTTTGCCTTTCTCATCACCCCTCAACTCTGTTCATCTGTTTTCTTTCTGAAATTCCACAAGCGTGAGAGGATAGGATATTTGTCTTTCCTCACTGATTTTGCTTAGCTTAATACACTCTAGGTCCATCCACATCCTTGCAAATGGTAAGATTTCATTCTTTTTGAAGCTGGGTCATATTCCATTATATATAGGTATCGCACATCTGCTTTATCCATTCATCAGTGCATGGACTTTGGGATTCTCTCCATAGTTTGGCTACTGTGGACATTGCTGCTATAAACATCATGGTGCATGGACCCCCTTTGAATCCGCATTTTTTAATCCTTTGGGTAAATACCTAGGAGAGCAATAGCTGGCCATGGGGTTGTTCAATGTTTAACTTTTTAAGGAATCCCCACACTGTTTCCTAGACTGGCTGCACCACTTTGCATTGCAACCAACAGGATGGGAGGGTTCCCCTTTAATCAGAACATTATCTGCCGGCAATTTCATAAGAGGAAACAAAACCTCTGGGAGATGCACCCAGGGTCAGGCAAGCAGTTGCAGACTTCACCCTAAGGCTCCTGACGCCAAGCCCCTTGAAGCCACCAGCATGCCACTATCCAAAAGAATTCCCAGACTCTCCTTCTGACTCCACCACCAAAGAAACTACAGAGAGAATATGGCACCTCAAAATATCGAGATAATACATTTAGTAAAACTAGAAAGTCAAGCTCAACTTTTAAACAGGAACAGGCCGCTTTGGATAATTTTGAATTTTCCCTCCACCCTAATTTTAACTCTTCTGATGAATAAACTAATCAATGATGAAACATCACCTTTGTCAAATGACATCATCCAAGTCTGTATCAGATGAAAAAAAGCCACCTAACTCTAGGTGCTGGCCACTCAACCATATCTAAGGCATAATTGAATAAACAGTGTTAGATGAAGGAACAAATTAGATGTTACAAACAGGCACAGAGTGAATCTCACCTTCCATTTCTAATAAAAGAGGGTTCCTAGGAAACAGATGGTCAAAATACATCTGTAAGCAATAAATGGACAGAGAAATTGTGATCCCCTGCAAAGTTCTACCTGCAGGGAAACTAAGTAATTCTTGCACCAAACCCAGAATCCTGACAGCTACTTCAATTTTACTTTGTGGCTCAACTAGAGAAAAGAGAAAAGCCCAGGAGGTTTTGGGATAATGAGAGGTTTTACCTCCAGCCCTGACATAGATAGGACATTTTGCCAAACATACCTGTGCTTTCTCTGAACACTGGCGTCCTGTGACAAGCTGCCTCGCTGACTCCGATGCTAACGTTCAAAACCTCGGGTGTCTTGGAGCCAGAGCAGAGAAGTGCTGTCAGCTGGGGAGAAGAAGGCACCTCTGACCTAAAGCCTGCACACCTGCTTCGGTTTCTGGGCAAGGGGCAACACATACTTGTTGTTTAGCAGTAATTATCTTCATTCTCAACAGACCAATGACCTTACCTTTTCTGGAAAGCAGACTTACTCTTCTAAAGAAACCGTCAATTCGTCTATTCCCAATGCAACTAGAGTGGGGTCTGGTTTACGCACGCCTCCAGGCCCCCACCTGGAGGATTTTCCTGCATGATTCTAATAGCCAATTACCACTAACCCGGGGGCACAGGGGGCATAATGCTGAAGTTGGGGGATGGCTCTGGGGCTTGCTACTGCCACACCTGTGCCTGGGGGACCAGGGCACACCCTGCTGAACTCGGGGTACTGCTCAAGAGGCATCACCTGTGCTGTGTCAGAGAACTGAAGGTGGGGATTATGTGAGGTCCTTTCCCGCACTCTTCCAGGGGAACAGGGGAAACCCTGAAATTCTGCAACCAATCCCACCAAAGCTCAGGGGAGCGGGCGCCCTGGAGTTCACGGGTATGGAGAATAAGGCCAGTTGAGGACATGGGACAGAACAGACTTTAAAGGGAAAAAGAAAACTCACCTGAGTCCCCACAATGAACCCTCTCCTCGTGCCCTTCCAGAACCCTGCCTCCCACCTGGGGCGCACCCTACCCCCGGACCATCACCCCAGTGCAAGCTGCTCACTCACCAGCAGGGATCTCCACAGGGCAACTCTCTCTCTCTCAGTGCCCCATCTTCTGCCCCAGGACTGCAACTCACTGCAAATCTGGGACCGCCCACAATGATGGAGCTACACCCCCAAGTGGTGAATGGTCTGGGAGGGTGGTGCCTGAGCTCCTTGAATGCTGGGCAACCTGCCCTCAAGCCCCTGGAACCCTGAAAGTACAGGGGGCCCAAGAGGAGCCTCCTCTACTCAACACCAGGCACAGGCATGGGTGGGTTCGTGGGCTGGGGCCCCCCCACACACCTGGCCCCTTCCAGGGACCCCTCTAGCTGCAGACCACCCTCAAAGACCTGCCCCTTCCCTTTCTGCACCAGCCCTCCCTGCTGGGGTGTACCTGGTTCTGGGCAAGGTCAGTGACTCTCAGACCCTCCAAGACTTGGGCTTTAGGAAATGCAATGTTTTCATGCATTTTCAGTATGTATATGTCAGTATGACTTTAATCTTATGGGAGCCAAAGAGGGTCTTTATTTTTTCTTATCTTTATGTTGGCATTTTTGGTTATTGTTTTCTTCTCGAAGCAGATGTACAACATGTGCTTGGGGCAGAAATAGGGCCCATGCACTGAGGTTTTGCCCAGTCATTTTGAGCCAGGTACAATGTTAAAGGATAGCTTCCCTGGGAGCCCAGGATCAGGGCCCAAAGATGATATAAAATAAAAATTACTTTTATCATTATAATTACTCCTAAATGGAGGAATGTGAGACAAAAGCACCTTTCCCAAGAGTACCAAGAAATCAAAATGATGTCCACAGAAGGCGGCCTGCTCCATGGTCAGCACAGGTGACAGAAGTGTTCACAGTCTCTGAACTCCTGCCCTTCTCCTGCCCAAATCTCTGAAGCACACAGACCACTTAAAATCAGAATTGTAGAACTGCTAGACACCTTAGAGATGTCTGGCACCATTCCCTTGGACTGCAGAATAAAACACAGTAGCTCATTGTCACAAACTAATTTCAACATGAAGTGCTCCCTGGATGCACTAAGTTCTTTCTCTGCAAATGTTGACTAATGTAAGTCACAGTCATACCATATAAACACTACGATGGCTGGGAAGTCATTGTAGGTAAGGGAATATTTTAGCCATGTTTATAAGCATTGGCTCACGTTGTAGAAGAGGCTGAGCTGAGTGTTTTTAAATACTATTTCAGACCTGTTTTACAGCACCCTCTGAACATACCAGAGCCTGAATAGACTAAAAAAGATAGTTGGTTTCAGTAACTTTAATACCAGGAAAATATTATACTGTCTGTATTCCTTAGGATCTTTGAGTATCTTACCCAGAGGTCCTCCACTGAGATAATGATCTTAATGATCACCATTGGCAGAGGTGAAAAGGCCCACTGAATTCGTTCCAGTTGTCCACATGACAAGAAAATCCTGATACTTGATAGGTTTCCAGATCGAGAAGACCAGAGATAAGAGGGAAATAGTACCCTGTATGGAACAACAAGGGATTTGGAGTCAATTTGGGGATCCCACTTAGGTTTCTGACACTAAAATCCTCTGTGACTCATATCATCTGAGTCCCTGTCTAACCACCTGAACATGTGCCTAAAAATATCTACACCCTAGTTGAGAAGTTTAAGAGGCAGAATGCTACAAAGAGCCAGTATGATGTCTCTCAGGAACAGGTGCTCAGGAAGCCATAATTGCTATTGGGTCTATTTCTTTTCCAGAAGAAAGAACACATGTTGAATCCATATTCCTAATCGATGACTCACCAGATGTTTTTCAAACCTGAAGGAAGGCCAAGAAGTCGCTCTTGTGTCATATTTCACTCAGAAATCATGTTGTTGGACTGGTGAGGATGATACGATAGCGACGTCATCACTAAGAGTGGGGAGCTTCTAATTTCCATATGGCCATGTTGACCCCCTTAGCTCAGAGCCACCAGAAAGGGCAGCTGGGGAGGGGGCACTGCCATCACTATGAGTGGGGAGCTTCCCATTTCCATATGGCCATGTTGACCCCCTTAGCTCAGGGCCACCAGATAGGACAGCTGAGGGGGACCATAGGCCAAGGCTGCCAGGTGTGGTTGGGGCAGGCAGAACTCTGACTTAAGGCTCAAATCCTGTCTAGGTTATTATAATGCTCTTCACAAAGAAAGTGCCATTGTGTGTGAGCCCTCATGTAGAAAAGGTTCAGTATTTCCATTGAGATTCCTTCTCTGACCTTTAGGATATATAGCAAAGTTCCATTTAATTTTTAAACATTGAAGGACTTCCTGGTTTTCTTTTCGCTAAGACTGTGGCTCAATTCCCGTGTGGTCTAAGAATAGAACCTAGTTAATTTCAGGGTTTAACATTTGTAGCCTTGATTCGTGGCCCCACCTATCATCTATTTGGGTAAAGAGTCTATGACCACTTGAAAATAATGTATTCTGCACTTATTATGGAATGTTCCCTATATGTCAATTAGGTCAGATTTGTTACCAATGTTTTGTCTGCTTTTTCTTTCAGATATTGAGAAAGGTATATTAAAATCTTCAAACAATGCTGCTCTATTCAACGTTGCATCAGAGAATCTACCAGTGTTAGAAGGCAAGAGAAACAAAAAGTATAAGAATTGAGGGGATAATTGTGACTATTCACAGATAATACGATTGTGTACATAGAAAATCCAAAACAGTCTATAAATACCCTATTAGAATTAAAAATGCAATTTATAAATTTGAGATGGATTGTGCTTCCCATTGGACAATTTCTGAAAGAAAACGTAGAACCTGTCAATCTTGGGGTAGGACATAGGGTGCACTAACCATTTAAAAGAATTCAGTGGGACTTCATAAAAATGTGACATTTCTCCTTATCTTATGACCATAAGAAAATGAAAAAGTGAACCGCAGGCTGGGAAGTAAAGATTTGCAATACACACACTGACAAAGACTTGTCAATAAAGAATTCCTGCTCATCAACCATAGAAAGTCTATTTATAAATGAATACTTCACAAAAGATTGACTCATGGCCAATAAGAACAGGAAAGGGTGCTCTACAGTATTATTTTCAGGAACAGCAAGGCTTTTCCTAAAATGAAAACATACACACAAACCAGTATTCCCTAGATGGATGACATCCTTATTTCTGAGGACAGCTTGAAGAACAGACTAGCATCAAAGTAGAGTGATGGAATTCCTGACACTCAGAGGATGGACAATTGACCTCAAACTACAGTACAATTTCTAGGCAGCATTCGGTCCTCTGAAGGCAGACAACTACCACACCCCTTCCTCCACCACACAGGTTGCTTCCCAACCCCTACCATAAAAGAAGAAGATGAGAAACAGATAGGACTAGTAGGAAATAGCAAAAATCACATGTGGGGATTATCCTGAAACACACTGATCACATAACTAGTGTAAGGAAGTGTAGGGAACTGACAAGGACAGAGACTCAAGAGGTACTTCTTTGGGAAATGCTGTCTGAAATCGTCACACCTTGGTACCAGCTAATGAGGGCTCTAAGCATACCCTAGGGTTTGCTCACAAGGGTCTGCAACACCATCGCTGAGGACTGAAACTCTTCAAGACCTCAAAGCTTGCCGGATTGACTATTGGACTAAGAGATTCCCATGTTCTGAAAACAGATACCAACTCATTGAAAGGTTCACCTGGGCTCTCTCGGAGGCCCTACAAGAAGCTGAACCATTCACTGAAAATCAATTAAACACACACACACACACACACACACACACACACACACACACACACCTGTCATTTCACCAATTACTTAAACATTCAAGGTTCATCCTACCTTTTCTTTTTCACATTGATATTTATACTCACATGAAATATCATCATTTCTAATGAACACTGATGTCAAAATAGAGATCCATTGACACAATATTCACAAAATGGAACTTCCCTGCTGTCATTTTCAATATAGCGTTTTTTAAAGTTCATACATATTTTAGGTTTTTGGTAACTTATACAGGAGAAGATCAGCATTGAAAAACTCTGAATACTGACAATAAGTTTTAAGCCTAGAGAACAAAAATTGCCAATTTCATAGATAATAAGGAACCAAAGGGAAAGCATGGAAGCTGTAGTCGAATAATTTTACACATATGCATCCTCTATTATTCTACTACCGAGGGGCATGTTTTATTACCACTATACATGCATCAATTGTCTTCCACGTGCACTTGCACAGGTATAATGAATTACTACAGTAGAATGAAATGTCTGGGAACTACTTGGTGGCATGTATAATGAACAATGAAATTTCGATCTTATATTTGGTGAACTTCCACTGTCTGTCCCTTTAAACAGTGGACCCTAAACAGAAGGGGGAATGAACCACGAGAGACTATGGACTCTGGGAAACAAACTGAGGGCTTCAGAGGGGAGAGGGGTGGGGGATTGGGATGGGCCAGTGATGGGTATTAAGGAAGGTACATATTGCATGGAGCACTGGGTGTTATATGCAAATAATGAATCACGGAACACTACATCAAAAACTAAGGAAATACTGTATAGTGACTAACATATCATAATAAAAATTATTATTAGAAAAAAAAATAAAGGTAAAAAAAAAACAATACAGCTTTTCTGTTTCAAGAACAATCACAATTGAGAAAAAACTAACTTCCAATCCCTAAAGCCAAACACAGACCAAGTTCCATTTCACTCCCCTTTATTCACATTCTCTGTGGGTTCTAAGCGATTTCCCTACCTCCTTTCCTGCTGAGCAGGGAGCCCGGGCTCGATCCCAGAAGCCTGGGATCATAACCTGAGCCAAAGGCACATGCTTAACTGGCTGAGCCAGCCAGGAGCCCCAGCCATGTTTTTCTTAAGCAAAAGGACACTTTCTCATGATGCCTTCACATGACTTCACATGGTACCAGAGATCTGCATTTGCCTCTAGGAGGTTGCAGGTGAAGGCAATTGCAAACTCTCACAGTGGTTTATCAAATACAATGACCTGCCTGGTGATAGTGAAACTCTTATGAGCCCACGAGAGGGTGCTGTGACACTCAGCTGTGGCTGGGCTGGCACAGAGAACCAAATCCATTTCCCTGCCTGATGTCTGTGAGGAACAGATGCCCCCACTGTGAATGAGACCCTGCCACGGAGCTGTCCAGAGATGGCCATCCTCACGGAGGATGAGGATAAAGGACAATGCCTGAGGAGACCTCATCTGTCTCTTTTATCTTTTCATATTTTTGACAGTGGACAAATCACTGCCTAGGAGTCCCCAACTACCTTAGTCTCATCTGTGAATGGCCAAGAGATTTTACAAAACACTCAAGATTTTGACCTCACAAATGCCCACAACCACTTACCATAGGGATTCAACATTAAGCAAAGATAATGTTCCTTGGAAGAGAGGTCCTGCCCACTGTTGTTTCTCACTTATATGCTCATCTTCCTTACCTCATGGTAACATAACCAACTTGATTCCTGCTTCCGTCTTCAGGAAGGCTGAGGTGACTTGAAGGGCATTACCCTGACATCGTTCTTTCTTAGCAATAAGATGTGGACATTTCCCTAGTCCTACACACCCAAAGTTGAATCGGAATCAGGATTGAGGAGGCTGATGAGAGTTGAAGGTGTTTTCCTGTACACGGTGGTTTATTACCAATAAGGATGGGTCAGAGTCCTCGAAATTCCAGAACCTTTTCATTAATGCTTCCTACTCCTGAAAGATGATGTACATTGGTCTTTCCCTGTATAGTGTGGTGATTCAGAGATAAGTGCTTAGCGCTTTCGTCAGACTTCCACGACCACCTTGGGGCTGGCTTCCATATTCACAAAGGATGAAGTTAGGGCTAAGAGGGTTCCTGTACACTGCTATTTCTTACAGATAAGTGTATGGCATTTTTGTTACATTGCCAGAACCACTTAGCGCTGGGCTTGCCGGCCTCCTGGGGACTAACACTAACCCTAGGTCGGCCCCCGAGGGGCCCCTCCCAAGGGGCCTGGCGCCACAATGCCGGAGATTGGGGACCCCTGAGCCCAGCACCGGAGTCACCCTGCCGCCCCGCAGCAACCCGGGCTGCTGGGCCACCGCCAGTCTTTCAGGGCGAGAGAGCTGGCAGGGCCCTCCAAGCCCCCGGTGACCTTCAAAGGCCCCCCGCGCCAAAACGTTTGGGCCCACATTCCCTCTCACCAGCGCCCTCACCTCGGGTTGCCCCTCCGCCTGCCACAGAGCTGGCGGAATGGGCCTGCCGGACTCCTGGGGGCTAACACTTACCCTAGGTCGGCCCCCGAGGGGCCCCTCCCAAGGAGCCTGACACCACAATGCCGGGGATTTGGGACCCCCGAGCCCCAGTGCTGGACTCACTCTGCCACCCCGCAAGCACCCAGGGTGCTAGGGGTGTTGCCAGTCATTCAGGAAGGGAGAACGGGCAGGGCCCTCCAATCCCCCTGCGACCTCGAAGGCCCCCCGTGCAAAAACTCTGGCTCCTACGCTCCTGCTCGCCAGTGCCCTAACCTCGGCCCATCCCTCCGCTCGCTGCAGAGCTGGCGGATCAGGCCTGCTGGCTTCCTGGGGGCTAACCCTATCCCCAGGTTGCCCCCGAGGGCCCCCCCCCACATGACCTGGCGCCACATGCCAGGGATTCGGGACCCCCAAGTCCCAGCACCAGACGCTCCCTGCCATTCCGCCTCCACATGGGGCGCTAAGGGCGTCACCAGTCCTTCAGGGCGACAGAATGGGCAGGACCCTCCGAGCAACCTGCGACCTTCGAAGGCACCCCAAGCCAAAGCCAAAATGCTCTGGCCCACGCTCCCGCTCGCCAGCTACCTCACCTACCCCACCTGCACATGGGCGGAATGAGCCTGCCAGCCTCCTGGGGGCTAACCCTAACCGGAGGTCGGCCCCCGAGAGGCCCATCCCAAGGGGCCTGGCGCCACAACGCCGGGTATTAGGGACCCCGAGCCCCAGCGCCGGAGTTGCCCTGCCACCCCGCCGCCACCTGGGCCGCTAGAGGTGCCACTGGTCATTCAGCGCGGGAGAATGGGCAGGGCCTTCCGAGCCCGTGGCGACCTTCAAAGGCCCCCCCATGCAAACGCTTGAGCCCACGCTCCCGCTCCTCAGCGCCCTCACCTCGGCCTGCCCCTCCGCTCACCACAGAGCCAGCGGATGAGGCCTGACCTCATCCTGGGGGCTACCCATAACCCTATGTTGGCCCCTGAGGGGCCCCTCTGAAGGGGTCTGGCACCGCAATGCCTGGGATTGGGGACCCCCGAGGCCCAGCCCGGACTCACAGTCTCGCCCCGCTGCCACCCGGGTCGCTAGGAGCACTGTTGGTCATTCAGGGTGGGAGAACGGGCAGATCCCTCTGAGTCCCTGGTGACCTTCGAAGGCCCCCCGCGCCAAAACACTTTGGCCCGTGCTCCCGCTCGCCTGGGCCCTCACCTCGGTCCACCCCTCCGCTCGCTGCAGGGCCAGTGGATCGGGACTGCCGGCCTCCTGGGTGTTACCCTAACCGTTGGTGGGCACCTGAGGGGCCCATCCCAGGTTCCTATTGCCACAACACCGGGGATTGGGGACTGCCGAGCCCCAGCGCCGGACTCACCCTCCCGCCCTACCGCCACCTGGGCCGCTACGGGCGCCCTTGGTCATTCAGGGAGGGAGAACGGACAGGGACCTTCGAGCCACCTGCAACATTCGAAGGCCCCCCGCACCAAAACGCTTGGGCCCACGCTCCCGCTCGCCAGCACCCTTACCTCGGCCCTCCCCTCTGCTCCCCACACAGTGGGCGGATCAGGCCTGTGGGCCTTCAGGGGGCTAACACTAACCCTAGGTCGGCCCCCTAGTGGCACCTCCCAAGGGGCCTGGCACCACAACAACGGGGAAAGGGGACTCCCGAGCACCAGCGCCAGACTCACCATGCCCCCCGCTGCCACCCGAGCCACTAGGGGCACCGCCGGTCATTCAGGGCGGGAGAACGGGCAGGGCCCTCCAAGCCCCCAGCGACCTTCGAAGGCCCCCCGCACCAAAGCACTAGGTCCCACGCTCCCGCTCGCCATCACCCTTACCTCGGCCTGCCCCTCCTCTCGCCACACAGCCGGCAGATCGGGCACCCTAGCCTCCTGGGGGCTAACCCTAACCCTAGGTAGGCCCCCTAGGGGCCCATCCCAAAGGGCCTGGTGCTGCAATGCCGGTGATGGGAGCCCCGAGCCCCAGCACCAGACTCTCCCTGCCGTCCCGCTGCCAACCAGGCTGCGAGGGGTGCCGTCGGTCATTCAGGGCAGGAGAACGGGCAGGGCCGTCCGAGCCCCCGGAGACCTTCGAAGGCCTACCACGCTAAAACGCTAGGGCCCATGTTCCCTCTTGCCAGCGCCCTCACCTTGCCCGCCCCTCCGCTTGCCGTACAGCCTGCGTAATGGGCCTGCCAGCCTCCTGGGGCTAACCCTAAACCTAGGTCGGCTCCCAAGGGGCCTGGAGTCGCACCGCTGGGGATTGGGGACCCCTGAGCACCAGCGCCGGACTCACCTTGCCGCCCCGCCACCACAAGGGCCGCTAGGGGTGCGGCAGGACATTCAGTGCAGGAGAACGGGCAGGGCCCTCCGAGCCCCTATCGTCCTTCGAAGGCCCACCGCACCAAAACGCTTGGGCCCACGCTCCCGCTCACCAGCGCCCTCACCTCGGCCCGCCTCTCCACTCGCCACACAGCTGGCGGATCGGGCCTCCCAGCCTCCTGGGGGTTAACCCTAACCCTAGGTAGGCCCCCCAAGGGCCCCTTCCAAGGGGCCTGGCATCCGCAATGCCTGGGATTGGGGACTCCTGAGCCCCAGTGCTGGACTCACTGTGCCGCCCCGCCACCACCCAGGCCGCTAGGGGAGCCGCCCGTCATTCAGTGCGGGAGAACGGGTAGGGCCCTCTGAGACCCAGAGACTTTTGAAGGCCCCCCGCGATAAAACGCTTCGGCCCACACTCCTGCTTGCCAGCGCCCTTACCTCAGCCTGCCCCTCCACTCGCCGCACAGCTGGTGGATCCGGCCTGCCGGCCTCCTGGGGGCTAACCCCAACCCTAGGTCGGCCCCCGAGGGGCCCTTAATGGGGCCTGGCACCACAACGCCTGGGATTGCTGACACCTCAGCCCCAGCGCCGGACTCACCATGCCGCCCCGCCACCACCCAGGCTGCTAGCTGCACTGCCGGTCATTCAGGGCGTGAGAACAGGCAGGGCCCTCTGAGCCACGGGCGACCTTCGAAGGCACCCCACATCAAAACGCTTGCGCCCACACTCCTGCTTGTCAGCACCCTCGCCTCGGCCCGCCCCTCCGCTCGCCGCAAAGCTGGCCTATCGGGTCTGCCGACCTCCTGGGGGCTAACCCTAACCCTAGATCGGCCCAGGAGGGGCCCCTCCCATGGCACCTGGCGCCGCAACCCCGGGGATTACGGACCCCCGAGTCCCAGCGCCGGACTCACTCTGCTGCCCCGCTGCCAACTGGGCCAGTAGGGGCGCCGCCGGGCATTCAGGGAGGGAGAACGGGCAGGGCCCTCTTAGCCCCCGGCGACCTTTGAAGGCCACTCGCGCCAAAACGCTTGGGCTTATGTTCCAGCTCGCCAGTGCCCTCATCTCGGCCTGCCCCTCCGCTTGCCGCACAGCCGGCGAATCGGGCCTGCTGGGCTCCCGGGGGCTAAACCTAAACCTAGGTCTGTCCCCAAGGGGAAACTCCGAAGGGCCTAGGCGCCTAAAAGGCGGGGATTGGGGACCCCCGAGCCCCAGCGCCAGACTCTCCCTGCTGCCCCGCTGCCAAACGGGCCGCGAGGGGTGCCGTTGGTCATTCAGGGCAGGAGAATGGGCAGGGCCCTCCGAGCCCCTGGCGAACTTCGAAGGCCCCTTGCGCCAAAATGCTTGGGCCCACATTCCCGCTCGCCAGCGCCCTCATCTCAGCCTGCCCCTCTGCTCACCGCACAGCTGGCAGATCTGACCTACCGGCCTCCTGGGGGTAACCCTAACCCTAGGTCGACACCCAAGGGGGCCTTCCCAAGGGGCCTGGCGCCGCAACGCCAGGGATTGGGGACCCCCGAGCTCCAGCGCTGCACTCACCCTGCTGCCCCGCCAGCACACGGGCTGCTAGGGGCGCGGCAGGACATTCAGTGCAGGAGAACGGGCAGGGCCCTCCAGTAGGGGCGCCGCCGGTCATTCAAGGAGGCAGAAGGGGCAGGGCCCTCTGAGCCCCTGGCGACCTTCGAAGAACTCCCGCGCTAAAACGCTTGGGCCCACCTTCCCGCTCACCAGCGCCCTCACCTCGGCCAGGTCCTGCGCTAGCCGCACAACCAGCTGATGAGGCCTGCCGGCTTCCTGTGGGCTAACCCTAACCCTAGGTCGGCCCTCGAGGGACCCGTCTGATGGGGCCTGGCGCCACAAAGCCTGGGATTGCTGACCCCCGAGCCCCAGCGCCGGACTCACCGAGCCGCCCTGCTGCTACCCGGACCGCTAGTGGCGCCACCGGTCATTCAGGGTGGGAGAACGGGCAGGGCCCTCCGAGTCCCCGGAGACTTTCGAAGGTACCCCACGCCAAAACGCTTGGACCAATGCTGCCGCTCGCCAGCGCCCTCACCTCGGCCCACCCCTCCGCTCTCCAAACAGCCGGCGGATCAGGCCTGCTGGCCTCCTAGGGGCTAACCCTAACCATACGTCGGCCCCCGAGGGGTATATCCCAAGGGGCCTGGCTCTGCAATGCAGGGGATTGGGGACCCCTGAGCCCCAGCGCTGGACTCATCCTGTCACCCTGATGTAACCGGGCCGCTACGGGTGCTGCCGGCCATTCAGGGCGGGAGAATGGGCAGGGTCTACCGAGCCTCTGGCGACCGTTGAAGGCCCCCCCATCCAAAACATTTGAGCCCATGCTCCCGCTCCTCAGCGCCCCCACCTCGGCCTGCCCCTCCGCTCAATGCACAGCTGGCGGATCGGACCTGCCGGCCTCCTGTGGGCTAACCCTAACCAAAGGTCAGCTCCTGAGGGGCCCATCCCAGTGGCCTATCGCTGCAATGCCGGGGATTGGGGACCCCCGAGCCCCAGTGCTGGACTCAACTTGCTGCCCCACCACCACCCAGGCCGCTAGGGGTGCCGCTGGTCATTCAGTGCAGAACGGGCAGGGCCCTCCGAGCCCCCGGCCACCTTCAAAGGCCCCCCGCGCCAGAATGCTTGGGCCCACACTCCCGCTCGCCAGCACCCTTACCTCAGCCCGCCCCTCCACTCGCCGCACAGCCGGCGGATCGGGCCATCCGGCCTCCTGGTGGCTAACCCTAACCCTAGGTCTGCCCCCGAGGGGCCCATCCTAAGGGGACTGTCTCCGCAATGACGGGGATTGAGGACCCCAGAGGCCCAGCGCTGGACTCACACTGCTGCCACGCCGCCCCCTGGGCAGCTAGGGGCACCGCCAGTCATTCAGAGCAGAAAAACAGGCAGTGCCTTCCAAGCCCTGGTGACTTTCGAAGGCCTCCCGTGCCAAAATGCTTGGGCCCATGCTCCTGCTCGCCTGCGCCCTCACTTTGGTCTGCCCCTCAGCTCGCTGCACAGCTGGTGGATCGGGATTGCCAGCCTCCTGGGTGTTACCCTAATTGTTGTTGGGCCCCAGAGGGGCCCATCATAGGTTCCTATTGCCACAATGCCAGGGATTGGGGACCCCCGAGCCCCAAGGACGGACTCACCCTCCCGCCCTACCGCCACCTGGGCCGCTAGGGGCACCGCCGTTCATTCAGGCAGGGAGAACGGGCAGGGCCCTCTGAGCCACTGGCAAATTTCGAAGGCCCCCCACACCAAATCTCTTGGGCCCACGCTCCTGCTCCCCAGCGCCCTTACCTCGGCCCGCCCCTCCACTCACTGCACAGCTGGTGGATCGGGCCTGTGGGCCTTCTGGGGGCTAACCCTAACCTTAGGTCGGCCCCCTAGTGGACCCTCCCAAAGGGCCTGGCCCCACAACAACAGGGATTGGGGTCTCCCGAGCCCCAGCGCCGGACTCATCCTGCTGCCCTGCCACAACCCGGGCCGCTAGGAGCGCCGTCGATCATTCAGGGAGGGAAAACTGGTAGATTCCTCTGAGCCACTGGCGACCTTCGAAGGCCCCCCGCGCCAAAATGCTTGGGCCCATGCTCCTGCTCGCCTGCACCCTCACTTCGATCTGCCCTTCAGCTCACTGCACATCTGGTGGATCGGGACTGCCGGCCTCCTGAGTTTTACCCTAATCGTTGGTGGGCCCCGGAGGGGCCCATCCCAGGTTCCTATTGCCGCAATGCTGGGGATTGGGGACCCCCGAGCCCCAAGGCCGGACTCACCCTCCCGCCCTACCTCCACCTGGGCCGCTAGGGGTGCCACCGGTCATTCAGGGAGGGAGAACGGGCAGGGCCCTCCAGGCCACCAGTGACCTTCGATGGCTCCCTGCACCAAAACGCTTGGGCCATGCTCCCGCTCACCAGCGCCCTTACCTTGGCCCGTCCCTCCGCTCGCCGCACAGCTGGCGGATTGGTCCTGTGGGCCTTCTGGGGTCTAACCTTAACCTTAGGTCGGCCCCCTAGTGGCCCCTCCCAAGGGGCCTGGCGCCGCAACAACAGGGATTGGGGACTCCCGAGCCCCAGCGCCAGACTCACCCTGCCACCCCGCTACCATCCGGGCCGCTAGGGGAGCCGCCGGTCATTCAGGGCAGGAGAACGGGTAGGGCCCTCTGAGCCCCCGGAGACTTTTGAAGGCCCCCCGTGACAAAACGCTTCGGCCCACGCTCCCGCTCGCCAGCGCCCTTACCTTGGCCCGCCCCTCCACTCGCCGCACAGTGGGAAGATCCGGCCTGCCGGCCTCCTGGGGACTAACTGTAACCCTAGGTCGGCCCCCAAGGGGCCCGTCCGATGGGGCCTGGCACCACAACGCCTGGGATTGCTGACCCCCGAGCCACAGCACCGGACCCACTGTGTCGCCCCGCTGCCACACGGGCCGCTAGCGGCGCTGCCATTCATTCAGGGCGTGAGAACAGGCAGGGCCCTCCGAGCCCCAGGTGACCTCAAAGACACCCCTCATCAAAACGCTTGCGCGTACGCTCCCACTTGTCAGCGCCCTCACCTCGTCCCGCCCCTCCGCTCACCGCAAAGCTGGCCGATCGGGCCTGCCGGCCTCCTGGGGGCTAACCCTAACCATAGGTCAGCCCTCCCAAGGCACCTGGCGCCGCAACACTGGGGATTGTGGACCCCCGAGCCAAAGTGCCGGACTCACCCTGAACCCTGCCGCCAACCGGGCAGGTAGGGGCACCGCCGGTCAAACAGGGAGGGAGAAGGGGCAGGGCCCTCTTAGCCCCCGGCGACCTTCGAAGGCCACTCGCGCCAAAAAGCTTGGGCCCATGTTCCAGCTTGCCAGTGCCCTCATCTCGGCCTGCCCCACCGCTCGCCGCACAGCCGGTGGATCGGGCCTGCAGGCCTCATGGGGGCTAAACCTAACCCTAGGTCCGTCCCCAAGGGACCCCTCCCATGGGCCCTGGTGCCACAAAGCTGGGGATTGGGGACCCCCGAGCCCTAGCGCCGGGCTCACACTGCTGCCACACTGCCCCCAGGGCTGCTAGGGGTGCTGCCAGTCATTCAGAGCTGGAGAACGGGCAGTGCCCTCCAAGCCGCTGCGACTTTCGAAGGCCTCCCGCGCCAAAACGCTTGGGCCCACACTCCCGCTCGCCAGCGCCCTCCCTCGTACTTCCCCTCCGCACACCACACAGCCGGCAGATCGGGTCTCCCAGCCTCCTGGGGGCTAACACTAACCCTAGGTAAGCCCCCTAGTGCCCCATCCTAAGGGGCCTGGCGCCGGAATGCCGGGGATTGGGGACCCCCGAGCCCCAGCGCTGGACTCACCCTGCTGCCCCGCTGCCACCCTGGCCACTAGGGTGCCGCCGGTCATTAAGGGCGGGGGAACGGGCAAGTCCATCAGAGCTCATGGCGACCATCGAAGGCCCCCTGCGCCAAAACGCTTGGGCCCACGCTCCTGCTTACAGCGCATTCACATCGGCCCGCCCCTCCGCTCGCCGCACAGCTGGCAGATTGGCCTGCCAGCCTCCTTGGGGCTAACCCTAACCCTAGGTCGACGCACGAGGGGCCCCTCCCGAGGGGCCCCTCCCAAGTGGCCTGTCGCCACCACGCCAGGGATTGGGGACGCCCGAGCCCCAGCGCCGGACTCACCATGCCACCCCGCCACCACCCGGGCCACTAGGGGCACCGCTGGTCATTCAGGGCGGGAGAATGGGCAGAACCCTCCAAGCCCCTGGCGACTTTCGAAGGCTGGCCATGCCAAAACGCTGCACCCATGCTCCTGCTCGCCAGCGCCCTCCCCTGGCCTGCCCTACTACTCGCCGAACAGCTGGCGGATTGGGCCTGCTGGCCTCCTGGGGGATAACCATAAGCCTAGATCGGCCCCCGAGGGGCCCCTCCCAAGGGGCCTGGCGCCACCACGCCAGGGATTGGGGACGCCTGATCCCCAGCGCCGGACTCACCTGGCCGCCCCACCACAACCAGGGGCACTAGGGGCGCCGCCAGTTATTCAGGGCGGGAGAATGGGCAGGGCCCTCCGAGCCCCCGCCAACTTTTGAAGGCCCCCCATGCCAAAACGCTTGGGCCCATGCTCCCGCTCCCCAGCGGCCCCACCTTGGAACGCCCCTCCTCTCGCCGCACAGCCAGCGGATCGGGCCTGCCGGCCGCCTGGGGCTAACCATAAACTTAGGTCGGTCCTCGAGGATCCCATCGCAAGGGGTCTGGAGCAGCAACGCTTGGGATTGGGGACCCCCAAGCTCCAGCACCGGACACACCCGGCAGCCCCGCCGACACCCGGGGTGCTAGAGGCGCCGCCGATTATTCATGGTGGTAGAACGGGCAGGGCCCTCCGAGACTTCGACGACCTTCGAAGGCCCGCTTCGCAAAATGCGTGGAGCCATGCTCCCGCTCGCCAGCGGCCTCACCTCGGCCCACCCGACCGTATGCCGCACAGCCTAAGGATCGGGCCTGCCGGCCACCTGGGGCTAACCCTAAACCCAGGTCCCCCCTGAGGGGCCCCTCTCAAGGGGCCTAGCGCCACAACGCCAGGGATTGAGGACACCCGAGCCCCTGCGCCGAACTCACCCTGCCTTCCCGCCTCCACCCGGGCCGCTAGGGGCGCTGCAGTCATTCAGGGCGGGAGAACCTGCAGGGGCTTCCAAGCCCCCGGCGACATTCAAAGGCCCTCCGCGCCAAAACGCTTGGGCCCACGCTCTGGCTCTCAAGCGCTCTCACCTGGGCCCACCCCTCTGCTCGCCGCACAGCTGGGTGATTGGGGCTGCCGGCCTCCTGGGGGCTAATCCTAACCCTAGGTAGGCCCCCGACGGGCTCCTCCCAAGGGGCCTGGCGCCACAACGCCATGGATTGGGGACACCTGAGCCCCAGTGCCGGACTCACCCTGCCACCCCGCCCCCCCCCGGCCGCTAGGGGCGCCGCTGGTCATTCAGGGCAGGAGAACGGGTAGGGCCCTCCGAACCCCCGATGACCTTCAAAGGCCCCCCGCACCAAAGCGTGTGGGTCAACGTTCTTGCTTTCAAGCGCCCTCACCTGGGTCCACCCCTCTGCTCGCCTCACAGCTGGCAGATCGGGCCTGCTGGCCTCCTGGGGGCTAACAATAACCCTTGGTCGGCCCCCGAGGGGCCCATCCAAAGGGGCCTGGTGCCGCAAGGCCGGGGTTTGGGCACCCCCGAGCCCCAGCACCGGACTCACCCTGCTACCCCTCTGCAACCCGGACCGCTAGGTGCGCCATCGGGCATTCAGCGTGGTTTAACGGGAAGGGTGCTCTGAGCCCCGGCGACATTCGAATGCCCCCCACGCCAAAACGCTTCGACCCACACTCCCGCTTACCAGCGCCCTCACCTCGACCCACCCCTCTGCTCACCACACAGCCAGCAGATCGGGTCTGCCGGCCTCCTGTGGGCTAACAGTAACGCTTGGTCGGCCCCCTAGAGCCCTTCCAAAGGGGCCTGGCTCCCCAACGCCGAGGATTGGGGACCCCCAAGCCCCAGCACCCGACTCACCCTACCGCCCCTCCTCCATCCAGGCCGCTAGGGGAGCCACCGATCATTCAGTGCAGAAGAACTTACAGGGCCCTCAAAGCCCCCGGCGACTTTTCAAGGACCCCCGCGCCAAAACGCCTGGGCCCACGCTCCAGCTCGCCAGCGGCCTCACCTCTGCCCGCCCTCCACTCGCCACAGAGCTGGCGGATCGGGCTGACGGCCTCCTGGGGGCTAAATCTAACCGTAGGCCGGCCCCCTAGGGGCCCCTAGCAAGGAGCCTAGAGCCGCAACACCGGGGATTGGGGAACCCTGAGCCCCAGCGCCGGACTCACCCGGATGCCCCGCCACCACCCGGGCCGCTAGGGGCACCTCCAGTCATTCAGGGCGGGAGAACAGGCAAGGCCCTCCGGGCCATCGATGACCTTCGAAGGCCCCCTTCGACAAAACGCTTGGGCCCATGCTCCCGCTCTCCAGCGCCCTCACCTCGGTCCGCCCCTCCGCACATTGCACAGCCGGGGGATAGGGCCTGCAGGCGTCCTGTGGGTTAACCCTAACCCTAGGTCATCCCCCAAGGGGCCCCTCCCAAGGGGCCTGGCGCAGCAACCCCAGGGATTGGGGACCCCTCAACCACAAGGCCGGACTCCCCCTGCCGTACTGCCACAACCCGGGCCACTAGGGGCGCCGATGGTCATTCAGGGCGGGAGAACGATCAGAGCCCTCCGATCCCCAAGCGACCATCGAAGGCCCTAGCGCCAAAATGCTTGGGCCCATGCACCCGCTCCCCAGCGCCCTCACCTCGGCCCACCTCTCCACTCCCCACACAGCTGACGGATCTGGCCTGCCGGCCTCCTCGGGGCTAACCCTAACCCTAGGTCGGTCCCCGAGGGCCCCTCCAAAGGGGCCTGGCTTTGCCACGCCAGGGATTGGGGACTCTAGAGCCCCAGCGCCAGACTCACCCTGCCGACCCGCCACCACCCGGGCCGCTAGGTGCGCCGCCGATCATTCAGGGTGGTAGAACGGGCAGGGCCCTCAGAGCTCCTGGCGACCTTCGAAGGCCCCCAGTGCCAAAACGCTTGGGCCCACGATCCCTGTCGCCAGTGCCCTCACCTCAGCCCACCACTCCGCTCGCCGCACACCCGGCAGATCGGGCCTGCTGACCTCCTTTGGTCTAACCCTAACACTAGGTCGGCCCACGAAGGCCCCTCCCAAGGTGCCTGGCGCAAAACACGCCGGGGTTTGGGGACCCCCGACCCCAGCGCCGGAATCACCCTGCAACCCCACCGCCACACTGGCCGCTAGGGGTACCGCTGGTCATTCAGGGCGGGAGAACGTGCAGTGCCCTCCGAGCCCCCAGCGAACTTCGAAGGCCCACGTGCGAAAACTCTTGGGCCCACGCTCCTGCTCGTCAGCATCCTCACCTCGGCCAGCACCTCCGTATGCCTGCCGGCCTCCTGGGGCTAACCCAAACCCTACTTCAGCACCCACGGGGCCCTTCCCAAGGGGCCTGGCACCACCACGCCGGGGATTGGGGACCCCTGAACACCAGCACCGGATTCACCCTGCCGCCCTGCCGCGACCCCGCCCGATAGGGGCGCCATCCTCATTCAGGACGGGAGAATGGGCATAGCCCTCCGAGCCCCCGGCGACCTTCGAAGGCCCGCCACGCCAAAACGCTTGGGCTCACGTTCCCGCTTGCCAGCGCCCTCAACTTGGCCCGCCCCTCCGCTCCCCACACAGCTGGCGGATCGGGCCTGCTGGCCACCTGGGACTAACCGTAACCCTAGGTCGGTCCTCGAGGGGCCCATCCCAAGGGGCCTGGAGCAGCAACGCCTGGGATTGGGGACCCCCAAGCTCCAGCACCGGAGTCACCCGGGGCCCCACCGCCACCCAGGGTGCTAGGGGCGCTGCCGGTTATTCAGGGCGGTAGAACGGGCAGGGCCCTCTGAGACTTCGACGACCTTCGAAGGCCCACTTTAAAAAATGCTTGGAGCCATGCTCCCACTCGCCAGCGGCCTCACCTAGGCCCGCCCCATCGTATGCCGCACAGCCTGTGGATTGGGCCTGCTGGCCTCCTGGGGCTAACCCTAAAACCAGGTCCCCCCGGAGGGACCCCTTTCAAGGGTCCTAGCGCCACAACGCCGGGGATTGAGGACACCTGAGCCCCTGCGCCGGACTCACCCTGCCTTCCTGCCACCACCCGGGCCACTAGGGGTGCTGCAGTCATTCAGGGCGGGAGAACGGGCAGGGGCTTCCGAGCCCCCGGCAACATTCGAAGGCCCCCCGCACCAAAACGCTTGGGGTCACGCTCCTGTTTGTCAGCGCCCTCTTCTCAGGCTGCCCTTCCGCTCGCCGAAAGCTAGCGGATGGGGCCAGCCTGCTTACTGGGGGCTAAACCTAACCCAAGGTCGGACCCTGAGGGGCCCCTTCCAAAGGCCTGGTGCCACAACGCCGGGGATTGGGGACCCCCGAGCCCTAGCGCTGGACTCACTCTACTGCCCCTCCCCTACCAGCCCCTAGGGGCGCCACCAGTCATTCAGGGCAGGAGAACGGGTAGGGCGCTCTGGGCCCCCGGCGACTTTTGAATGCCCCCAGCGCCAAAACGCTTAGGCCCACGCTCCCGTTCGCCAGTGCCATCACCTCTGCACGCTATTTCGCTTGCCACACACCTGGCCGATCGGGCCTGCCAGCCTCCTGGGGGCTAACCCTAACCCAAGCTCGGCACCCAAGGGGCCCCTCCAAGCGGCCTCGCGCCGCAATGCCAGGGAATGGGGACCCCCGAGCCCCATTGCCAGTCTCATCCTGCCGCCGCGCCACCACCCAGGCCACTAGGGGTGCCGCTGGTCATTCAGCGAGGGAGAATGGGCACGGCCTCCAAGCCCCTGGTGACCTTCGAAGGCCCCCCACGGCAAAACGCTTGGGCCCACGCTCCTGCTCGCCAGGGCCCTCACCTCTGTCCGCCCCTTCGCTCACCACACAGCCAGCGGAAAGGGCCTGCCGCCGTCCTGGGGGTTAACCCTAACCCTAGGTCGGCACCCAAGGGGCCCCTCCCAAAGGGCCTGGCGCAGCAACCCCAGGGATTGGGGACCCCCGAGCCCCAAGGCCGGACTCAACCTGCCAACCTGCCGCCACCCGGGCCGCTAAGGGAGCCGCCGGTCATTCAGGGCGTGAGAACGGGAAGGGCCCTCCGAACCCCCGATGACTTTCGAAGGCCCCCCGTGCCAAAACGCTTGGGCCCACGCTCCCACTTGACAGCGCCCTCACCTCGGCCTGCCCCTCTGCTCACTACACAGCATGCGGATCGGGCCTGCCAGCTTCCTGGGGGCTAACCCTAAACCTAGGTCGGCCCCTGATGGGCCCCTCCCAAGGAGCCTGGAGCTGCAAGGCCTGGGATTGGGGACCCTCGAGCCCCAGCAGCGGACTCATACGGCCGCCCCACTGCAACCCGGAGCTCTAGGGGTGCCGCCGGTTATTCAGGGCGGGAGAACGGGCAGGGCCCTCCAAGCCCCCACCGACTTTTGAAGACCCCCCACACCAAAACACTTGGGCCCACGCTCCCACTCCCCAGCGCCCCCACCTCGGCCCACCCCTCTGCTCGCTGCACAGCCTGCGGATCGGGCCTGCCAGCCGCCTGGAGCTAACCATAACCCTAGGTCGGTCCCCGAGGGACCACTCCCAAGTGCCTGGCGTTGCCACGCTGGGGATTGGGGACCCCCGAGCACCAGCGCCGAACTCACCCTGCCGCCCCACCATGACCTGGCCCGCTAGGGATGCCGTCCTCATTCAGGGCGGGAGATCGGGCAGGGCCTTCCGAGCCCCTGTCGACCTTCCATGGCCCCCCACGCCATAACGCTTGGGCCCAAGCTCACATTCACCAATGCCCTCACCTCGGCCTGTCCCTCCGCTCACCACAGGCAGGCAGATTGGGCCTCTCGGCCTCCTGGGGACTAACCCTAACCCTAGGTCTGCTCACGAGGGGCCCCTCCCAAGGGGCCTGGCACCGCGAAGCTGATGATTGGGGACCCTCGAGCCTCAGCGCAGGACTTACCCTGCCACCCCGCCGCCACCCGGGCAGCTAGGGGTGCCGCCGGTCATTTAGGGTGGGAGAACGGACAGGGACCTCCGAGCCCCTGGAGACCTTCGAAGCCCGCCCACGACAAAACGCTTGGGCCTACGCTCCTGCTCACCAGCACCCTCTCCTCAGGCAGATCGGGACTGCCGGCCTCCTGGGGGCTAACCCTAACCCTAGGTTAGCTCCTGAGGGGCCCATCCCAAGGGGCCTGGCGCTGCCACACTGGGGATTGGGGACCCCCAGAGCAAACTGCGGGACGCACCCTGGCACCCCGCCGCCACCCGGGCCGCTAGGGGCGCCACCGGTCATCTGGGTTGGAGAATGGGCAGGGCCCTCCGAGCCTCCGGCGACATTCCAAGGCCTCCCGCACCAAAATGCTTTGGCCCACGCTTCTGCTCACCAGCGCCCTCCCCTCGGCCAGCCCCTCCGCAAGCTGCACAACCGCCGGATCGGGCCTGCTGGCCTCCTGGGGTCTAACCCTAACCCTAGCTCGGCCCCTGAAGAGCCCCTCCCAAGGGGACTGGCACCGCCATGCCGGAGATTGGGGACCCTCGAGCCCCAGCGCCGGACTTACACTGCCACACCACCGCCAACTGGGTTGCTAGGGGCACCGCCGGTCCCTCAGGGCGGGAGAAGGGGCAGGGCCTCCGAGCCCCTGGCGACCTTCGAAGGCCCCCCACGCCAAAATGCTTGGGCCCACGCTCCAGATCACCAGCGCCCTCACCTCGGCCCACCACTCTGCTCGCCGCACAGCTGGCAGATCCGGCCTGCCGGCCTCCTTTGAGCTAATTATAACCGTACGTCAGCCGAGAGGGACCCCTCCCAAGGGGCCTGGTGATGCCACGCCGGGGATTGGGGATCCCCGAGCCCCAGCTCCGGGCTCACCCTACCGCCCCGCCGCCATCCAGGCTGCTAGGGCACCGGCGGTCATTCAGGACGGGAGAACTTGCTGGGCCCTCTGAGCCCCCGGTGACCTTCGAAGGCACCCCACGCCAAAACGCTTGTGTTCACGTTCCCACTCACCAGCGCCCTCAACTCAGCGAGCCCTTCCACACACCGCATAGCCGGTGGATCAGGCCCACCTGCCTCCTGGGGGTTAAACCAAACCCTACATAAGCGCCCAAGGGGCTCCTCCCAAAGGGCTTGGCGCCGCCACGCCAGGGCTTGGGATCCCCCGAGCCCTAGCTCTGGACTCACCCAGCCGTCCCGCCGCCACCCGGGCCACAGGGGCGCCGCCGGTCATTCAGGGCGGGAGAACAGGCAGGGCCTTCCAAGCCCCCGCTGACCTTCGAAGGCCCCCCACGCAAAAACGTTGGCCCCATGCTCCTGCTCGCCAGTGCCCTCACATTGGCCCACGCCTCCGCTTGATTCAGAGCCGGTGGATAGGGCCTGCCAGGCTCCTGGGGGCCTACCGAAACCCTAGGTCGAGCCCGAGGGGCACATCCCAAGGGGCCTGGCTCTGCAACGCTGGGGATTGGTGACGCAGAGCCCCAGAGCCGGACTCACCCTGATGCACTGTCCCCACCCGGGCCGCTAGGGGCACCGCCGGTCATTCAGGGCGACAGAACCAGCAGGGCCCTCCGAGCCCCCGCCGACCTTTGAAGGCCCCCCGCGCTAAAACACTTGGGCTCATGCTCAGTCTCGCCAGTGCCCTCACCTCGGCCCAACCCTCAGCGTGTTGCACAGCCGCTGATCGGGTCCACTGGCCTTCTGGGGGCTAACCGTAACCCTAGATTGACCCCCGAGGGGCCCCTTCCAAGGGGCCTGGCGCCACAACGCCAGGGATTGTGGACCCCCGAGCTTCAGCACTGGACTCACCCTGCCCCCCAGCTGCCACCCGGGGGCTTGGGGTGCTGCCGTTATTCAGGGCGTGAGAACGGGCAGGGCCCTCAGAGACACGGAGACCTTCAAAGGCCCCCCGCGCCACAACACCTGGGCCCACAGTCCTGCTCACCAGCGCCCTAACCTCGGTCCGTCACTCCAGTCTCCACACAGCTGGGGAATAGGGCCTGCCGGCCTCCTAGGGGCTAAACCTAACCCTAGTTTGGCCCCCGAGGGGCCCCTCCCAAGGGGCCTGGCGCCACAATGCCAGGGATTAGGGATACCCGAGCCACAGTGCCTGACTCACCCTGCCGCCCCGCCGCCACCTGGGCTGCTAGGGGCGCTGCCGGTCACTCAGGGAGGAGAATGGGCAGGGCCTGTCGAGTCCCCGGAAACATTCGAAGGCCCCCGGTGCCAAAACGCTTGAGCCCACGCTCCCACTCCACAGAGACCTCACCTCGACCCACCCCTCAATTCGCTACACAGCTGGCGGATTGAGCCTGCCGGCATCCTGGGGGCTAAGCCTAACCCTAGGTCATTCCCTGAGGGGCCCCTCCCAAGGGGCCTGGCGCCGCAAAACAGTGGATTGGGGACCCCTGAGCCCCAGCGCCGGATTCACCTGCCGCCCCTCCACCACCCGGGCCGCTAGAGGCACCGCCGGTCATTCAGGGCGGGAGAACGGGCATGGCCCTCCGAGCCCCCGGTGACACTCGAAGGCCCCCCGCGCCAAAACGCTTGGCCCACGCTCCTGCTCGCCAGCGTCCTCACCTCTGCCCGCCCCCCCCTCCGTTTGCCACACAGCTGGCGGATCAGGCCTGCAGGACTCCTGGGGGCTATCCCTAACCCTAGGTCGGCACACGAGGGGCGCTTCCCAAGGGGCCTGGGCCACAACGCCGGGGATTGGGGACCCCCGAGCCCCAGCGCCAGACTCACTCTGCCTCCCTGCTGACACCAGGCACGCTGGGGCGTCGCTGTTCATTCAGGGTGGGAGAACGGGCAGGGCCCGCGAGACCCCAGCGACCTTTGAAAGCCCCAAGTCAAAACGCTGGTGCCCATGTTCCCGCTCGCCAGCACCTTTACTTCCGCCCGCCCCCCTCTCGCAGTCTAGCTGGCATATCAGGCCTTCCGGCCTCCTGGGAGCTAACCCTAACCCTAGATTGGCCCATGAGGGGCCCATCCTAAGGGTCTTGATCCCGCAATGCCGGGGATTGGGGACTCCCGATTCCTAACGCCTGACTCACCCTGCCGTCCCACATCACCCGGGCCACTAGGGGCGCCGCCGGTCATTCAGGTCGGTTGAAGGGGCAGGGCTTTCGGAGCCGCGGGACATTCGAAGGCCCCCCCGAGCCAAACCACCGCGGCCACGCTTCCACTGACCAGCACCCTCAACTCAGCCCGCCCCTCTGCTGCCCCACAGTGGCGTATCGGTCCTGCCGGCCTCCTGGGGGCTGACGCTACCCTAGGTCAGCCCCCAAGGGGCCACTCCCAAGGGGACTGGAGCAGCAACGCCTGGGATTGGGGACACCCTAGCTGCAGCACTGGACTCACCCTGCCACCCCGCCGACACCGGACCCACTGGGGCATCGCAGGTCGTTCAGGGTGGGAAAACGGGCAGGGCTCTCAAGAACCCAGAAACTTTCGAAGGCCATCCATGCCAAAACGCTGGGGCCCATGCTCCCACTCACCTGGGCCCTCACCTCAGTCCACCCTCCGCTTCTCCAACAGCCGGTGAATCAGGCCTGCAGGCCTCCTAGGGGCTAAACCTAACCCTAGGTCGGCCCCAAGGGGCCCATCCTAGGGGCCTGGTGCTGCAACGCCTGGGATTGGGGATTCCTGAGCCGCAGCGACAGAGTCACCATGCCTCCCCGTCACCACCCAGGCCGCTAAGGGTGCCGCCAGTCATTCAAGGCGGGAGAAAGGGCAGGATCCTCAGACCCCTGGCGACCTTCGGAGGCCCCCCGTGCCAAAATGTTGGGTACCACGATTCCACTAGCCAGCACCCTTACCTCGGCCCACACCTCCAGTCGCCCCACAGCCATCTTATCGGGCCTGCCGGCCTCCTGGGGGCTAACTCTAACCCTAGGTCGGCCCCCGAAGGGCCCTACCAAAGGGCCTGGCACCACGACGCCGGAGATTGGGGACCCCCAAGCCCCAGCGATGTACTCAACCTGCCCCTCCGCCGCCACCCGAGCCACTTGGGGTGTCACCTGTCATTCAGGGTGGGGGAACAGGCAGGGCCCTCCGAGCCCCAGGCGACATTCGTAGGTCCCCTGCGCCAAAACGCTGAGGCCCACGCTCCCGCTCTACAGCGCCCTCACCTCGGCCCACCCCCCCTCTAGCCACACAGCTGGCGGATCCGGCCTCCCGGGCTCCTTGGGGCTAACCATAACCCTAGGTGGGCCCCAGAGTGGCCCCTCCCAAGAGGCTTGGTGCTGTAATGGCAGGGATTGGGGACCCGCAAGCCCCAGCGCCAGGCTCACCCTGCCGTCCCGCTGCCATGCGGGCCACTAGCGGCGCCACCAGGCATTCAGGGCGGGATAACCGGCAGGGCCCTCCGAGCCTCCGGTCAAATACGAAGGCCCCCGACACGCCAAAATGCTGGGTACCACGCTACCGCTCGACTGCGCCCTACCACGGTCAATCCCTCCCCTCACTGCACAGCCGGCAAATCGGGACTGCTGGCCTCCTGGGGGTTAACCTAACCCTAGGACAGTCCCCGAGGGGCCCCTCCCAAGGGGCCTGGCGCTGCAACGCTGGGGATTGGGGAAAACCGAGCAACACTGCCGGACTGACCCTGCCACTCTGCCGCCAGCCGGGGCGCTAGGGGATTGCCGGTCCTTCATGGCGGGAGAACAAGCAGGGCCCTCCAAGCCCCCTGTGACATTCGAAGGCCCACTGAGCCAAAAAGTTGGGGCCCACGCTTCCGCTCGTCAGCGACCTCACCTTGGCCCACCCCTCCATTCGCCACAGAGCCAGTGAATCGAGCCTGCCGGCCTCCCGAGGGCTAACCCTAACCCTAGGTTAGCCCCCAAGGGGCCCCTCCCAAAGCGACTGCCGCCGAACGCCAGGGATTGGGGACCCCCGAGTCGCAACGCTGGACTCACCCTTCCGCCCCGACCATACGCAGGCCGCTAGGGCACAGCCGATCATTCAGGGCGGGAGAATGGGCAGGACCCTCCTTGCCCTGGTGACTTCGAAGGCTCCCAGCGCCAAAACGCTGGGGCCCACTCTCCCGCTCACCAGCGCCCTGATCTTCACTGCACCTCCATTCGCCCCAGATGGCGGATTGTGCCTGCCGGCCTCCAGGAGCTAACCTTTACCCTAGGTTGGCCCCCAAGGGGCCCCTCCCAAGGGGCCTGGGGCTGAAACGCTGGGGACCCCCGAGCCCCAGCGCCGTAATCACTGTGCCGCCCCGCCGCCACCCAGGCCGCTAGGGGTACAGCTGGCCATTCAGGGCGGGAGAACCGGCAGGGCCCTCCGATCCCCTGGCCACTTTTCAAGGCCCCCCACGCCAAAATGCTTGGGCCCACACTCCAGCTTGCCAGCACCTTCACCTCGGCCCAGCCCTCCGCTACCGCACAGCTGGTGGAATGGTCCTGCTGGAATACTGGGGTGTAACCCTAACCCTAAACCCTAACCCATAACCTTAAAACCTAAGCCTTAACCCATAACCCTACCCTAAACCTAACCCCTAAACCTTACCCTAACCCTATACCTACCCTAAACCTAACCCTAAACCCTAATCCTTAAACCCTAAACACTAACCTTAACCCTAAACCCTAAACCCTAAACCCTAACCCTAAACCCGATACCTTAAACACTAAACCCTAACCTTAACCACTAACGCCAAACCCCAAACCCTAACCCTAAACCCTAACCCTACCCCGACCCCTACCATACCCCTAACCCCCATCCCTACCCCTTCAGCTAACCCTACCCCTAACCCGTAACCTAACCCTAAACCTAACCCTAACCCATACACTAACCCATACTCTAACCCTAACTCTAACCCATACCCTAACACTAACTCTAACATGTACCCTAACCCTAACCGTAACCCTAACACGTACTCTAACCCATACTCTAACCCGTACCCTACCCTAACCATAAACGGTACCCTAACCCATAACTTAAACCGTACCCTAAACCTAACTGTAGCCCTAACAAGTACCCTAACCCATACCCTAACCTTAACCCTAAACCCTAAACCCTGACCCTAACCCATACCCTAACTCGTAACATAACCTGTACCCTAACCCTACCCATACCCTAACCCGAACCTGTACCCTAACCATAACCCTAAACCCTAAACCGTAACCCGTACCCTAACCCTAACCAGTACCCTTACCTTAACCTTAACCCGTACCCTATCCCGTACCCTAACCCATACCCTAATCCACACCCTATCTCTAACCCGGACCCTATACCATACCCTAACCCATACCTAACCCTAACCTGTACCCTAACCCATACCCTAACCCATACCCTAACCCTAAACCGTACCCTATCCTTATCCCAAACCCGTTCCCTAACCCGTACCCTAACCCTAACCCTAAACCGTAACCTAACCTGTACCATAACCCAAAAACTGTACCCTAACCCTAACCCTTACACTAACCCTAACCCGTAACCTAAAGCGTACCCTAATCCGTACGCCAACACTTACCCTAAACAGTACCCTAACCCGTACCCTAAACCATACCCTAATGCATACCCTAACCCATACCCTAACCCTAACCCATACCCTAAACCTAACCCGTACTCCAACCCTAACCCTAACCCTAAACCCAAACCCTAAACTCTAACCCGTACCCTAAACCCGCATCCGTACCCTAACCCATAACCTCTAACCTCTAACCTGTAACCCCTAAACCCAACCCTAACCCGTACCCTCTCCTTACCCTAACCCTAACCCCTACACTCACCCATACCCTAACCCTAACCCATACCCTAACCTTAACCCGTACCCTAATCCGTACCTTAAACCCAGGGATTGGGTACACCTGAGCCCCAGCACAGGACTCAGCCTGCCACCCCTCAGGAAACCATGCCCCTTGGGGCGCCGCAGAGCATCCCGTGCAGGAGAACTGGTAGGGCCCCCCTGAGCCCCAGCGATTCTCGGCAGCCCCCTACACCCCAACCCTGAGGCCCACACTCATCCCACCCCACGCCTTCCCTTCAGCTTGCCACCGAGCTCGACGCAGAGCTGGCAGATCAGGCCTGCCAGGTTCCTGGGGCCTAGACCTGACCCTAGGTTGGCTGGGTAGGGCCCCTCCCCTGGGGCCCGGTGCCGCAGCCCCAGGGACTGGGGACACCTGAGGCCCATTGCAGGACAAAACCTGCCAGCCCGCAGGAAACCAGGCCCCTTGGGAGGCTGTAGAGCATTCAGGGGGGGAGAACCAGGAGGGCCCCCAGAGCCCCCGGCGAACTTCGGCAATACCTAAACCCAACCTTGAAGCCCATGCTCACCCCACCCCGCACCCTCACCTCAGCCCGTGGCAGAGCTCGCCACATAGTGGGCAGATCTGGCCTGCGGGGTTCCTGGACCCCAACCCTAACCCTAGTTCATCTGTGGAGGGGCCCCTCCCCAGGAGCCTGGAGCTGCAGCCCCAGGGATTGGGGACACCTGAGCCCCACAGCAGGACTCAGTCTGCCACCCCACAGGAAACCATGTGCCTTGGGAGGCCATAGAGTATTCAGGGCGGGAGAACCAGGAGGGCACTCCTGAGCCACCAGCGAACTTCGGCAGCCTCCCGCACCCCAACCCTAAGGCCCACGCTCACCCTCCCCACACCCTCACCTCAGTCCATGTAGCTCGACATACAGCCAGCAGATCGGGCCTGCGGGGCCCCTGAGACCTAACCCTAACCCTAGGTTGGCCGCGGGTGTGGGGGCCTCCCCAGGAGCCTTATACTGCAGGCCTGGGGAATTGGGATACCTGTGCCCCACCGCAGGACTCAGCTTGCCACCCGACAGGAAACCATGCCCCTTGGGGCTCTACGGAGCCTACAGGGCACGAGAACTTGGGGAGGCCCCCGGAGCCCATCCCCACATTTGGCAGCCCCCCATGCCCCAACCCTGAGGCCCATGCTCACCCTCCCCCATGGCCTCCTCTCAGCCCTCCACGGAGCTCGCCGCACAGCCTACAGATTGTCCCTGCCGGGCTCCTGGACCGTAACCCTTACCCTAGGTTGGGCAGAGAGGGGCCCCTCCCCAGGGTCCTGGCACCCCACTCCGGGGGATTGGGGACACCCAAGCCCCACCGTAGGACTCAGCCTGCAGCACACAGGAAACTGTACCGTTTGGGGGCACAACAGAGCATTCAGGGCAAGAGAATTGGGGCACCCCCTGAGAGCACCTGCTGATGACCTCTGACCTTTGTGGGCCTTTCCGGATGAAACCCCAAGGCTCACATTCATCCGCCCTTGTGCCCTCATCTCAGTCGGCCTGGGAGTTCTCTGAGCACTGGGCAGTTCGGACCTGCTGTCTCTTGAGGCCTAACCTAACCCTGGGGCTTCTGCTGAGGATCCCCTCCCCGTTTGCCTGCCTCCAAGGTACCAGGCATTGGGATCACCTCTGCACGACTAGAGGACTCAGCCTGCCCCACAGCAGGAAAATGTCCGTTTGGAGCTACCACACGGATTCATAGCAGGAAAATCGGAGGGCCCCCCTCAGCCCATCCCAGGGAACCCCCACTTTCAGAGATCGCCCTGGATCCAATTACTAGCTTCACACTGACCTTTAAACTTACTCTCCACAGAGATCTTTTGAAATTCTCCACACTTCCAACCGATGGCATCATCCAGCTTCAGTGCCTTACCCAGCTTTAGGTCTTGAGATAGATTAAAATGGGAAGTCATTTCACTGATGACGACGCACTACGGACCAAAAGATACATGCATAAATGCTTCATATCACTTGGCTTCAGGGAAATGCAAATCTAAACCCCTATAGATGCCATATCACACGAGGCCGAATATCTAAAAATAAGAAGACATGAAACTATACATGTGGAGAAGATGTGGAGAAACGGGAACCCTCTTACACCCCTGTGCGAATGCAGTCCGGTACAGCCACTCTTGAAAATGGTACGGAGTTTCCTCAAAAAGTTATAAATAAAGCTACCCTATATCCCAGCTATTGCACTACTGGGTATTTACCCCAAAGAGACAGGTAGTGAAGACGGGACACATGCACCCCAGTGTTCATAGCAGCAATATCCATAATAGACAAACTGTGGAAAGAGTGCAGATGAGCATGGATAGATGAATGGATAAAGAAGATGTGGATCATATATATAATGGAATATTACTCAGCCATCAGAAAGCATGAACACTTACCATCACACCGACCTGGGTGGAGCTGGAGGGTATTATAGTGAGTGGAATAAGCCAATGAAAGAAAGGCAATGATCATATGCTTTCACTCCTATGTGGAATATCAGAAAAAGGGAAGAAGACCATAGGGGAAGGGAGGGGAAATAGAATGGGAAGTCATCAGAGAGGGAGAAAACCCATGATAGACTCTTAACTATTGCAACAAACTGATGATTGCTGGAGGAGAAGTTGGGGGGGGGGTAACTGGGTGAGTGGCATTAAGGAGGCCACACGATACAATGAGCACTGGGTGTTATACACGACTGATAATTTATTGAAGACTACATCTGAAACTAATGGTGTACTGCAAGTTGGCAAATTGAATTTAAATTAAAGAATAAAAGACCTCGAATAAACAATCCTAAACATTTGTATGGAACCACTAAAGATACTGAACAGCCAGTGCAATGTGGAAAAGAAAAACAAGGCTGGAGGACTCACAATTTCAGATTTCAGGTTATACTACAAAGCTGCAGTCATCCTAACAAGACAGTACGGCACAAAAATAGACATAGCGACCAAAGGAACAGGATACAAGTTCAGACAGAAACCCACAATTATGTGGTCCATGAATCTTCCACAAAGCAAGCAACGATATCAAAAGGGAAAAGGACAGTCTCTACAACAAATGGTGTTGGGAAAACTAGACAGCTACGCACAAAAGAATGAAATTAGACTGCTTTCTTACACAATACAGACAAACACAAAACAGTTTCAAGACCTCAATATGAGACCTGAATCCATAAAAATCCTACAGGAGGGAAGACAGTAACTTCTTGACATGGACCATACCAACGTTTTTCTGGACTGTCTCCTGAGGCAAAGGAAATGAAAGCAAAAATAAACTATTGGGAATACAGCAAAATAAAAAGTTTCCACATGGCAGAAGAACAATGAAAACGTAAAAGTAATAAGACAACCTACTCAAAGGGAGAAGATATTTGCAATGATCATATGCAATAAAGAGATAGTGTCCAAAACATATAGAACTGATACTACTCGACCCCAAATAAACAAATAATCCAGTTAAAAAATAGGCAGAAGACATGGACAGACATTTCTCCAAAGAAGAAATACAAATGGCCAACAGTCCCGTGAAAAGATGTTCACCATCACCCATCATCAGGAAAATGTAAATCCAAAGGACAATGAGGTAATACCTCAAACCTGTCAGAATGGCTAACATCAAAAGCACAACAAAGAGCAGGTGTTAGGAGGATGTGGATAAAGGGGATTCCTCGCGAACTGTGGGTGGGAATGCAAACTGCGGTGGCCACCGTGGAAAACAGTATGAAGGTTCCTCAAAAAATTAAATATAGAACTAAGCTACGATCCAACAATCACTCTACTAGTATTTCTCCAAAGACTAGGAAAGCAGTAACTTAAAAGGATACGTGCACCCCTATGTTTCTTGCACCATTATTTACAATATCACAATATGGAAGCAAACCAAGTGTCTGTAGAAAAATTGACAAATGAGATGATAGATGTGTGTATTCACACACACATGCACACACACACACACACACACACACACACACAAGATGGAGTATTACTCGGCTTGAAAAAGAATGAATCCTTGCCATTTGCAGCCACATGGATGGAGCTAGAGAGTATTATCCTAACTAAAATCAGTCAGTCAGAGAAAGACAAATTCCATACGATGTCACTCTGATGGGGAATTTGAGAAACAAACAAAAATAAATCAATAAAATAGAAAAAGGAGACACACCAAAATACAAACTCTTAACAAGAGAGAACAAACGGATGGATACCAGAGAGGAGGTGGATAGAGGGATGAGTGAAATAGATGAAGCGGATTAAGAGGACACTTTTCTTGATGACCACTGAGTAATATAGAATATACTGAATTATAGATTCATATAGAATCACTGAATCACTCTATTGTACATCTGAAACGAATATAACACTGTATGTTAGCTCTACTGGAATTAAAATAAATTTTTAAAAAGATTGTTCTTTCAGGAACCTCTTTGAAAAAGCTTTTCCTGTGCAATGAGCATAAGCCCTACTTGGGAGGGTTCACTCTACAATAATTATTCACTCTATGTCTCGAATTCAGATTTCATTGAGTTCTTACTGTGGATCCCAGCCCACGGGAGCCATGGTCCTTTTCTGTCCAGGCTCAGCACCTATGCATTCAAGATTGGAAGTAAAGACACATGTCACTTCACAGTCCAGAAAGCTATTATTATTTCTGTTTCAGTGTGCTATAGTCACAGATTTTGGGACAGGTTTCAGAGCAGGTTTATTATGCATCCTGGATCTCTACTTCAATGTTTATTGCCTGGATCCATTTTGCTAATAGTTTCCCTGTGGATGGGCTTACTTCCAAGCACATACATGGAAGATGCAAAGGTGGGTGGGCTTGGTGCGGGACAGGAAGAAGACCAAAAGCAGACAAGGGTCCGACCCCTCCCCTGATCCAGGAACTGCCACAGGAGAGGGTACCGGAGGTAGAATCCATGCGAAACTCCAAGGTCACCAGCTGAACACAGGAGGCACAGGTCAAGGGATCTGGAGATGCAGGGGTTGAAGGCTGCTCTGAGCTACCTCTGGGAGGAAGGGAGGGAAGGAATGAGAAGGAGACACTGCCTGCCCCTGGCCCATGCCAGCTGACCACCGCTCCAACACGCATCAGTCTACACAGCTGACACAGCTTGGTCTCATGATGGGCTGTCTCGTGTCCCTCAATCCTCAGTGGGACAGCTGGTCCCAGGGCTCAGAGACATGCTGAGGGAGATGAGAGGGAAAGCTGCCCCACCCTGGTCACCCCCTCTTTGAGCAGACAGCCCTTCAGAACTGCTAAAAAAAACCCACTAACGGGGTTGAAAGACTTGCCATGGATGAACTAAAGCATAGAGATATGTAAAATAACATTCATTTTTAAGTTCAGAGCTGTCATCTCAGGAAGTGGGGAGAGCTTCCCTGAACAAGACTGAGGGGAGGGCAGGCCATGCTGAAAAGGGAGACATGGCTCTCCTGATTGGGGACCTGCAGCCCCCTTCCAGGGCAGGGCATCATCCTCGCATCACACGAGATCCATGGAAGTGTTCCATCAGGGCCAGATGTTTGTCTCGAGAAGGCTACACTGGCATCGGACTGCACAGGGCACCAGGGACGAGGGCCAGATGGAGGACGGACAATACCCCGGAGGCCATGGGGCAAGAGCAGAGGCACAGGACCTTGAAGATGATGATGAAAAGCAGGAGGTGGCAGCATGGAGCCGGCCCGAAAGTGCCATGGGAGCAGTGCCCACAGCTACACTGACTGGGTGCCTTTTGTGCCTTGTGTGGCTGACTTCAGTGGGTTCCAGACTAGTCCTGACCACAAGTCTAGGAAGTGTGCACCACCCCCAGCCTCCTCTCCCCTTGCAGCTGCTAGGAATCATGGTCACAGACCCTGGTCAGCTTTCATGGAATCCAAGCAGTGCCCCCCCCCCCCCGCACGCTGCACCTCTGGTGGTGGTCCAGTGCAACCCTCGTGCCTGGCCAGTGATGTCTACCTGTCTCCACACAAATCCACAGACAGGAGGGTGTCCCTGAATTCCACAGCACCTGATGAGACAGATCCACAGAACCCAACACCCAGTGGGTCACTTGGGACTTCACCTATGGTCATGGAGCTCCCCGTACCCAATTTCTGTCAATTCGCACAGAAAGCCTGGTTCTGATCCCCCACAATACCATACATCCTGGTTGCTGACCTGGGGTCATGCCATGAACTCATATGGCACCTTTCTTTAAAGAGAAAGCTATGCCTACACCTCCTAGAAAATATTTCTAATGAAGTACAAGTCCATCAGGATTACACTGTGAACGGTAGCACACAGCCTGCATGGTAGTAGTCAGTAATTCCAACAAGGGTTAACCCCATCCCCCGACTCACAAAACCTTCCTCTGTCCCCACAGAACTCATGGTCTGCCCTCAGAAATCCCTCCAGGAAACAAACCTTTCATCTGAATGTACTCTTCACCTTCTGCTTCAAATCTTGTCCAAACACAATGATATGAAACTAGAAATCAGTCTCAAGAAAAAAAAATAGGACAGCCAAAAATAGGTGGAGATTGGGGGGCCTGGGTGGCTCAGTCTTAAGGATCTGCCTTCAGCTCAGGTCGTGATCCCAGGATCCTAGAATCTAGCCCCGAATCAGGCTCCTTGCTCAGTGGGAAGCCCGCTTCTCCCTCTCCCACCCTCTGCTTGCATTCCCTCTCTCGCTGTCTCACTCTCTGTCAGATAATTAAATAATCTTAAAAAATATGTGGAGATTTAACAACATGCTACTGAACAACCATCAGTCAAAGAAGAAATAAAAAAAAATTTTGGAAGT
Source organism: Ursus americanus (assembly GCF_024610735.1). Taxonomy (NCBI): domain Eukaryota; kingdom Metazoa; phylum Chordata; class Mammalia; order Carnivora; family Ursidae; genus Ursus; species Ursus americanus. Next base: position 888,821 of record NW_028273657.1, read on the forward strand.
ACCTTGACACTGATGAAAAAGTCAACCTACAAAAACTTATGGGATGCAGCAAAAGTAGCTCTATGGGGATGTTCATAGAAATTCAAGTCTTCATCAATCCATGAGAATGCTCTCCAATAAACAACCTGATTTATGTGGTAAAGAAGTAGAAAATAAAACAAAAAACAAAGCACCAAATTAGTAGAAATAAGGAAATAACAAAAATGAATACATAAATAAATCCAAAGGAGACTAAAAAGACAAAAAAAAAAAAACCAATAAAAATGAGAGTTGCCTTTTTTGGAAAGATAAAAAAAACTGACAAACTTAGCTAGACTCACCAAGAAAGACAGAGGACTCCAACACAATGAGGAAAGGAAGATAATGGATTCCTGTCTCATATCAAAATCAAAAGAACTCTTCAACCTTGGACAAACAACTTCTTGCAAGCCACGTCTCTAAAGGCAAAGGAAATAAAAGCAAAAATGAACTATTGGCACTTCATCAAGATAAGAAGCTTCTGCTCGGCAAAGCAAACGATCAACAAAACAAAAAGGCAACCTTTGGAATCAAAGAAGATATCTGCAAATGATATTACAGAAAAAGGGCTGGTATCCAAGATCTATAAAGAACTCCTCAAATTCGACACCCAAAAAATGGGCAGAAGACACAAAGACGGGGTGCCTGGGTGGCACAGCAGTTAAGCATCTGCCTTCGGCTCAGGGAGTGATCCCAGCGTTATGGGATCGAGCCCCACATCAGGCTCCTCCACTATGAGCCTGCTTCTTCCTCTCCCACTCCCCCTGCTTGTGTTCCCTCTCTTGCTGCCTGTCTCCATCTCTGTGGAATAAATAAATAAAATTTTGAAAAGAAAATTAACAAGGCAGGAAATTTAAAAAAGTCAGAGAGGATGTGGAGAAAGGGGAACCCTCTTACACTACTCATGAGAATTCAAGCTGGTACAGCCACTTTTGAAAACAATATGGACGTTCCTCAAGACGTTAAACACAGAGCTATCGTACGACCCACCTATTGCACTACTGGGTATTTACCCCATAGACACAGAGTAATGAAAAGAAGGGGCACCTGTATCCCAATGTTCATAGCAGCAATGTCCATAATAGCCAAACTGTGGAAGGAGCCAAGATGTCCTTCAGCAGATGAATGGACAAAGAAAATGTGGTTCATCTATACAATGGAATGTTACTCAGTCATCAGAAAGGATGAATACCCACCATTTGCACCAAGGTGGAAGGACAGGAGGGGATTATGCTAAGTGAAATTAAGTCAAGCAGAGAAAGACAATTATCATATGGTTTCACTCCTATGTGGAATGGAAGGAATAGCATGGAGGACATTAGAAGAAGGAAGGGAAAAGTGAAGAGGGGGAATGAGAGGGGGACATGAACCATGAGAGACTACTGACACTCGGAAACAAAATGAAGGTTGCAGAAAGGGAGGGGTAGGGGAATGGGTTATCCTGGTGATGGGTATTAAGGAGGGCACGTGTCATAATGAGCACTAGGTGTTATATGCAAACAATGAATCATGGAACACTACATCAAAAACAAAAGAAGTACTGTAGGGTGACTAACATAATTTTAAAAAAAGAGAAAGATATGAAATCCATACAGGAAAACTGTCACTATTTGCAACTGACACGAAATCCCGAAAGATTCCACAAAAATAATGTTAGAATAAACAAATTCAAGAAAGCTGCAGGATATAATATACAGAGACCTGTTGTCTTTATTTTTTTTTTTCAGATTTTATTTATTTATTTGACAGGAAGAGAAAAAGCACAAGCAGGGGGAGTGTCAGAAAGAGGGAGAAGCAGACCCTCGCTAAGCGGGGAGCCCAACACTGGGCTCGATCCCCGAACTCTGGGATCATGACCTGAGCTGAAGACAGACGCTTCACCTATGGGGTCACCCAGATGAACCAACTTCTTGCATTTCTGTATACTGATGACACACTTTCGCAAAGAGAAATTAAGAAAGCAATGCCATTTACAATTGCATAAAAAAAATCTAGGAATAAAAGTAACCAAGAATGAGAAAGACATAGTACACTCAACACATGGCAGAAAAGAAATGAAAAACATGTGTGTCGAGGGGGCAGAATGTATGGGTCAAAGATTTGGAAGGCAACACAAACAAATGGAAGCATACGACATGCTCCTTAACTGGAAGAGTTAATTATGTGAACATGTCCATCGTACCCAAAGCAATTGACAGATGTGATGAAATGCCTATCTGAATTCCAGTGGCATTATTCAAGCAAATAGAAAACAGTCCTCAGACTTGTATGGAATCACAAAAGACCCCAAATACCCAATGCAACGTGGAGAAAGAAAGGTGCAGTCAACACACTCCTGGATTTCAAGTTAGATTACAAAGCTGTTGTCATCAAAACAGGATGGTACTGGCATAAACACAGACACCAGGTCAGTGGAACAGAACAAAAAGTTCAGAAACTTACCCACACGTAGATGATCCTAACTTACGACACAGCAGCAGAAGATATGCCATGAGGGAAGGACTGTCTCTTCAGTGAGTGGTAACAGGCAAACTGGACACTAAATGCAGAAGAATATAACTGGGTCACTTTCTTACACCACACACAAAATTTTTAATGGATGAATGATTTGAACATAAGACCTGAATCCATAAACCTCCAAGAAGACACAGGTACTAAGTCTCTCGACATTGGTTTTGGCAAAGAGTCTTCAGATCGGACACCAAATGCAAAGGCAACAAAAGCAAAAATAAACAAGTGGAACAACATCAAACTGAAATCTTCCACACGGCAAAAGAAACCAGCAAAAACTTAAAAGGCCACTGACTGAATAAGAAAAAAGTATCTGCGAATCATATGTGTTAGAAGACGCTAATATCCAAAATACACACAACACTCATACAAATAAAAAAAACTGTATAAAAATGGGGGGAGGGGCGCCTGGATCGTGCAGTCATTAAGCGTCTGCCTTCAGCTCAGGGCGTGATCCCAGTTTTGGGATCGAGCCCCACATCAGGCTCCTCCACTGGGAGCCTGCTTCTTCCTCTCCCACTCCCCCTGCTTGTGTTCCCTCTCTCGCTGGCTGTCTCTATCTCTGTCAAATGAATAAATAAAAAAAATCTTTAAAAAAATGGGGGGAATATGTGAATAGAAACAATCCAAAGATGGCACACAGGTGTCAACAGACAGAAAAAGATGTTCGACATCACTAATCTTCGTCAGGGAAACATCAGTCAAACCCACAATCGGCTATCCCCTCACAACTGTTGGAACAGAAATTGTCCCAGAGACAGACACCATGTGGGGTCATGGGTGTGCAGACGAGGAGACACTGTGCACTGTTGGTGGGAATGGAAATTGGTGCAGCCACTGTGACAAACGATATGGAGGTTCCTGAAAAAATAAATACAACTACCACATGACCCAGTAATGGCTCTACTGAGTATTGATTTGGAGAACACAAAAATACTGCCTCAAAAAGACAGAAGCACTCCCACGTTCACTGCAGCATTATTCACAATAACCAGGCATGGAAACACAGACCTTGGGGGCCTTATTCCAAGTAACTCAGACACAGAAAGACCAATACCAGATGCTGTCATGTACATTCCACGTGGAATAAACAAATACTGAACGCATAGATACTGAGAGCAGATTGGTAGGTTCCAGATTCAGGGATGGGGTGGTAGAAACGGGTGAAGGTGTTCAAACTCTCAATGTTTGAGTGAGAAAATCTGACAGTCATGAAATGTTCTGTCCAGCATGGAGACTAAAACTAACCCCGCAGCATGGGGTATAGGTTTCCCTGCTCTTTGAAAGTACAGGGCTTCTGAGAAACCTTGCACAGCAGAAATGGTGTAAAGAAGGAATGGCCGTTAATTTACACGGAACAAGTAGACAGTGTGCTCAGACTCCAAAATTCCTTCTCTTTGGCTTTTCTTAGGCCTCAGCACACAAGTTTCTAAGGGAGGCCCGGCATAAATGAAGATAAAGCACAGAGGATCACGGACACCATTCAAAGTGCTGGTGACTGGATGTGGAGAGTGGTTCCCAGCGGAAGGAGCTGGTTGGGGTGCACGCCGCCTCTGTCGTGCTTCTCCCCAAAACAGATGCTGACCGCGATTCTCACTGTTCACCTTTTTTCATAAGAGGAAAATCCTCTTCAGGTCTCTTCCTCTTACTGAAGCTGGGTAATAACGTAGTTCTTTCAAGAAAGCCCAGTGTCTTACTGTGAACGTTTAAAAAGTGGGGGATACTTTTACTTGAGCATTGATGAGGGAGGAGATGTGAAAGGTTCTCCCAGACACAAACCTCAGCAGATCCACCTGGAAAGGCACCTTCCTCAGCATGCGGAACACGGACTACCTCCTACGCCCCGAGAAACCCTCTCCTTCCCCTCGATCAGGACAACCCACAACAGCTGGGAGTTACCCCAACTCCTCCATTCTCCTGCTCCTAATATCTAACTCATCAGCAAATCCTGTGAGCTTCATCTTCAAAATGGACCCAGAATAAGTCTAACCACACCATTCAAGGCCACCTGTCTCGTCCACAGTGCCTGAGTTCCTGGAAAAGCTTCATCATTGACCTGCCTTGCCATCTTCAACTCTCTGTCATCTGTTCTCAACACTGTAGCCAAGATGGCCTAGTGAAACAGCGTCTCATGGGGTTATAGCCCTGGAATGGCTTTCTGTCACCCTCTTTCACCTCTCTGAGCTCATATCCTAAGCTGTCTCCTGTGGCCACAGGGGCTTCTAGCTTCTCCTGGACATACCTGGAATTCTCCTGCCCCAGAGCCTTTGCACATGCTTTCCCTTCTGTTTTGAATGCTCTTGATGTGTTCTAACTCACCTTCTGAGAAGTCTGAATTGGAGTGACAGGGACAGAAGTTGAGGCTGTGTGTGTTGGGTGAGGCTGGTGGCTCAGAAGAAGGTTCTCTGCCTGTGCCTCACTTGTCCTCAGCCAGGAATTTGCAGACAGCCCTCACCTGTCACAACTCTCATCCAGGAGACCCACAGCCACCCCTGGAGCCCACCCTGCCCACACCCTGCTTCAGAATGCATTCAGCTCTCATCTGGGACCCCTGTCAGCTTTACCCAGACCTGGAACTCCCCCGTCTCCTGCAAAGCTCCCGGATTCCCCTCTTCTTCCAAAATCACATGGCGCAAGGCTTTCATGAGAAAGCTATAATGCTAACTACTGAAAGGTTCACACCTACTTTCCCCTTCTGTTGCCTTTCTCTCCACCTTCTTTCCTACCTGTGCAAACTGTAACATATCAGTGGAACATGAACATGCTCTGAGACCTGAATCTTTCATTGCAGCTTTCTGAGGACTCCTTATGTGATAAGCAACTAGTGTATCCTACAACAGGGTGTTTTACAAATATCATCTATAGAAGACTACAGCCCAATTCACTACAATTTTACCTCACTCTTCATGAAGCAGAACACTTTTTCCTTTCTCCTCTTACTTAAATTCCAGTTAGTTCACATGCCATGGAATATTCGCTTCAGGGGTAGGATTTAGTGATTCCTCACCTGCATACAGTACCCGGTGCTCATCACAAGTGCCCTCCTTAATACCCCTCACCCATTTAACTCATCGCCCACGCCCCTGTCCTGCAGCAACACTCAGTTTGTTCTCCAAGGTTGAGTCTATTTCCTTGTTTGCCTCTCATCACCCCTCCACTCTGTTCATCTGTTTTCTTTCTGAAATTCCACAAGTGTGAGAGCATAGGATATTTGTCTTTCCTCACTGATTTTGCTTAGCTTAATACACTCTAGATCCATGCACATCCTTGCAAATGGTAAGATTTCATTCTTTTTGAAGCTGGGTCATATTCCAGTATATATATGTATCCCACATCTGCTTTATCCATTCATCAGTGCATGGACGTTGGGATTCTCTCCATAGTTTGGCTACTGTGGACATTTCTGCTATAAACATCATGGTGCATGTACCCCCTTTGAATCTGCATTTTTGTATCCTTTGGGTAAATACCTAGTACAGCAATTCCTGGATCATGTGGTTGTTCGATGTTTAACTTTTTGAGGAACCCCCACACTGTTTCCTAGACTGGCTGCACAACTTTGCATTGCCACCAACAGGATGGGAGGGTTCCCCTTTAAGCAGAACATTATCTGCTGGCAATTTCATAAGAGGAAACAAAACCTCTGGGAGATGCACCCAGGGTCAGGCAAGCAGTTGCAGACTTCACCCCAAGGCTCCTAACGCCAAGCCCCTTGAAGCCACCAGCATGCCACTATCCAAAAGAATTCCCAGACTCTCCTTCTGACTCCACCACCAAAGAAACTACAGAGAGAATATGGCACCTCAAAATATCGAGATAATACATTTAGTAAAACTAGAAAGTCAAGCTCAACTTTTAAACAGGAACAGGCCGGTTTGGATAATTTTGAATTTCCCCTCCACCCTAATTTTAACTCTTCTGATGAATAAACTAATCAATGATGAAACATCACCTTTGTCAAATGACATCATCCAAGTTTGTATCAGATGAAAAAAGCCACCCAACTCTAGATGCTGGCCACTCAACCATATCTTAGGCCCAATTGAATAAACACTGTTAGATGAAGGAACAAATTAGATGTTACAAACAGGCACAGAGTGAATCTCACCTTCCCTTTATAATAAAAGAGGGTTCCTAGGAAACAGATGGTCAAAATACATTTGTAAGCAATAAATGGACAGAGAAATTGTGATCCCCTGCAAAGTTCTACCTTCAGGGAAATTAAGTAATTCTTGCACCAAACCCAGAATGCTGACAGCTACTTCAATTTTTCTTTGTGGCTCAACTAGAGAAAAGAGAAAAGCCCAGGAGGTTTTGCGATAATGAGAGGTTTTACCTCCAGCCCTGACATAGATAGGACATTTTGCCAAACATACCTGTGCTTTCTCTGAACACTGGCGTCCTGTGACAAGCTGCCTCGCTGACTCCGATGCTGACGTTCAAAACCTCATGTTTCTTGGAGCCAGAGCAGAGAAGTGCTGTCAGGTGAGGAGAAGAAGGCATCTTTGACCTAAAGCCTGCACACCTGCTTCGGTTTCTGGGTGAAGGGGCAACACATACTTGTTGTTTATCAGTAATTATCTTCATTCTCAATAGACCAATGACCTTGCCTTTTCTGGAAAGCAGACTTACTCTTCTAAAGAAACCCTCAATTCATCTATTCCCAATGCAATTAGAGTGGGGTCTGGTTTACGCCCTCCTTCAGGCCCCGAATTGGAGGATTTTCCTGCATGATTCTAACAGCCAATTACCACTAACCTGCGGGCACACGGGCCATAATGCTGAAGTTGGGGGATGGCTCTGGGGCTTGCTACTGCCACACCTGTGCCTGGGGGACCAGGGCACCCCCTGCTGAACTTGGGGTACTGCTCAAGATGCATCACCTGCACTGTGTCAGAGAACCGGGGGACACATCACTGAAGGTGGGGACTCTGTGAGGTCCTTCCCCACACTCTTCCCGGGGAACAGGGGAAACCCTGAAATTCTGCAACCAATCCCACAAAAGCTCAGGTGAGTGGGCGCCCTGGAGTTCACAGGTATGGGGATTAAGGCCAGTTGAGGACATGCGGCAGAAGAGACTTTAAAGGGATAAAGAAAACTCACCTGAGTTCCCACAATGAACCCTCTCCAGGTGCCCTTCCAGAACCCTGCCTCCCACCTGGGGCGCACCCTACCCCTGGACCCCCCCCCCACCCTCGGTGCACGCTGCTCACTAACCAGCAGTGACTTCCACAGGGCTACTCTCTCTCTCCCAGTGCCCCTTCTTCTGCCCCAGGTCTGCACCCCACTGCAACTCTGGAACAGCCCACAGAGACGTTGCTCCACCCCCAAGCGGTGATTGGTCAGGCAACGTGGTACCCCAGCCCCTGGGATGCCAGGCAACCCGCCCTCAAGCCCCTGGAACCCTGAAAGTGCAGGGGGTCCAAAAGGCGCCTCCTCTACCCAACACCCAGCTCAGGCATGGGTGGGGTTCTGGGCCGGGCTCCCTCCACACACCTGGCCCCTTCCAGGAACCCCTCTGGCTACAGACCACCCTCAGAGTCCTGCCCCTTCCCTTTCTGCACCAGCCCTCCCTGCTGGGGTGTGCCTGGTTCTGGGCAAGGTCAGTGGCTCTCCCAACATCCAAGGCTTGGGCTTTAGGAAATGCAATGATTTCATGCATTTTCAGTATGTACATGTCAGTATGACTTTAATCTTATGGGAGCCAAAGAGGTTCTTTATATTTTCTTAACTTCTTGTTGGCATTTTGGTTATTGTTTTCTTCTCGAAGCAGATGTAAAACATGTGCTTGGGGCAGAAATAGGGCCCATGCTTTGAGTTTTTGCCCAATCATTTTGAGCCGGGTAAAATGTTAAAGGATAGCTTCCCTGGGATCGCAGGATCAGGGCCCACAGATGATATAAGATAAAAATTACTTTCATCATTATAATTACTCCTAAATGGAGGAATTTGAGACAAAAGCACCTTTCACAAGAGTACCAAGAAATCAAAATGATGCCCACAGAAGGCTACCTGCTCCATGGTCAGCACAGGTAACAGAAGTGTTCACAGTCTCTGGACTCCTGCCCTTCTCCAGCCCAAATCGCTGAAGCACACAGACCACTTAAAATCAGAATTGTAGAACTGCTAGACACCTTAGAGATGTCTGGCACCATTCCCTTGGACTGCATAATAAAACACAGTAGCTCATTGTCACAAACTAATTTCAACATGAAGTGCCCCCTGGATGCACTAAGTTCTTTCTCTGCAAATGTTGACTAATGTAAGTCACAGTCATACCATATAAACACTACGATGGCTGGGAAGTCATCGTAGGTAAGGGAATATTTTAGCCATGTTTATAAGCATTGGCTCACGTTGTAGAAGAGGCTGAGCTGAGTGTTTTTAAATACTATTTCAGACCTGTTTTACAGCACCCTCTGAACATACCAGAGCCTGAATGGACTAAAAAAGATAGTTGGTTTCAGTGACTTCAATACCAGAAAAATATTATACTGTCTCTATTCCTAAGGATCTTTGAGTATCTTACCCAGAGTCCTCCACTGAGATAATGATCTTAATGATCACCATGGGCAGAGGTGAAAAGGCCCGCTGAATTCGTTCCAGTTTTCCACATGACAAGAAAATCCTGATACTTGATAGGTTTCCAGATCGAGAAGACCAGACGTAAGAGGGAAATAGTACCCTGTATGGAACAACAAGGGATTTGGAGTCAATTTGGGGATCCCACTTAGGTTTCTGACACTAAAATCCTCTGTGACTCATATCATCTGAGTCCCTGTCTAACCACCTGAAAATGTGCCTAAAAATATCTACACCCTAGTTGAGAAGTTTAAGAGGCAGAATGCTACAAAGAGCCAGTATGATGTCTCTCAGGAACAGGGGCTCAGGAAGCCATAATTGCTATTGGGTCTATTTCTTTTCCAGAAGAAAGAACATATGTTGAATCCATATTCCTAATAGATGACTCACCAGATGATTTTCAAACCTGAAGGAAGGCCAAGAAGTCGCTCTTGTGTCATATTTCACTCAGAAATCATGTTGTTGGACTGGTGAGGACGATACCATAGCAACGTCATCACTAAGAGTGGGGAGCTTCTAATTTCCATACGGCCATGTTGACCCCCTTAGCTCAGAGCCACCAGAAAGGGCAGCTGGGGAGGGGGCACCGTCATCACTATGAGAGGGGAGCTTCCCATTTCCATATGGCCATGTTGACCCCCTTAGCTCAGGGCCACCAGAAAGGACAGCTGAGGGGGACCACAGGCCAAGCCTGCCAGGTGTGGCTGGGGCAGGCAGAACTCTGACTTAAGGCTCAACTCCTGTCTAGGTTATTATAATGCTCTTCACAAAGAAAGTGCCATTGTGTGTGAGCCCTCATGTAGAAAAGGTTCAGAATTTCCATTGAGATTCCTTCTCTGACCTTTAGGATATGTAGCAAAGTTCCATTTAATTTTTAAACATTGAAGGACTTCCTAGTTTTATTTTCGCTATGACTGTGGCTCAATTCCCCTGTGGTCTAAGAATAGAATCTAGTTAATTTCAGGGTTTAACATTTGTAGACTTCATTCGTGGCCCCACCTATCATCTATTTGGGTAAAGAGTCTATGACCACTTGAAATAATGTATTCTGCACTTATTATGGAATGTTCCCTATATGTCAATTAGGTCACATTTGTTACCAATGTTTTGTCTGCTTTTTCTGTCAGATATTGAGAAAGGTATATTAAAATCTTCAAACAACGCTGCTCTATTCAACGTTGCATCAGAGAATCTACCAGTGTTAGAAGGCAAGAGAAACAAAAAGTATAACGAATTGAGGGGATAATTGTGACTATTCACAGATAATACGATTGTGTACATAGAAAATCCAAAACAGTCTATAAATACCCTATTAGAATTAAAAATGCAATTTATAAATTTGAGATGGATTGTAGCTTCCCATTGGACTGTTTCTGAAAGAAAACGTAGAACCTGTCAATCTTGGGGTAGGACATAGGTTGCACTAACCATTTAAAAGAATTCAGTGGGACTTCATAAAAATGTGACATTTCTCCTTATCTTATGACCATAAGAAAATGAAAAAGTGAACCGCAGGCTGGGAAGTAAAGATTTGCAATACACACACTGACAAGACTTGTCAATAAAGAATTCCTGCTCATCAACCATAAAAAGTCTATTTATAAACGAATAATTCACAAAAGATTGACTGATGGCCAATAAGAACAGGAAAGGGTGCTCTACAGTATTATTTTCAGGAACAGCAAGGCCTTTCCTAAAATGAAAACATACACACAAACCATTATTCCCTAGATGGTTGACGTCCTTATTTCTGAGGACAGCTTGAAGAACAGACTAGCATCAAAGTAAAGTGATGGAATTCCTGACACTCAGAGGATGGACAATTGACCTCAAACTACAGTACAATTTCTAGGCATTATTCGGTCCTCTGAAGGCAGACAACTACCACACCCCTTCCTCCACCACACATGTTGCTTCCCAACCCCTACCATAAAAGAAGAAGATGAGAAACAGATAGGACTAGTAGGAAATAGCAAAAATCACATGTGGGGATTATCCTGAAACACACTGATCACATAACTAGTGTAAGGAAGTGTAGGGAACTGACAAGGACAGAGACTCAAGAGGTA